>NW_006383017.1:5729803-5734452 GCF_000327345.1 Myotis davidii | reverse complement strand
TCCTGGGCCCCAGTCTGCAGCCTGCCCTGCACCTTTCAGACTTGCCAGCCTCCACGGTTGTGTGAGCCATAAAGTGAGTCTCTTCCTTAAATAAATCTTTCCAGATGGTTAGATAAATGGTATATTATTACATATTCTATATCTACATATAATATAGTAAATTCTATATACCTATACCTAGATCTATATCTATACCTATATCTATATCTATACCTATATCTCTATATCTATACCTAGCTCTATATCTATACTAGTATACCTATATCTATATCTATATCATCTATATCTCTATATCTATACCTAGCTCTATACCTACCTCTATATCTATACTAGTATATCTATATCTATACCTATACCTATACCTATACCTATCTCTATATCTCTATATCTATATCTATACCTATATCTATATCTGTACATCTACCCAAAGATAGAAAACTCCTATGGTTCTGTTTCTCTGGAGAACCCTGACTAGTGCACTGTGTGAAAGACCAGAGCCACTCCCAAGGGTACCATTCGCTTGGAGCCCTAAATACTTTGCACGTGTCCCCTCATGACAGCTGTTGAGGGGAGCCACTATTTTTATTCCATTTTAAAGATGAGGAAACTGAGGGTTAAGAGAGTCTGACAGTCTGACTCTCAAACCCAGATCTTCACCACTCAGTGTAGGTGAGATGTAGGTTAGCAGCTGCGCCCGGAATATCAGATCATTGAAAGGGCAATGCCGAGGCTAAGCCAATATCTCCTCACTCCCGACACGCTGGCGGGCCACACCAGGAGCTTCCACACAGAAAGGAGGAATGAGAACCTGTTGCCCCTGAGCGAGCCGAGGAAGACAGAATCGCAGGCCCCGTCCCGGGGGTTGCTCACCTACATTCCGACTGGCAGCTGAGTCCCAGCCCCTGGGAGGCAGGATGAGGTTGTGTCCATTGGTTAGACTCCCCTCCCATCCCGTTTCTCCGTGGCCCCACTTTCACTCTGAGTGAGATGCGCTCGGAACGCCTTCCTCAGTGTTGGGAGCAGCCAGCCAGCCATGCTCCCGCCAGGAAAGCGAGGGCCAGAGGCGCTGGACTCACTGGCACCCCCTTGATCTTGGGCCTGAAATGGAAGCTCTTTGTGGGAGGAACCAGCCAAGCCCGCCCTTCGCAGAGAGACCTTAAGAAGCCCAGTGTTGTCTGAAGGGAGTTTGTTTTCCATCTCCCCCAGGAATCAGTCCTCTTAGGAAACAGTGGTAAAAGCAATTGCTTGGCCAGTTTGGGCTAACCCGGGGTTGGCAAACCCACACTGCTTGTGCAATTTACAAAACGTTTTCTTTGTAGTTGTCCTTGAAGCCCCAGTGGGACTAATGGCTTTAACCACCAGCCACACGTTTCAAAGTGATCTCCGCATCAGGAAGCCATTGTTGCTCCGAAGACTAATTGGTACAGGATGAGCCCTCCTGAGAGGCCGCGTCTGCGCCAGGCCAGGAGCTGGTTCTCAGCACCGTTCCCACGTCTGCCTCCCGGTGCGCGTGAGTCACCTGTGGCTCCGTTTTCTAGGCAGTGGGAGTTTCCTTGGCAATGAAACAGCATTTTAATCAGAGGTGGCTTCGCGGTCACAGTGACCCAGGGCTCAGTGTTGGCATAATCTCAGGGAAGGACACAGAATCGGTCTTTGCAAGTGCACGGTGGTTGCAGGTGGGTTTCTAAAATCTGCACAGGTAGCTTCCTTTTCTGGAACCCAGTTCCTCGTTTGTAAATCGGAGTCCATACAGCGTGTATCTCCTAAGGAATTTCAAGGATGACATGGCACGATGTGTGCAGGGCTCGGGCCCAGACTGGCCCACAGTGAGTGAAGTGAATGTCCATCATCCCTCCCTCCCTCGATTCATGTCATCGCCATCATCATCCTTCTCACCATCAACATCCTTAAGTCAGATTATCTTTTTAGAGCCGACATGAGCCCAGAAGATATAAAGAAGAAAAACCACACTCTATCTGGTTTGGCTCAGTGGATAGAGGGTCGTCCTAAGGACTGAGGGGTCCCAGGTTTGATTCTGGTCAAGGGCACATGCCCAGGTTACTGGCTCGATCCCCAGTAGAGGGCATGCAGAAGATAGCCAATCAATGATTCTCATCATTGATGTTTCTATTCTCTTTCCCCTCTCTCTCTCTCTCTCTCTCTCTCTCTCCCTTCCTCTTTGAAATCAATAAAAAAATATTTTAAAAAAATGTAAATATAAGAAAAAGAAAAATCACTAATTTAATCACATAAAAGTAAAAAAATTATATATGAACAAATAAACAAGCAAAACCATATACAGGGTCTAAAGATAAACTAGGAGAAAACTATTTGCCAGATTAAGGCATTATTTCATTAACAAATATGAACAACCTGTTAAAGAAATAAGTGCTTACTGAAAAAAATTTAAAACAAAATAAAGAATGAAGAAAGAAAAAAAATAAGAATAAAAGGAAAACTTAGAAAGAAAAATGGTGAAAAGGCACAAACAGGTCGTTTTTAGAAAATTTAAAAATAAATGACAAGCAAATGAGAATGCCCAATTTATTTCATAATCAATAATATATAAATTAAAACATCAGTGAGAATCTTTTTCATTTGTCAAATGAAGAAAAAGTGACACTATTCAATATTTACAGAAGTATCCTCCCCTGCACTGCTTTCTTTTTGTTTGTTTTTTTCAACCCAGGTACATGCTCTTAACCAGGAATTGAGCCTGGGACTACTGAGCCACAGGGGCCAGTCCTCCCCCTGCAATGCTTTTAAGCCATGTTGATCGGAATATAAATTGGTGACTTTCAGGAGGACAATTCAGTAATTCTCTAAGCTAAGAGTGTACCTTATGAATACTTTCCTGCCCCAGCAGGCATTGCTCAGTAGTTAGAGCACCAGCCAGGGAACCCAAGGGTCAAGGGTTTGATTCTGGTCAAGGGCACGTACCTGGTTGGGATACATGCCATGCGGAGGCAACCAATTGATGTGGCTCTCTCATATCGATGTTTCTCTCTCTATCCTCTCTCCCCCTTCCACTTCCCTTCCACTCTCCCCTTCCACTCTCTCTAAGACAAAAATCAATGGAAAAAATATCCTCCAGTAAGGCTTAACCAAAGAAAACAGAGAATACTTTCCCAAGGGTATGACAGGACTAATATGTGTATATTGCCATCCTATCTAATAAAAGAGAAACATGGTAATTAGCGTATGACCGCTACCCTTCCCATTGGCTAATCAGGGAGATATGCAAATTAACTGCCAGCCAAATGGCGGCCGGCAGCCAGTTTTATTTCTTGCCTTATTGCTCTGGCTAAGATGTCCACTGCTATTTATAGTAATAAAAGGGTAATATGCTAATTTGACCAGGCAACCAGCCAAAGGCACAAGCCGGGCTGAGGGACCCCCCCTCCCCCCGAGTGCACAAATTTTTGTGCGCCATGTCTCTAGTCTATCTAATAATAGGGTAATATGCAAATTGGTCAGGACACTCTCACCTAATGACCAATCAGCAGGCTGCATGTGCAGCAGGAGTAGGTGGGCAGGGACTTGCTCTGCCTGGGGACGTGAGGTTCACATTCCCAACCCCGGCAACGGGCAAATAGCAATATTAAAATATTTCCTCTGATTAATTCCCTTTAATGTGCACAAATTTTGTGCACTGGGCCACTAGTAGTATAATAGTAAAAGTCTGGGAAATAACCTAATTGCGCCTTATAATAGATTAGGAAAGTGGATTATGATAAATTTATATAATGGTGTATTATATTATACGAGAGGCCCGGTGCATTAAATTCGTGCATGGAGGGGGGTAGGGAGGCAGGGAGAGGTCCCTCAGCCCGACCTACACCCTCTCCAATTCGGGAGCCCTCAGGGGATGTGCTACTGATGACATCTTGGGCCCACTCCCCGTTGTTCTCTGCTCTCTGCAGGGCCTGCCTGCTCCACACCACCAGGATGGGCAAGAAGGCCCTGCTGGGTGCTGCCTGCGGGCTGCTTGCCTGCTTGGGGATTGCCACCGCCACTGCCCAGCACCCTACTGGGTGCTGTCTGCAGGTCGCTGCCGCCACCACGCAGCAGGTCCTGCTGGGTGCTGCCTGTAGCCTAGATTGCCTGCTCCTGGTCTCCACGGCGACCGCCCAGCAGGCCCTGCTGGGTGCTGTCTGTAGGTCGCTGTGGCCCTGCTTGCCTGCTGGGCTCACGTTGCTGGGGTGATGCCACCAGCATCCTGCCCAGCCTGTATGGGTGCCACCATCTTTCTTACCAAGTGGTGGTTAATTTGCATATTATTCTTTTATTAGATAGGATAGTTATTCATCTATATCAATATTTCTCTGTCTATAGTTATCTATTGCTACATAACAAACCACCCTAAAGCTTAGCAGCTTAAAACCACAATTGTTTGATCGCACAGCAGTGTCTATGCAGCAGGGGTCCAGGTGTGGCTTAGCTGGATCTGAGACCCCTTCAGTGTCTCCTAGCGGCACCTTGGTGACAGGGACCCGGCTGCAGTCATCGCTAGGCTGCCTGTGGAGGCATCTGCTCCCAGCTCATTCTCAGGGTTGTTGGCAGGATTTGGCCCCTCGCAGGCTGTGGGTGGGGCTGTCCTCAGTCCCTGGCCCAGCGGCTCTCCCCAGGGAGCTGGTGACAGGGACTCC
>NW_006383017.1:5727115-5729653 GCF_000327345.1 Myotis davidii | reverse complement strand
CTGCCCCTAGGGATTGGGCCGGCCCTCTGCCACCTGGGAGCAGGCCTAAGCCAGCAGGTCGTTATCTCCCGAGGGGTCCCAGACTGTGAGAGGGCACAAGCCGGGCTGAGGGACCCCCCCTCCCCCCGAGTGCACAAATTTTTGTGCGCCATGTCTCTAGTCTATCTAATAATAGGGTAATATGCAAATTGGTCAGGACACTCTCACCTAATGACCAATCAGCAGGCTGCATGTGCAGCAGGAGTAGGTGGGCAGGGACTTGCTCTGCCTGGGGACGTGAGGTTCACATTCCCAACCCCGGCAACGGGCATCTAAAAAAATAAGGACTTTCTCTTCCTTAACCACAGTGTCTTCTGACGCCTAAAATAATTACAGTAGTTCTTCGTTATTACCTAAGATCCTGTTTCCCCCTTAAAATGCTTCCAGTGTCCCCAGAATGCCTCTTAAGGTGGTTTATTGGAACCACAATCAATTAAGACCCACACACTGCAAACATTTGGTTGTGATATCTTTAAACTCCCTTTCAGTCTGAAGCACCCTCCCTTTTCCATGCCACTGATTGTTGAGAAGAAGGCCACCCATGGTCCCACCTGCATTTTTCTGAGTGCTTCCCAGAGATGTCCTTGAACCCGGTCCTCTACCTCCTGCAGTTCCTATAAATTAGGTGTTAGGTTTACAGATCTATTCAGCAAGACTATTTACCAGCAATGCTGTGTCCTCCACATTTTATTTTATCAGGGGGCACATAAAGGCTGGTCATGCCACTACTAGTGATTTGAAGATTGGTCAGAGTGGTCTTTTAAAAGTGTCCATGTCACTCTTCTGTTGGAAACCTTTTATCTACCATCACCCTAAGGATAAAACCCCAGCTCCTTACCACAGTCTGGCTCCAGGTTAATTCTTTCCCCATTGGTCACTATACTGCAACGCAGCCGGACACCATCTCTCAAGTTCACCAGCCTCTTTCTCAGCGGAGGGCCTTTACTTGCTGCGTAGGATGCTTGGCCGGGGGACTCTGCACAGCTGGTTACGCTCACCCCTTCCGGGAGCTCTCCTTCCCAACCCTCTCTAACCCAGAACCCTGCTTTGTTTTCTTTCTTTTCTTTTTTTTATTTTAAATATATTTTATTGATATTTTACAGAAAGGAAGAGAGAGGGATAGAGAGTTAGAAACATCGATGAGAGAGAAACATCGATCAGCTGCCTCCTGCACACCTCCTACTGAGGATGTGCCCGCAACCAAGGTACATGTCCTTGACTGGAATTGAACCTGGGACCGACCTTTCAGCTTGCAGGCCAACGCTCTATCCACTGAGCCAAACTGGTTAGGGCCTGTTTCATTTTCTTTTGCCGTTTATCACACACTGAAGCAGTTTTATCTTGTTTTGCTTGTGCATGTCTACATGTGTGTATGGGTTTATTGTCTGGTTTTCCAGACTGATCAAGGTTAGGGACCTTGTCATGGTTGGTTCCAACCGTATCCTCAAAACCCGGAACAGTGTCTGGTACTTAGTAGACGCTGGGTCATTTTTTGTTAGCAAATCAAGGAGCCTCAGCAGAACGTTTCCAAGGTGGTTCATGCTAAGATGCACCTGCCTGGCGAGGATACAGGCCGCGCTGGCCCTGCCAGTACTCCTGGGTTTGGGGCTGTCTTGCACTGAGGTGTCTGGAGGGCGTGTATGTCTCACACCACAGACTGCTCTTCAGAGCGTCCTGCAGGCCAGCAGCCCCGGTGCTCCTGGGAGCCTGTGGGAACGATTTGCATATTATTCTTTTATTAGATAGGATAGTTATTCATCTATATCAATATTTCTCTGTCTATAGTTATCTATTGCTACATAACAAACCACCCTAAAGCTTAGCAGCTTAAAACCACAATTGTTTGATCGCACAGCAGTGTCTATGCAGCAGGGGTCCAGGTGTGGCTTAGCTGGATCTGAGACCCCTTCAGTGTCTCCTAGCGGCACCTTGGTGACAGGGACCCGGCTGCAGTCATCGCTAGGCTGCCTGTGGAGGCATCTGCTCCCAGCTCATTCTCAGGGTTGTTGGCAGGATTTGGCCCCTCGCAGGCTGTGGGTGGGGCTGTCCTCAGTCCCTGGCCCAGCGGCTCTCCCCAGGGAGCTGATGACAGGGCATCTTGCTTCATTCCAGTGAGCAAGCGCTAAGAAAGAGCCAAACAGGGTGTCAGCAAAATGGAAGTCAGGGGCTTCCATAACCGAAACTCAGAGGGGGCATCCAACTCCTTCACTTATATTTTATTCACTAGAAGCAAATCATCAGCAAATTTCAAATATCGTGAGTTTCCACTCCTAAATTCTTCAATATTCACCTCTAAAAAAATAAGGACTTTCTCTTCCTTAACCCGGTGCTCCTGGGAGCCTGTGGGAACACAGACTCAGCCCCGCCCAGGCCCTCTGAATCCCAGCTGCCTCCTCAAGATGCCCGGACTCACTCGTGCACTGAAATTTGAGAGGCCTGGCTCTGAAGCCTGGTCGATTCCATGTCTCCTGCCCACCCTGCTCTCCAGCTACACCCAGT
>NW_006383017.1:5720401-5726989 GCF_000327345.1 Myotis davidii | reverse complement strand
ATCAAAATGGAAGTCAGGGGCTTCCATAACCGAAACTCAGAGGGGGCATCCAACTCCTTCACTTATATTTTATTCACTAGAAGCAAATCATCAGCAAATTTCAAATATCGTGAGTTTCCACTCCTAAATTCTTCAATATTCACCTCTAAAAAAATAAGGACTTTCTCTTCCTTAACCCGGTGCTCCTGGGAGCCTGTGGGAACACAGACTCAGCCCCGCCCAGGCCCTCTGAATCCCAGCTGCCTCCTCAAGATGCCCGGACTCACTCGTGCACTGAAATTTGAGAGGCCTGGCTCTGAAGCCTGGTCGATTCCATGTCTCCTGCCCACCCTGCTCTCCAGCTACACCCAGCCGCCCCCACCGTCAGGCTGTCATGGCCCACCCCAGGAAGTGGCTCCGGTGCCTCCCAAACTATTTACCTAAAGACTTATCTCCCCCGGGCTCCTTCCCTCCGGATTTCCTCCTGTTTGTCATGTGTAAACCATGTTGAATCTTCCCCCTAAGGCCCTGCGTGAACTGGGAGGTCTTTACATCTGCGGGTATCTATTGACATATCTTAAGCAAACAACTTTAAATGTTGCCACCGGCGTCCTGGACCCAGCTTTTCCTTTCATCTTTCCCGGTGAGCATATTGAAGCTAGCATTTCTTTTTAAAGCCTGAAGATTCTCAATGTTTCTTTTTTTATTATTTTTATTTTTTTTATTGATTTTTTACAGAGAGGAAGGGAGAGAGATAGATAGTCAGAAACATCGATGAGAGAGAAACACCGACCAGCCACCTCCCGCACGTCCCCCACCGGGGACGTGGCCGCAACCCAGGTACACGCCCCCGACCGGAATCGAACCCGGGAACCCTCGGTCCGCAGGCCGACGCTCTATCTTCTGAGTCAAACCGGCTTCGGCGATTCTCAATGTTTCTTAAACATGGGCTGAAGCCGTGCAGGCTGAGCGCACAGTCCGGGCTATCAACCTTGGTGGCAGCAGTGGGCAGTGTTTCACACAAGCGCCGTTTGTTTGTTGTTTGTTTATTCATCCACCCATCTGTCCATCTGTCCGTCCATCCATCCATCCATTTGAAAGGCATAGGAAGATGTTGGCGTGGTATAGAATGAAGAGTGTTTAAGCCCAGCAGAAAAGGAGATGAGCTAAGCACAAAACTAGCCTCACAAGGATGAGCCATGTAAATGGAGTCACATCCTCCTGGAGGCCAGTGGAGGACTTCATGGAGGAGGCAGCCAGTATAGATGCCCCTGAAGAGCAGACAGCCCAGGAAGGCAGGGCCCGCGCCCTGTCCCAGGACCTGGCCATCTCCCACAAGCCTTTCTCTCGTCAGGGTGTACGAAGAGCTGAGATCACACGGGGTGGGGAACCTTCTCTCTGCCAAGGGCCGTTTGGATATTTATAACATCATTCTCGGGCCATACAAAATTACCAACTTAAAAATTAGCCTGCTAAAGTTGCTCCCACATTTAATTAACTCACTCCTATGCCCTGGCAGGGCCAGGCCAAATGATTTTGATGGCTTTATATGGCCCTGGGGCCGGAGGTTCCCCACCCCTGATTTAGGACCTAGAGCAGTGATGGCGAACCTATGACACGCATGTCAGAGGTGACACGCAAACTCATTTTTTTTGGTTGATTTTTCTTTGTTAAATGGCATTTAAACATATAAAATAAATATCAAAAACATAAGTCTTTGTTTTACTATGGTTGCAAATATCAAAAAATTCCTATATGTGACATGGCACCAGAGTTAAGTTAGGGTTTTTCAAAATGCTGACACGCGAGCTCAGAAGGTTCGCCATCACTGGCCTACAGGCACAAAGTAGTCATCTTCACTCACTGGACATTTCCCTGAGCTCTCAGTATGTGCTAGAGCAGCCCTAGGACTGAGACTGCAGCAGTGAGTAACATGCAAAATATTCTTCTGAGGCTTATATTCTGACGAGGGTTAAACGTGATAAAGAATGTTTAAAGTCCTTAGTGGGTTAAGGGTATAGAAAATACTATTCTGAAGTGCATCTTGGTTTTAGAAGTTAATGATTAATTTATTAAAAGTCAGATGTTAAAAAAGCAAGGGTTTAAGCTCTTCCTAAGAGACATTTGAAAAATGTTTGATTGCATTTGCAAACTTAATTAACCTACATTTATAAAGCCTGAGTATTCACTTTCATTTTTAGTAGCTCATTTGTATTATTGAAAGATCTTTCTAGATGCTTAAATAATTTCTATAAAGCTATTAAATTAACAAATATGGTCATCCTTAGTGTCTAAAGTTTTCTAAAGCTACATATTATAAACTTAGTAAGATTTTAAATTAAAATCCTAAATCCAGATCAGTTATTACTCAATTATGTATTTTGAATGGATATTCGTTACTTGGCTAAACTGTTCATTCTAACTCACCAAATTCTTATAAACAAAATAAGCAATTTCCTAAGACCAGTTTGAGGAGGCTGAGTTGCTTTCAGCGCACATCTGGTTGCCGCCCTTTAAGACACCCCCGTAGACGGCCGGATGCTTGGGGGCTCCGCCATTCAGCCATTCAGAGAGGCCTCCGCTGGTTAGAATAGGTTTCCATTCCTGGCAACTGGACACACCCCAATCCCTTCCACCTTTTATCTTGTATTTGTTTTCACCTGCCTCTTTTCCGGAAAGGATGTGAAGCTCCTAAGACTGAGAGTAAACAACAGGCCACAAAAGCTAAAAGTGGGACAAAAGTCCCCTCACTGGGCCCCTCTGCCTGGGTCTGCGCCCGGCTCCCGCTCCGGCTCCAGCAGGGGAACCCGAGTCCCATCTGCCGGCCTCCGCAGCCGAGCACGGAGCATGCTCCTACCTTAAAGTCCCGGTGCACAGTGGGCGAGCAATAGCATTGGTCCAGAGAGTCTCTGGGGATATAGTTGTGAACTAGACATTAGCCTTCCCCTCCTGGAGCTGCCTTTCTGAGGCGGGAATCAGCCAAAAAGGATGCAGGTGCTCACGGTCTTGCTTCTTATCGGATAACTTAATAAAATGCTCCCCGTGCCATGCATGCTGCAGAGAGAAAAGCAGGAGTCAACCAGGGCTGGCGGGGAGCACTGTGCTAGACGTGGTAGGAGAGCTCTCTCAGGAGGTGACATGGCAGCCCAGACCTGAAGGCCGGGAAAGGCCAGCATGCAGAGTGGCTCAGGCCGTCCCAGGCCGGGGGGCAGCCTGGGGAACACCCTGCGTGAGACAGCCTTGGCCCTCGACAAACCCAAGGAGGCCGTGGGCATGCGGCGTGATGAGAGATGAGACCGGGCCGTGTGGCCATAGTGGGGAGTGTGGGTTTTATTCCAAGTGCACGAGGGAGCTAGGGAAGGACTGTGTGCTGAGTCTCTGTTCTTTCCATATCGCCTTCCCCTTCCTCCTCATGAAAGCACCCAGGGTTGAACTGGGCAGTGGCCGCCTGGAATGTGGGCTCCTTGTCCAGCCTTCTTTGTAGGTGTGGGCATGGGGCTTAAGCTCCAGCCCTCGCAGGCAAGCCCGGGTGGTGGATGTCACTCCCGAGAAGTGTCTTTGAAAGAAAGAGCGACGCTGCCCTTGCTGCTACGCGGGTCACAGGCTACACGGCTGGACCCCAGCACCATCGCGGACTTCACAGTGACCTTGGACATGGAGGCCAGGGAGGGAGGTGCCACAAGCTGAGCCTGATTCTGACCCACGGAGCTGCTGCACCACGTGTGTTGGATAACCCAGCGCCAAGTGCTTCTATGAGGGAGACTGTGAGTGTGTGACTGTCACAGCTGAACTTAATCCTGACCGGTGGCGGTCCTCGGGAGGGAAGGACGCGGTTGTTTATCAGTAAGGAGCTCTCTGAGGCTGTTCTGCAGTGAAGAGAATGGATTAAAGGGGAATAACTGAACGGAAGCAGAGAGATGGGGCAGAAGCCACTGCACCATCCAGGTAAATGAACGAATGAATGAGTGAATGAATGAATGAATGAACGAATGAACGAACTCCCAGTGCTGCCTGCTTTCTCACTCTGATGATTTGATCTTTGCCTCCTGTTCCCGGGCATCTTCCCTGCAGGCTGCATTAGTTGCTTCGGTGGCTGCCTTATCAGCACATCATAGGCTGGATGGTTAGACAATAGACATTCATGTCTCACAGCTCTAGACTGGGGAGTCCGAGCTCCAGGCGCCAGCAGACTCAGCTCCTGGCAAGGGCCCTGCTCCTGGCTGCAGACGGGCGTTCTCCCTGTCCTTACACAGGGGACAGAGGAAGCTCTGGCGTCTCTTCCCACAGGGGCACCAATCCTCCACCCTCGTGGCCTCGTCTAACCCTGAGGCCCTCACATTGGGGTTACGGCTTTAAGGTAAGAATTATGGGAGGGGGTGTGATTTGGGGGGAAACCTAGACTTCTGCTCCTGTGTGTCTCTCCTTTACTCTCACACAGAACACCTCACTTCTGATCACTTCTGATGTGCCCACCCCCCAATCAATTGTCTGACCCCAGGTGGGTGTTCTGTGTAACTGCATTCTGACACTATTAACCTTGAGGCGGCGTCAGATCCCACAGGGGAAGCCTCGGTTCCAAGAGCAGCCCTGCCTCAGATGCCAATCATAGTGGGTCCCTGGGTTCCCCACAACTTCCATTCCACCTGGCTACAAATTGGAGGTCCCTCTGTCCCCTGCCTCGGGTTCGATTAATTTGCTAGAACAGCTCACAGACTTCAGGAAAACACACGTTTACCAGGTTATTACAGGTTGCAGTACAGGATGCAGATGAACAGCCAGATGAGGAGGTACCTGGTACATATCTGCAAGGTCCGAGCGGGTCCCCAGCAGAAGCTCCTGTCCCTGCGGAATTGGGGTGTCACCCTCCCGGTACAGGGAGGTGCCCATAGGCCTGGAAGCTCTCCAGACCCCATACTTTGTGGTTTTTTGGGAAGACTTCATCACGTAGACATGATGGCTCATTAGCTCCTTTTTCAGCCCTTCTCCCTTCCCGGGAGAGTGGGGAGAACTGAGAATTCCAAGCTTCTGATGATGGCCTGGTCTTCCTGGTGACCAGCCCCATCCATGGGCCACCCAGAGTCCCCTCACAGAACAGAAGACAGTCCTGTCACCCAGCGATGACAGGGTTTCAGGAGCACTGTGTCAGGAACAGGGGCAAAGACCAAGTATTAGGACAAAGATGAGCCCAGTGTCCTTGTCACGCAGGAACCTCTGAGGGGTTGACAGCCCTGGGCCAGGCACGAGGGGCGGAGCCAGCACATATCCTCCATCATCTCAGGGCCACAGACACTCAGTTATAGCCCAGGGGCACTCCCCTCCTTTCTGTCCTCATGGCCCCCAAGTTCACTACTGGGGGCAGAGGGAAGACACCGGGAATGTCCCCGCCAACCCTACACCTAGCGCCTGCTTGAACTTAACTGCCCTTCCACAGAAGGAAAAGGCCCCTCAGACCAGGGAGGGCAGGAGGAGGGGGCCTCTTCAAGCTTCACCCCTAGAAAGGCTGTGAGGATCCTGGGACCCTGACTTACAGGTAGGGAAACTGAGGCCTAAAGGGGGGGAAGGGACCTGTCATACCTCAGCCCGTCAGTGGGCCGGAGGTCATAAAATCTGGAAGCCGGAAGAGGGTGCAAGCCCCAGGCAACCCTGCCCCCATGGAGAGAAGGGGAAACCGAGGCCCTGAGAGGGGGCGTTAGCGACAGCCGGGTGAGAACCCGGGACAGCATCGCCATGGGGCGTGCAACCAGCGCAGGACCCGGCTGCACGTGGGGGTAGTGCTGTCGCTGTCCTGACATTCTTAGTAACTGCATCTTCACATTGGTGTTTGCTGGCCCTCGGAGCGTGCTGTCAGGGTGGGGGTCTCTGTTCATGTGAAGCCCCCGACCCACCACCTCCCCAGGTGGGTTCTCAGCCTCCAACTTCCCACGCCCTGGTGGCGCCGGCCTGGCCCCATCTGCCCTCCCTGCTCTCTTGGTCCCATCACCCCACACCTGTGTGGGGCCTGGGCATGGGGAGGTGGGTATTCAGTGGGCAACCCCGCAGGGGTGAGCCTCTCCCCACCCCCTCAGGCATGAGTGCCTCCTGGCGGCCAGGCCGCAGTATTTGGGGTTGGTTGCCTGTCCAGTGTGGTTGGGGCAAAGCGCTGTGGGAACGGGTTCCTGGCTGCATTTCCCTGCTCCCGGCTCCTGGCAGTGAAAGACCATGCCCCTCAGGCCGTGTGGGCAGCTCCGGAGAAGGTCTGTGCTCTCCCCGGGCCCCAGGGGCAGGGCGTTAAGTAGCAAGTACCAGGCACTGAGGCATGTTGCTGACAGGCTGCACAAGGACACAGCCCGCTTCACAGTTCAGTGTAAACTGCGCCTCTTTTCTGCTTTCTGAACAAGGGGTTCTGCCTGTCCTTTTGCCCTGGGACCTCGAATTAGGCAGCCGCTCCTGACCTGGCCTTCCAACGGCGCCTCCCTCGGGCTCGGGCTCGGGCTGGCAGCACTGGCTGCTGATGTCCGGCCACCTGTGTTCTGGCCCCGGCGCTGCCTTCTTCCTATGTGAGCTCGTCGGGAGTCTTGCAAGAACCCCATGAGCTGTGTACTGTTAGGCTCATTTGTGTGTGTGTGTGTG
>NW_006383017.1:5699534-5720345 GCF_000327345.1 Myotis davidii | reverse complement strand
GAAGGGAGAGGGAGAAAGAGATAGAAACATCAATGATGAGAGAGAATCATTGATTGGCTGCCTCTTGCACGCCCCACCTGGGGAGCAAGCCCACAGCCCGGGCATGTGCCCTCACCGGGATCAAACCGTGACCTCCTGGTTCATAGGTTGATGCTCAACCACTGAGCCTGATTTTAAAGGGGAGGCATGGCTGGCTGTGAACGTGCCCTAATTCTACAGCTGGTCAGCCAGTGAGCCGGGCTGGCCTTGGGCAGGGGGGCGGGAAGGGAGGCACCGTGTCTAGGACTGCCTCTCCTCCCCTGCACAGGGCCATGTGTCCTCTCTCCCTTCCCCTCTCCTCCCTCCTCCTCAGCAGGCGCTGGAGGGGAGGAGACCATGTGGTGCAGGCCACACTGTAACCAGGCAACCGTTCCAAGACGCTGCCCTCCCTTCTGCCTTCCTCAGTATCTGCCAGGCTACAGGGCTCCTGGGAGCATCCCAAACCCATCCTAAGAAATAAGGCTGGAGAGGCTGTGAGACAGCTCCAGCCTGTGCCCCGAAGTCCTGAACTCGCTTTTTGGGGATTCTGAGAGATTGCTGGGGACCCAGGTTGTCCGGGGCTGGAGCTGCAGGGATGGGGCAGGGCAGGGGCAGGAGGCTGGCGGGGCGGGGAGGCTTTGTGTGATGTCACACTCAGTCCAGGGATGGCATTGAGTTGTGGCCCCTGAATGTGGGTCAGTGATGTGCCCGCTTTCAGGCCTGGCTCATCAACCTTCCACTCCTTCCCCTCCCCCAGCCAAGGTGGGAGTACCCCTCCCTCTCTTGCCCCCCTCCCCCCATCAGGAGCACTGATTTTGGCCTTTATTGGAGAGATAAACCTTTTTTACTGATATGTTAAGATGGGGAGGGCAGGGTTATCTGTTATAGCGTCTAGTGCTGATGTAGTCCTGAGGCGGTGGCTGCAGAAGGACCTTGAACGAGCAACTGTGCTGAGCCCGAAAGTGAGGGTGCACCGTGCAGCGGCAGGCCGGGTCCAGGTCCTGCCTTCTCCGTCCCCGTTCTGGGCTTTTCTTCCAATGCTCTGGGCAAGCTACAGAAAAGCCTTAAAAGTCGAGGTAGCCATCATTGCTTGGTCATTCTTTTCTGAAGAGATGGTGGGAGAATCGGAGACCTGCAAAGTAGGGCAAGGGTTCTTCGATTACAGCTCAGTTTTTCATTTTGCCGTGGCTAAGAGTTTCCCGTTAAAAGTCCCCGAGGGAAGAGTTCTTCAAGCTCCACCTTTCCTGCCCTTCCCTTGGTCCTTCTGTCCTACCATCCCTCCGTCCCTCCGTCCCTCCGTCCCTCCCTCCCTCTTTCCTTCCTTCCTTCTCTCCTGTATCCCGTCTGTGTCCCACGGTGGCTGTGGAAGTGGGCGGCCCGGAGTCCCTCTGGCTCTGCCCCTTTTAGCTGCGTGCCCTCAGCCACATCTCCCTGCGTTGGTGGGTCTTCATTTCCACATCAGTGAATTAAAGATAAAGCTACTTGCTCCTCTAGGTCACTGCGCGGATTACAGATAGAACGTAAAAAGACCAGCTCATGGTAACCCTCGAGGGCAATGGCTCCTGTTCATATTGTTCCTGTTCCTTCTAAATTTTACCTTTTCTTATTCTGTGTTCCGTTCCAGTTTTCACTCGGTCACCGTTCCCTGAGCACCACAGTTGCAGGGCCTTGAACAGGACGAAGTCCCCGCCTGCACACGGCCCGCCTTCCAGCCTCGCGGGTAATGTGAGTGCGCACAGGCGGGAGTCACTGCCCATGGTGAGAAGTGCTGTAAGGAAAGAAGCAGGCGCTGAGGCCGAGAATAAGAGCAAAGGGCAAGTGAGACACGTTGAATGGACAGTCAGGTAAGGCCCTGGGAGAAGGTGGCATTTCCATGCACCCGAAGACCGAAAGGCAGCCAGACAGGAGCTGAGGTAAAGGAGGAGCCACCTGGGCCCAGGGAGTGGACAGGAGGCAGGCGGGGGGAGGGGGGGGGCTGGAGCAGGGGCCTGAGAGCCCGGGAGAGAGGAGGGGCACATCCTGCTGGCAGGCCCTGGCACAGAAGGTGAATTTTTTTAATGTATTTAAGTGCAAAGAGAAGCCATTGAAATAGAGAGTCTTGTGATCCACGTTATATTGTTATGGCCATGCCTCTCACAGTCTCGTTCCCAAACCAGCAGCATCAGCATCACCTGGGAAAGTGTGAGAAATGCAAAGTCCCAGGCCCAGCCCAGACCTGAGTCAGACACCCTGGGTGCAACCTGCACTCTGTTCTAGCAAGCCCTCCGGGCACTACTGCCACTGCTGGTAAGACTGGAGGCCCAGTGGCTCTAGATCCTGGCTGCACAAAAGAATCATCCAGAACTTTGAGCTATTACTGTTAAGAGACGCCACCACCAGCACTAAGCTCATTAGTTTGGGGTTGGCGCGTGGCTGCTGGTAGTTTGTTAAAGGCCCCGAGCAGCTGGCAGCTCAGCACTGGCTTCTTTGTAGAGCCTGGGCTGGAGGGAGGAGGGAGAACACGCAAGAGGACCAAGTACAAGGCTGACACAGTGTCCAGGTGAGCCATGGTGGTGGCTTAGACTGGAGTAGCGACAGAGAAGGCAGAGGAGTGAACAGATTTTAAACATATTTAGGAGAAAAAAATCAACAAGACTGCCAGATGGATAGGCGATGGGGGCGGCATGGGACTAAAAGGAACACCAGCATGTACTTCCTGCCCCGCGCTTGTAGGTGGACTGCAGCTAGAAGGCCCCGGGTTCCTGGCCTGGACATTGAGAATGGGGAGCTATAGAGGCATCTCTATCTGCCGGGCAGGTAAAGCGGTGCAGCGGATCGCAGCAAAGGTAGGAAGCTCCGAGTTTCTCCTGAGTGCTGAGAGGAGCTGCAGTGTAAAGGAACACCCCACCCCCACCCCCTTCCTTGATTTCTCGAGTGTGACCTTCCTGTTTTAGAGCCAAGTTGCCCCCCAAATAGGATGGGCTCCTTTAGAGAACGTCTAGCCAAGAGATGTGTCCAGGAGGGACCAGCAGGGGGCGCGCCAGACTCGGAAATGTGAATTGTTGGCCAGGCGAATCTTTCTTGCTTTCCCCAACTCAACTAGCAGAAAATACATCACACTCCAGAAATAATGATAATATCTACATTATTAAACAGTTACTACATACCAGATACTGTGCTAAGTGCTTTACATGCACTGTCTCATTTAATTCTCACAGCTCTGCGTGGTGGGTGCTGTGAGCATCCCCACCTTATATATACTCAGAGAGGATAAATGACTTGTTCACCCTCCCCCGGCTAGTTGATGGTGAAATTGACCTTGGTCCTGTGGCCCCCAGCGGTATGTGGCCACTTCTCTGTCAGAAGGGCCAGAATCCCAGCAGCTCTTTCTTGTCACTGGCGGAGCTTTCACTCTTACTATGGGGGAGATGCCCTTGGAATGAGCAAAGCTCTGAAGTCAAACGCCCATGGTTCTGCCACTCACTTGCTGTGTGATGGTGGGAAGGTGACTTAGCCTCTCTGTGCTCAAGTTTCTTCATCTCTGAAATGGGGTGAGATGTGTGAGGGGGAGAGGGGCAGTGGTGAGATGGTCTTTTATAACTGACCCAGAACCTCAAACAGCCCTGAGGAGGTGCTCAATTATGGCAGCTTTCTGCATAAATGAGTTCCCAGAGGTAGAAACCGCTGTGGAGGGTCTAGATAGAACTTTGCTGTTCGACAATGCTTTCTGTGCTGATGGAAGTGCGGGTCTGCTCTGTGCGTATGGTAGTCTCTGCCACATGTGGCTTCTGAGAACTCAACACAGGCACGTGGCTCATTTAAAATTTAGAACTGAATTTTAAATTTTATTTCATTATAATCTATTTAAATTTAAATAAACACATGGCTAGTGGCTACCATACTGGAATATGTCTCAAATGTGTCTGAGTTCAAGGTCGGTGTATCAGTGAAAACTCTTTGGATTGTAAATAAAACGTTTAACATTTAGAGCCTGATTTATAGAAAGTGCACGATGAATGTGAGTTTGTTGCAAAGAAATGTAAGAGGAAGAAAAATTAACAAGCAACGTCATTTTTTGCATTTGACACTTTTGTTAGTTTGTGGGGCTGGACTCTCAGACTACCCCAAGGAAAATCTCCCAGTCGAGCTGGAATTCTTTAAATATTTCTTCAACGTATTTCATGGGGATAAAGAACAAACATGTTCTAGTGAATAGATGTTCAGAACCAATCCCCTTCACTCATTCACTCACTAAATCCATCATCCTTTTCCATGCCCTTCTCTTCCATTTTCTCTTCCAATTTTATAAACCAGACAACTTTTAGAACGTTTTATTTAAGACAAAATATTAAGTAAAAAATGAGTCTCCAGGAAACAGCACTACATCATGCATTCCTTGATTCCAAAACATCATCTCTTCACACTTGGCCTTTAAGCAGCGGCCAGGAGGCACATCCTGGGGGTCGGGGTGAAGGTGAAGCTCAGAGAGGCGAGTGGCGACTCTTCCCCAGAGCCAGGTCTGCCCCGGTGGACGCAGCGGTCGTCTCCACCTGAGGGCAGTTCCTACTCTGACAGTATCTGAACCGATTTGCATCCCGGCCCGTGGTGTAAGGAGACCCGAGCTGATGGGCACCTCATTTCCAGTGTGTTCCAGAGGAGTTTCGTGCTCCTTGCGGACTGGCACCCTGGCCTGCTGCGCCACCCCTCCTCTGCCCCTGACCCAGTGTACCACAAAGCCCCTGTCCATCCTCCGGGCCAGCAGGCTCACAGGCTGCCTTTGCTGTATTCAGCTGCGGGGGGTCCTTCTACGGCCTCACCATCCTGAAGACGGCCTTCTCTCTGGGCCCTCAGGCGAGGCACAGCTCTCTGAATGAAACCTATGTTTTAGCAACAAGTGACCAGTGGAAGGACCATGGTTTTTTCAATTTTCTTTTCACCACAAGGCAACCCCCGCTACAAACAAAGAGAATCCTCTACCAGAATGATTGAAGTATAACTGACAGAAAACCTTCTATTCGTTTCAGGGGTTCAACATAATGAGTTGATAGTTGTGTGTATTGTGAAATGACCACCCCAAGTCTAGTTAACATCTGCCACCATACATAGTCACAAAATTTTTTCCCTTGTATCTTTTTTCTTCCATCTCAACTATTTCTGAACATAATCACTCACAACCCTATCCCCAAGGTCCCTTGCGGGTGGGGTCCAGATATGATGAAGAGGCTCCCCCCTGGACTGCATGGAGTGAGGGTGGGGGGATCCCTGGCTGACTCCTCGACCTTCCCCTGGCTCCCCGAATGGTTGGGCATCTTTCTTCCGAATCGCCATTTCCAGCACCGGCCACACAAGCAGCGGCTGAGCCCCGCCCTCTAAGGGCCTGTCTGGGGGTCTCTCTCAGGTCACTTCTGCAGGGCTCCAGACCCCGCCTGGAGCAGGAGCAATTCACCCAGGCAGTTTCCACCCAGGGGCCGGCTGCGGGATTCCAGGCTAAGTCATCACTCCTTAGTGTCCGAGTCTGCAAGCTGGGCTCCCCCTGCCCCTCCAGCAGCCCCGTGCCCAACTCCAGGTAAAAGTGCTGCCTTATCTTCTGAGCTGGCAGCTTGGGTTCACCCCTGAACCCCCTTCCCTGTGCCCATGGCCCACCACAGGGAGCCTCTGTATGTTAACATCCCAGGAGGTTCAGCCAAAGCAGAGCCCCCGGCAGGAGGTGGGCAGAGGGAGAAGTGCAGCAAGAGTTCCCTTGGCCCTTCCTTTCCGGGTCACCTTGGCCAGGCTGCCCCTAGCTAAGGTCTGTGCTCCTCTCAGGCTGCTTCCTGAGAAACAGTCAGGCTCAGCTCCCTGCCCTGCAGAACGGGCCACGCCCTCTGCTGCCCCTGCCCCGGGTCATGGCACCGCCTAACCTTCCGCTGCACCTGCCGCTCTGTAAACAGTCGCTTCTAAACACGCCTTCCTCCCATTGTCCCAGCCCAGCGGTCCTGTTTCCATGGCCCTATGGCACGGCACGCCTTCCTCTGCACACAGTGAGTGCAGTCTGGTTCCCTGTCTATATTCCCGGTGGCTCTTTGAACCCCACTGTGGAGATTTACCTCTGTTCAAGATGTGTGGTGATTGTTCCAAAACAATTAATTTCTCATTTCCAGCCTCTCTCCCTCCCCCATCCCCACCTCCCACCCCCATGCTGCCTCCCTACGGGGTGTAAACACCAGAGTCACACTGCCTTCCTTAAACCCCCAGCTCCTCTACCTAATTATGTGACCTGGCCTCTCCTAACCGTCAGCTCTCTCACCCGTAAAAGGGGGATAAAAGTTGGGTTGTCATGGGAATTAAACGAGATCTTAAAACGGTGTCTGCACAGCCTGAGCTTCCTCCATCTCTGTGGACCGTGATATTTCTAAGTCCCGGCCACTCTGTAACTATGATTCCTTCGGTCTCAGGCCTCTCTTTCTTGCCTTCCCACCCGGTGGCTGACTTCTCCCCGGAGATGGCACCCTGAGACGACCTCCAAGGGTCTTTAAAGAAATCCTTGATTTCCATGGGTTGATATAGTCAGAGAACAAAGTTACCTAATTCTTACAGCTTAGGTTGCGTATTCCCACAGGTACTGGTAACGTATAGCAAAAGGGGCTTTACGTTGAATTGTTTTTCGGATCTTCTGGAAGCCTGGGCTATTAGAATCCCCCTAGACCAGTGGTTCTCAAACCTTCCTAATGCCGCGGCCCTTTAATACAGTTCCCTATGTTGTGGTGACCCCCAACCATAAAATTATTTTCGTTGCTACTTCTTAACTGTAATGTTGCTACTGTTATGAATCGTCATGTAAATATCTGATATGCAGGATGTATTTTCACTGTTACAAAATGAACATAATTAAAGCATAGTGATGAATCACAAAAACAATATGTAAGTATATATGTGTTTTCCGATGGTCTTAGGCGACCCCTGTGAAAGGGTCATTCGACCCCCAGAGGGGTCGCGACCCACAGGTTGAGAACCACTGGAGGGAGGCATAAAGAGGCAAGGGCTCTGTCCATCCAGTGGAGATGGGCAGGCGGATGGAGAATGTGACACCAGGGCTAGGAAGCTGGCAGAAAGGGAAGCTGCACACGCTTTCCCACGAGACCACATGGGCATTTGGGGTTTGCAGTGGATTTAATCAAGATTGTAGAGGAAGTAGTTGAGACCTACAATAGGCTCAGAGACTTAGGAAGATCTGTGGCTATAAATTCTCCGTTACATTCTGATCTGTTGACAACTTTTAAGTGTTGATTGTATGATTTTTCACCTCTAAGCTCCTGAGAATTGTGGGGTAGGGTTAGGAAGGAGCTGTGTGTGTGTGTGTGAAATTCACAAAGAAAGCCAGGATGCAATTGCAACAGCCTGCAGCTGGACACACTTTCTTGGTGCTCTGATATTTCCTATTCTTATTCTATCAAAGTCCCCCAAAATAGTGATTTATGCGCATTTGTCTTTCCATCTAATTTTGCTTTAACAATAGTTGGGAAAACACTCCCAGATGCTATCTCTAAAAAAAGACATCTACATATTGACATCAATGTCAAAATTAGGACGCAGCCTGCAGAAAGCCACTCTTTCTGTGTTAATCATTAAATTGGCCAACCCGCCTCTTACGTCCTGGGACCACGCCATGGGGGCTGCACCCTGCCCTGGCCTCAGGGAACTCTGCCAGCTAAACTCTTTCTTGCAGCACGCTCTATGCCAGGGTTCCTATTTAAAAATTAAACTGTAATCACCCAAGTAAGAGATGAGTCCCTCTCCTTTTAAAAAACTTAATGTGTCCCAGAGTCTGAAGTTCCTCTGGGCCACTCCTGCCCGTTATGGCCCTGACCCTCTTGCCCGGAGGTTACAATTCAGGGTGTTGTTCCCAACCTTTCACTATGCATTTGGGGGTGTCCCGTTCCTGTCCGTTTTCTTTGCATCTGGCAGTGAAGCAATCACAGCCCTGACTCTGGGAAAGGAGGTTTGGAGCCCCTCATTCTTACTGAGGTTTGGAATTTGCAACCTCCCCCACTCCCCACCCGCGTGGCGTTTCCTTTCGCACAGACCAAACCTATAGGTATCACTTTCTTCCTGGCATTTCTCTGCCCTCGGCTGCTGCCTCTTCCTCAGGCATCTTTCCATGTTTATGGAGCCTTTCTGCCTGAATTTGAAACGTCAGTCATCGTGTGCCACGTTTCCTGGGGGCAACCTGCACATGGCCCCAGTATGGAGGCAGCAGATCACGTGATCCACCGGGACACCTTCCCCATCCATGCTGGACCAGTTAGGGTGCGTACTCGAACTTCAGGGTCATAATGTAGTGCTGGGACTGGTGCCCTCCTGCGTCACAGGCAACATCAGTAAGCAGGTGAAAAAGCCCAAATGAGACCGAGGTCGCCTCCATCCCTGGCTCTCCAGTTCTAGGGCCCACGGCTCCTGACTGAACTGTGGCCTTTCTGGATTCCACAACCTTTTTTTTTTTCTCTCTCTCTTTCTTTCCCCCGTTTTTTCCTTCCTTTTCGCTTTCTCTTTATTTTCCTTACTTGAGCTAGACTGAGTGAGGTTTCTGTTATGCAGATCTCAAAAAGCGTTTACTACATCCTTCCTAACCAGGTAATTAAACTCTTTGAAGGCCCCAGGCCCTTTGTGCCTCAAAATATACGATGCTGCCTAGCACACTGTAAGTATTCAATGAATATGTGTTTCTTGATAATAGAGATTTTATGAAGTAAGATTATCTTGATCTGTGGATTTGGACTGTACTTGGTTTTCTTGAGGGAAAGGCCGTTTGTCAATAATAGAAATCATTCATTTGTTCATCAAAGACATTTATTCTAGAATAACAGAAATTGCAATGTATACTGAGGCCCAGGGTCTGGCCTAGATTGTTCCCTGCCTGCAGGGGAGAGAGCGTGGACAGCAGATAAATTACAGTTCGGCTGGTTAGTGTAACCTGAACAAAATGTTTCCTCCCCACATCTGCTCTGCTCGTTGTTTCTTCTTGCAAGTGCCAATGGCTGGCAAACTCAGGTGGGAACATGAGCAAGGTCCACCCAACATCTGTGATTCAAAGAGCAACCTGTGGAGATAGAGCAAGTGTCCCTCGCCCTCTGATGCTAGTGTAGCATCCCTTCCCCTGTGCATTATCTCTGTGCACTTTATTTTTTTAAATATATTTTATTGATTTTTTACAGAGAGGAAGGGAGAGAGATAGAGAATTAGAAACATCGATGAGAGAGAAACATTGATCAGCTGCCTCCTACACACCTGCTACCGGGGATGTGCCCACAACCAAGGTACATGCCCTTGACCAGAACCGAACCTGGGACCTTTCAGTCCGCAGGCCAGTGCTCTATCCACTGAGCCAAACTGGTCAGGGCATCACTGTGCACTTTAAGTGAATCAGACACTTCTTGTTCATCCAGGCTGTTAGTCATGTCCACAGTTCAAGACTGGTTCCCAATAATCTCTATTTGCATGTGAAGGATTTTTTTTGCAAAATTCTAGAATGCCTTTCAGTCCTGTATCCCAGATTGCACAATGAGTTGGAATATGTTCCAAGTCCAAGGAGTTTTTGTTCCCCTTGTCCTCCTCTCATATGGTGGTCCAGGTGGCCTTCTTGCTGCCAATCCCTTCTGTGCCCCAATTCCAACACCCACCTTATTTCCCAGGGGGACAGCCTAAGCCTCTGCCACCTACTAATGCATTTTTAATTGATTATTATGATTTATTAAATGATGAAATCATAACTTAACACGTTTTTTGAGTTACCAAGCATGTGCCATCCTGTGGGCTAGGTCCTGGCACAGTGGGGAATACATAGACCCAGCCAGTACCTGCCCCTGGAGCTGGTCTGGTGGGGAAGATGGCAGTCAACAGGCAGTTACACAGATAATGAGGCGACTGGCAGTGTTGCATGTGGTGTGAAAGAAGATCACCAAGTAACATGAGGGCATATTACAGGAGGGTCAGTGGGTTTGGGGTGTCTAAAAGGAAATCCCACAGGCACGCTGAGCTGAGAACTCTGATGGAGTGAAGCAAGCGAAGAAGGAGGGGACAGCGTTGGATGCAGGGAAGGATGCATCCCCAGCAGGAGGAATAACCTGAAGACCTCGGTGGCCACGCCGGGAGGGCTAAGGAAATGAGAATAACTAGGCGTCTTATTGCTGCTTTTCAGAAAAATATTCTCTGCTTTGACCCCAATAGCTGGCTGGTGGGTGAGAAACCCTCAGTTAAAACCAATGCCTCAGTTACCCAGAATTAGAAACTGTTTTATGGACACCAAGAGGTGCAGAAAGATGAGTGGCAATGTAAATGAGTCCCCCCTGCTCCCCGCCTCCTCTTCTCCAAACCAGCCATGGGAACGTCACACAAGCCCAGGTCCCAGAGGACCTTTTCAGTATGGAGAAGCCACTGAGGCCTGGAAAACCCTGGTTTACCTTTGTGGACCATGGGGCCCTGTTTGTGAGACAAAAAAAACCCACACTGAAGACCCTGAAGAACCAGACTTGGGGGGAAATAAGCAGAATTGTCAGTTGAGCCCGAAAACCAGTGCTAAAAACTGCTGCTTTTCTTTTGCTTTGACTTGTGACTGTTTCTTAACCAACACCATGACCACCACCACAACCACCACTACCATCATGACCACCACTATCATCATCACCACCACCACCACCATGACCAACACCATGACCACCACCACCTACATCACCACCATCATCACCACCACCACCATCACCACCACCACCAACACCAACCACCACGAAATTATGACTTGCTGACATTCTTCTTCTCTTTCCTATAATCTATCTATCATCTTCATCACTATCACCATCATCATCACCACCACCACCACCATGACCACCACCACCAGCTACACCACCACCATCATCACCACCACCACCACCATGACCACAACCACTACCATCATGACCACCACCATCATGACCACCACCACCATGACCACCACCACCTACACCACCACCACCACCACCATCACCATCACCAATACTGTGATCACCACCATGACCATCACCATCATCATCGTTTGAGAAGCTGACACTAATCAGCTATTAACAGTGCCAGGCATAGTGCTAAGAACTGCACATGTATCATCTCAATCTTATCAAAACCCCATAGGGTAGAAACTATTGGTTGAACAAAGTGAAATGATCAATATTGAACCATTTTTGACCTATAAAAATGACCCTTTCATATGGTTGTATCAGAGGATTTGTAATTGGGAAATAGCCAACCTGAGATTCACACCCACATGGTAAGGACCGAAGGGGCTGTGTGCTTTTGTCTGACTGGTGCGAGGGAGACGGGGAGGGTGTAAATACCATAAAGGTTCTGGCCTCCCTCTCCCCCTGTCCTACTTTACTGCTCCGTGTCTCATGGGTCAAAAGAGGAGAGAACTGTCAGGAGATGCCAAAGTCTGAAGATACTCCAACAACTCTTACCCTTTCACTCTGCTTCCTGTCCCCTGCCCTGACTTCATAGAAAACTGGTTCCCCACAAGAGAAAATCATTGGCACACGCTACTGAAAAGCCACGGAGCGGTGCCCGCAGGCACACAGACCCGTCCTCAAACAGTGTGATAAAGTCCTTCTCCCGACATCTCAGGTCTCCTTTCCCCCAGTGCTCCAGGCCCACAGCCCCAGCTAACACTCCGCCTGGGAGACAATGAGGTGGGGGGAGGGGAAGAGAGAGAGAGACAGAGAGAGAGACAAAGAGAGGAAGGGAGGGGGAGAGAGAGAGAGCAAGAATACTGCTTGCTCAGCTACTTCCAACAAAACCCTAGCAAAGATTCCCATCAGTTTGGCTCTGTCGGGTGCCCATACCTGGACCATTGATGATCACAGTGGTATTTTGTTGGGGGTATGTACAGTGTTCTCCATATGCATTATCTTAACTCTTCCTCATAACACGTCTTAGAGCTGGGGGCGGAGGGCGCTATTATTATCATCCCATTTTATAGATGTAAAGACTGAGGCACAAAAATGATTAGGTAAGTGGCTCAACATCACACACTCAGTAGGCTGGCCCCACTAGGCTGTGTGCCTCTCTGACTAAGGTCATGGACTGCAGGGCTGGGCAGCCCAGCTCCGAAGCCCGCGCCTGGAGTGCAGGGCCAGGGTGCAGGATCAGCTGTGCTCCACCTCAGTCACTTGGACTGAGGGGTGGGGAAGGTGATTCCCCAAAGGAAACCTGGGTGCTCTTACGGGAAGAGAGACTTGGTGCCAGGCAGCGGCAGCCACAACTGCCCTCTACAATAAGACTGTGCAAAGGGTTTTAGAGAGCAGACTTTTTCTCTCCAGTCTGATGTGGAGCCTCAGTTTCAAAGAACAGGAGGCTATAAAAGGGCAAGGGAAGGAAGCACTAATAAAAAGGTCCTTGTGGGCTCTGGGGTCAGAAAGAACAAAGGGTGGCTCACTGCCTGGTGTTAACTGCGGGGCTCTGGGGCAGGACAGAGGTTCAGCCCCAGGACCTTCGGTGGGGGATGGAACCACTCTTACTTCATCTTTCTCATTTGTAAAAAGTGACACAATACTGACCTCACAGGTTTTTTAACAGGATTGGGTGTTCTAACACATGTCAGTTCGTCAGCCCAGGGCTTGGCACACAGCTGGTTCTCAATAAATGGTGATGACTGTAGTTAATGTCCTTGCTAAGGCTATTCAAATACCAGCATCCTTGAGACTTAGGCCAAAAGTCTCATTTGTTGGTCTGCGATCTTTGGTTACTTTTTTAGATCATAAGATCAAAGACTTTCTCTAGTGCCTATGACCCTAGAAGCCTTCGTGGCACTTACGCTGTTCCTACTTTGGGGGTGAGTAATGTGGCTCGCGGTGTCGCTGTGGCCCACTGACATTCTTCATCTGTTTCTGTCAGATGCTGGAGAAACAAGGGCCTTTATGTTCCTTTGGCCCAGAGTGTTCAATGGCGGTGTCCTCCGACGCTCCCGGCACACCGATCGCCTTTCTAAGGGCACCGTGTAGAAGGCTCCAGTTCCCTTCTGATCATTCCAACAAAATCCCAAGATTGAGTTCAATTAGCCAGTGGCCTCTGGCAACCATTCTAGGCTCAGCCTCCAGCCCCATTTCTCTACCTGGCCTCCCCTTTGAATCCTGCCACACTTCCTGAGCCTCCGGGCTGATACAGATCAGTCAGGTGTCATTGTGACAAACCACAGAAACGCAGCTGAAACAGACTTCAACAATTATCTCAGTGAAAAGTCGGGCATGGCAGGGCCCAGGGACCCCAATGACAGGAGCGTGTCTCGGCCTCCATCTCCTGCCTGGGCTCTCCTTGCTGTTGACTTCATTCTCCCTGTCCCATCAGATGGCAAATCGGCCACCAGCCCAGGCGGCTTGTACCATGCGCTTGAGTGCCCGAATGTCCCCAGTTCTTCACCCCTCCTGCAGGCCTGCCCTCTGACAGTGACTTTGCAGCTTTTCTATAACTGGACAATCAATAGGTCTGAGCTGCCTGTCAGGGCTTAAGTCAATTAAGCAGAGATAAGGTTGAATAATATATGAGCATTTATTCCAATACTGCGGCAGTACGAGAGAGCAGCAGGCCATCCACAGAGTTCTGCTTCCCCCCCACCCCCACCCCCCACCATAAGCCAGCTGCTTATACTGGGTGGAAGGACAAAGATTACATGGGGAAGTAGCCAAAGGGTGTGCCAAGTGGGCAGTTTACAGGTATGCAGGCTGGAGATTGGCAAAGGCCTGTGGGTATGCAAAGGGCTGGGGGTTTTCAAAGGGCTGTCGATATGCAAAGAGCTGGGGGCTCTGATTTCTGCAATCTTTCCATGATAATAGGCAGCTCCCTGGTAGAGAGGATGGACTGCATTTCCAGGTGAGCTCTCAGGTCCCACATGCGACTCCCAGCCAGGTTAGAACGTGCCTTCTTTGATGAGAACAAAACAATCACAGTGAACAGAGCATGATGAATATTTCTCACAAGGATAGCCGGTCCCCAGTATTCTGTTTCTGCCCCCATCAGTTGAGTGAAGCACTGAACTGTAGTTGAATGAAGCACTGGCTGTTTCTCCCAACAGCCAGCATGAGACGGCTTTCCCTTCTGATCATTCCAACAAAAGCCCAAGGTTGATTTCAATTGGCCAGACTTAGGTCTACTCCTCATGCTGGGTGAAGGGGAGAGAGAAGCATCTGGAAGCCACAGCTACCGTAAGTGCTGAAAGTGAAGAAGTGGCTCCCCACAGGCAAATCATGGTGCTGTTACCAGGAGACAGTGGGAAGCACGCCAAGGAGGCAGAATGACCGACTCTCATTACACCGTCCTTGACGGGGATGGAGGAGCCTGTGTCTCCTGCCTCCATTGCAAGCCAGGAACCAGCCTTGTTCACATCTACACCCCTCGGCATAGGCCGGAACTCAACTGGAGCCAAGAACCAGTCCCCAGTGAAGCAGGTAGGGAGGCCCCTTGCACAGTGTTTGCTGGCTACCAACATGAAAAAGACCTGGCCCCTAACTTCTCTCCCTGTCCAGGCCAGAATGGGTTAAGGTGGCTTCGGCTGACTGGCAGGGTACTTGGCACCTCGCCTTCCTTCCCCCAGTGCCAGCTCAGCTTGGAGGCAAACACCAGTGGCCACAGCGATTGCTGGGCCCACACCTGGACTGACTGCCAGCGGTCTTCTCGCAGCTCGTCCTCAATGGCACTCAGGGGTTTAACTCCCAGTGGGGTTTGTGTCCCGCCACCTCTATCTTTGAGTGAGAAAAGACTTGAATTGGAAGCATGGTGAGTGATAAATGCAACCTCTTTGCCCTGTTCCAGGGGGTCACTAAACTTTCTGCTGAATATAGTTTAAAATGAAGTGAATTAGACGCTGTGATGACTATATTTTGCTTTCTTGCTCCAAATCCCACCTCTGGACCTTGACCTTTTCCCTGTTCCGTGTAGCAGCTGCTTTCCATAAGGACTGCCATTTGGCTCCAGGGTGCTAATGGGGCCTTTTTGATGGACAGTGCCCTGGAAAAGGGCAACTTTCTACCTCATTCTCAGTGTCCTACCGCAAAGCTGCAGGCAACCTATGCGTTCCTCAGGGTGCCTCGTTAGAGATGCAAAGAGAAGGCTGTATTTTCTCTGTTCCCTGGGTCACGCTCCATCCCCTGCCCTCCTTTCAATGCCAGCCTCCCTGTGCAGCTGGGGGAAATGCTGGGAGGAGGCACAGGGGGCGGGGGACAGGGATGGGGGAGCAAACACTGATGAATGTATTCGCTCTGATTACACCGTTATGGACGAGACAATAGCTTCTGTGAACACAAGCAGGCAGGGTTCAATGCAGCTTTCTTCCCCTCCTCAATGCAGCTTTGATCCGGCAGGGCCAGGGCTACCCAGGAGGACTCTTTGTGTAACTGGGGCAGCCCAGCCTGGGAACTGGGAACCATGCCTCGCTCCTCTCATGACTTGGGACGTTATCGGGACCCAGCTTGGAACGTTTCATGAGCGTGGACCACTACCACCCAGGGGCGCCTCCACACACTGGCCTGATTGAATTTTTAGCACATATCCTTGGTATAGGTATGATTGTTAATGCCTTAGGCACCACTGTTCTGTGTTGCTGCGGCTGTAACGGTCTCTTCTCCAGTCAGCGGTGCCAGGCTAGGTTCTGCCACTAGGGGGCACCGGAGGGAACTCACCCGCTGGAGGATGGAGGACTTTCTGGTCCAGTTCCAGGCAGCTTCATCCTGGCACCTCGGTTTGTTCTGTCTCCAGCTTTCCTCAACCCTCCAGTACCAGACTCTTAGTCCTTTCTCTACCTCAATGATTCACAGAATTCTCCTACTTACAAAATAGCCCGCCTCTGGCCTTTAAAACCATCCCCGCTCTGTTCAATTTCACTCAAAACAAAGAAGAGAAGCCTCCACGGGGTGCGGTGTGGAGTGGGCCTCTGCCTGCAAAAGGACTCAATTTCCGTCGCTGGTGGAGAATGCTGAGAAGATAAAAAATGACCTTTCACCTCCGGGAACAGTAATGTCAGATTAATTTGAGGCTTTGAAACTAATGAGTTGGCTCGTCCCAGGGCCGCACCCGGCGAATAACACGGTATTTGCAGAGGCAGCAACCCAGTGATCTTTCTTCCTCTCGTGGGGCTGGAGGGAGGAGGGAGGAGAAAGAAACTCATTTTTTAAAACAATCCTCAGAGAAGAGAGATCTGCTAGTCCCCATAAAGCTGGTATTAGAGGAAGGAAGAGAGAGAGAGAGAAGGAATTATGTACCTTTAATCTGCTTAGATTTTCACTGTGGACTGGCTGAAGGGCTCAGACAGGCAGGAGTATTGTGAGGTGGTTAAATCCATGACCTTGGAGTTAGACCCCTTGGGGTCTAGGCCTGATCTGTGACTCCCCAGCTGTGTGATCCTGGGCTTGTTTTTTACCTCGTGTTTCCAGCAGGTTAGAATTACACAGCGTATGGAAAACACTTATATGCAGCCTGGGAATCTGGTTATTTTGCATTTTTGATGACAACTGAGGGAGGCGGGTCCAACTTGAGAGTGACTTACCCACAGAATGGGAAGGCTGAGGTTTCTGCTCTGCAAGAGGCAATGTCTAAGAGCAGAAGACAAAAGTAGAGCCAGGCTGATGCGAATCATAGGAAACTGGCTTCAGCACCACCTGAGAGAGAACTGTCTCCCAGAGTAGCTGACCGACAGTGGAAAGGCAGTGAGCGCCCACCCCTGGGACTATGCGAACAGAAGCTCTTTTCACTATGTGAAAGGATGGGTTAGATAATTTCTAAGCAGCTTTCTTCCTGTTCACATCTGGCTCTTCTGGTTTCTGAGTGTGTTGCCTGGGCCCGTGCACCCCTGGGAGCCTGGGTTGCCTCGTCCCTGAATCAGGCCTGTGGTGCCCTGGCCTCTCCTCAGGATCTCTCAGTTCCCTCCAATAAACGTGCACTCATGATGGGCCAGGCACTGGGCCAGGCTCTGGAAATAACAAAAGGAGGAAGATGGCATATAGACACTGCCTTGGAGCAAGCTTACACACAGTGAGGGACACAGATGACCAGAAGGTTCTAAAGCAATTCCATAGATGCGCCGGTAGAGATGTGCATCGAGAACTCTGGGAGCGTAGAGGAGAGGCATCTAACTCAGCATGGGGAGGGGGAAAGGCGCAGTCAGAGCATGCTCCCTGGAGGAGGAGGTGCAGTGATTGGATGGTGGGAGTACATGCTTTCGAAGCAGAGCAAATCGTGTGTGTGACCAAAGGCTCAGGGGGAAGGAACGGCATGGTGGGCAGGGAGCCACACCAAGGCTGGTGCCAGTGGGATGCAAAGCGTGAGGAGACACTGGCAGTGGACGTGATGGAGAGGCAGGCAGAGGCTAGCGGGTGGCGGTCTTCTCTTTCGTGCTGAGCAACGTGAACTTGGATCCTGTAAATGAGACCCGCTGATGGTTTAAACCCGAGCAGTGTGTCTGGGTTTCTGTGTTAGAGCAGCCTCTCTGGAGCCTGTGTGGAGGATGGATTAGGAAGAGGGAAGGCTGGACCACCAGTGGGCAGACTGGAAGTCATGAAGGCAGCTGAGCCAGCAGCGACAACGCCCTGCACCAGGCCTCGTAAGGGGGTTGTGGTGAGAATCCGATGGCGGGTGCCCAGGGAAGTTCGCAGTAAAACATGACTGTTTCCCAAATGCAGAGAGCTGTTATACTTCTGATCACTCTATAAAACTTTGGTTTGGGGACCATGATATAAATTGGGTTCCCTCATCACATACCCAGGCAGTGGCAATAAAATGTGCACGTTTGGTCCAAACCAGTATAAATGGTACTTGTGCTTAACAAAAGCCTTTAAAAACATAATGAAACCACTGGCTTGAGAAATAATTTTGCAGATGCCGTTCGGATACAAGTTTTCCACTCAAAGATGAATTTTGGTGCTGCTGGGAAGGATGGGGGAGATTAGATTTCATGTAGGCAAATTAAGAGGGCAGACAATGCTCTTAGAATAAAAATTCTAATAGACTTGGCACGAGAGGGCACTGGATATGGGCCCAAGTGTCTCAAATTTGCTCAACTGTTTTTGCAGGAAGTTGGGAACTTACCAGCATTATGGTGGTGGTTGTTTCTTTTTACCAGAACATTTGATGTTTTGTATGATAGATGTGACCTGGGAGGCCTCATCGCAGGGAGGGTGAGAGGACACTCTCTTAAGCCAGTGTGGTGTCTGCCTTTGGTGCTGTTTATGGCAGAACTGGAAGCTGTCTCGGAAATTAAAAATAGATGTGCATAAATCTCCTTCCGTTACCTAGCAACTAATAGGAGACAACGCGGAGATTCAGAGGACCGGGGGAGATAAACCCGCTGCAGGAGTACCTGGGAGCATTCCCACGACACCTGAGGATTACCGGATAATTACATGTTGGAGCTGGCAGACTTTGGGACAGACCGAGTTGTGTGGCTCCAGGAATGGGAAATTTTTCCCTCGCATGCCCAACTGGTGCAGAGCCTTCCCTTCGCATGGCCCTGTCACGGTCTGTTAGGGCCTGATAAACTCGCTGGCCTCACCCTAAAGACCCCCAAGACCCCACCCCACAAAGGCATGCGAGCCCCAGCAGGCGGCAGCTGAACTTGGCAGACCCTGCAAATGCTGAGTGGTCTTAGTCCCAGCAATACCACCGAGTTTGATCTTGTATTCAGCCTGGTGAACGCCACTCACCCTACCTGGCGACTCACTGAGAACCTCTCTCATGCAACTCGGTGTCTCCACAGACTCTTTCAGCGACTGAGCCTAACAGGCTGCCGAAAGGCGGAGGCAGGCAGAGGCGGGTTTCCGGTTTGCTGGCCTGCCCCTGAGCCCAGTGCTGGCAAAAGCCAGGCTTGGTACATAGCTTGGTCATTCCCGCACACACCCAGGATCGCTTTGTAGCTCCAAACAGGTTGCCCAGGGCCAGACACAGTCAGCATCTGACACTGGCCTGCACAGAGTGCCCCCCAAGAGGCCGCAGGAACAACACCCAGTGGTCAGCTTCAGACAACAGCAGAGCAGGAGCCAATAAGCTCCGCAAGCGGCATATCCAAAGGGAGAACTCGGCTGGGGCCAGACCTGCTGGGGTGCATCTGCTCCGTGGTCAGCACCTGCGCAGCAGCTCAGACACCGCGGTCAGGGCTGGTTCTCACAGTCAGCCAGCCTGAAGGGCGACCCCACACATGAATGAGCCAATAGCAATCAAGACTCAATTACAGGAGAAACAAACATACAGGCAGGACTGCAGAGAGTGTGAGGGAGGGAGTGACTAAGAGAGGGCTAGTGGGCAGGCGTGCATGGGTGTGTCTGTGTCAGAGTGAATCCAATCGTGCGGGGACTTGGGGCGGGTGGCTCCGGCTCTCCTGGCCTGGGAGCCACCGCTGCCTCCACAGCCACTCGACCAGCCCTTCTCCCAGCTCCAGCTTGGAGGCCATGCCATCTTAGAAGGTTTGCAAGGTCCTCCTCTGGAGGAGGCTGTGGGGAGGGACTGCAGCTCAGTGCCCAGCCTCGCCACCCATCACCTGGGCTCCATGTGGCCCTGGCCCAGACCCAGTCTTGCCACCATCTGCTCAATGTGGCCCCGGCCTGGACCCTGCACCTGCTTCAGACCCTGCTTGGACCTCAAGCGACTGCCCCAGACTCACCCTGGAATCATGACAAGGCCCAACCCTGGACTTACCACTGCTGCCACCACCGTCGTCATCATGTGGCCACTGCTACCCTAGAGCTGAGCTGCACAGCCCCACAGCCAGAGGTCGGGGCAGGAATTGGCTGAAGGCCGGGGAGGGTGCTATAGCGTGCCTCCCCACCACACACACACCACGCTCCTCCTCCCCGCCCTGGATCTGCTGGGGCTGAGGACTGGACAGACTGAAGAGGCTGCAGGTCTGTGAGTGAGACAGGAGTGCCTGGAACAGAGAGAGGTGGCCCGGAGGCTGCAAAGAGGCTGCAGAAGCCTGGGGTGAAATCCCCGGATGGAGTAGCGCTAGTACGCTGCCATCACCCAGGCTGGGAAGTTCGCCCTGATCTGTGTCAGTGGGAAGGCCACACAGTGGAACTCAGGGCCAGCCCCCAGCAGAGGGGTCTGAGGATGCACCAGCATTGACTCTGGGAGGACCTTTATTTCTTGGAGGAACTCCCGCTGTTAAGCAGAAAGGGGATTGGACAGCAGGACCAGGAAGGAGGATCAGCCCTGACACTTGGAGGGGAGGTGCCCTGTCACCACCGGCAGTACAGCTGCTTCTGACCCACCTTGCAGAGGTCTGAGGCAAGGAGGAGCAGCCTGGGCCTGGAAATCTGTGCCCCTGCAGGTGGCAGGGAAGTGGTGCCAGCAAGTCAGGCAGAGCTGAGACATCGGAAGGAAAGGAAGTGCCTGGGCCCCACTACTATAAGCTACTGACACCACCCCAACACGAGTCTCATAAAACCATCCTGGCCAAGACCAGGCTACCCATGCAGAGCCCAGCTCTGTGGGGGGCGGGAGGGAGGAGAGAACAGCTCAGAACAGGGACACACCAGGTGCAAGACCCAAGGCAGACCCAGCCTCTGGGCTAAAGAGGTTCTACCACTGGACTCCTTGGGGCTCCAACATTTCAGGCCTCAGTCAGGTTTCCCAGGGCCAGGTGTGGACTGTGACTCAAATTGGCCTTCAACAGAGAAGCTCCCAGGAGGCCCTGGATAGACACACCAAGGGAGCAGATTCAACATCACAGCAAAATCCAGAGAACAGCACAAATACCAGACCCAAAGGTTTTTTTTGTGTTTTTCTCTTTTTTTCCCTTTTTTCTTCCTTCTTTTTTTCTTGCATATCTCTAATTTCACT
>NW_006383017.1:5681259-5699416 GCF_000327345.1 Myotis davidii | reverse complement strand
TTCATTATTATTATTTCATTTATTCTCTGTTTCATTTTCGTTTTTATTCTTATTCTAGTTTTTTAGCTTCCTTCTTCCTTCCATGTTTTCTTTTTCTTCTTTCTCCCTGTTTCTTTATGTCCCTTCTAAGACTTTGGTCTTATGTCTTTTAGTATCCTTTTTATTTTTTCTTTGCTTTGCTTTCTTTTCTTTTTCCTTCTAGTCTTTTTTGTAGTTGTTGTTTTGCTTAGTTTGATTTTCATGATGTTTTTGGTTCAGTCCTGTTTGTCTTGTTCTGTTCTGTCATCACCTGTATTACAGTTTGCATGACAAGGTTGGGATTGGGCCTCACATTCAGTAAGCCAGAGGGGAGATCCCACACACGAATGGGACATCAACTATCAAATCCCAATTACAGCAAGAGACAAAATAATACACACAAGGGGCCTTCCTAGAGCATCCAGCTCAGGATATCAAAGAGACTGGGACAACATGAAACAAAACAACATATGCATCATAGGGTTACCAGAAGGAGAAGAATGTGAGTAAGGAACAGATAGCCTGTTTGAAAAAATAATGACAGAAAACTTCCCTAACCTGGTGAAGGGAAAAGTCACACACATACAGGAGGCACAGAGAGTCCCAATCAAGATGAACCCAAAGAGGCCCACATTTAGACATCTCATAATTAAAATGGCAAAGATTAATGACAAAGAAAACATCTTAAAGGAAGCAAGAGAAAGACAATCACCTACAAGGGAGTTCCTATTAGAATGTGAGCTCATTTCTCAACAGAAATACTTCAGCCAGAGGAGCGGCATGAAATACTCAAAGTATTGAAAAGCAAGTGCTTGATTCAAGACTACTGTATCCAGCAAGGCTATCATTTAAAATTGAAGGTTAGCCGAAACCAGTTTGGCTCAGTGGATAGAGCGTCGGCCTGCAGACTGAAAGGTCCCAGGTTCGATTCCGGTCAAGGGCATGTACCTGGGTTGTGGGCACATCCCCAGTAGGAGATGTGCGGGAGGCAGCTGATCGATGTTTCTCTCTCATCGATGTTTCTAACTCTCTATCTCTCTCCCTTCCTCTCTGTAAATAATCAATAAAATATATTAAAAAAAATTGAAGGTTAAATAGTTATACACACACGCGCGCGCGCACTAAAGGAATACATTACCACCAAACCAGCATTGCAAGAAATGTTAAAGAAACTGCTGTAAGAAGAAAAAGAAAACACAGAGAGAGGAATGTAGGCATGAAGAAAATAAAAATGGCAAAAAAGAAAAGAAAAATGTCAATAAATAAGTCCCTCTCAATAATAACCTTACAGGTAAATGGATTAAATGCTCTAATCAAAAGACATAGAGTGTCTGAATGGATAATAAATCATGACCCATATATATGCTGTTTACAAGAGACCCACCTCAGAACAAAAGATGCATGCAGACTGAAAGTGAAGGGATGGAAAAAAATATTCCATGAAAATAGAAATGAAAAAAGCATGGGTAGCAATACTCATATATAATAAAAGAGACTTCAAAACAAAGACCATAAAAGAGACAAAGAAGGCCACTACATAATTCTAAAGAGATCCAAGAAGAAAATATAACCTTTGTAAACATATATGCACCTAATACAGGAACACCCAAATATATTTAAAATATTCTTGATGAACTTTAAGGGAAAGATCAGCAGCAATACAGTGATAGTATAGGAGTTTAACATCACACTGACATCCCCAGATATACCTAACAGATGAAAAATGAACAAGGAAACAGTGGCCTTAAATGACACACTAGATTGGGAAGACTGGAGAAATTTTAAATGCAAAAAAAAATGAAACTAGACCACCCATTTATACCATACACAAGAATAAACTCAAAATGGATAAAAAACTTAAATGTAAGCCATTAACCCCTAAAAATACTAGAACCACGTATCTCATGTAGCATAATTTTCACTGATACATCTCCTGGGGCAAGAGAAACAATAGAGAATAAATGGGACTATATCAAACTAAAAAGCTTTTGCACAGCAAAATAAACCACCATCAAAATGGAAAGCCCACTGTATGGGAAAACATATTTGCCACAGATATATCTGATAAGGGATTAATTTCCAAAATATGTAGAGTACTCAAAGAACTAAAAAAAGGGAAGACAAAACAATCCAATTAAAATATGGGCAAAGAACCTGAATAGACACTTCTCCAAAGAGGAGAAGAAAAGGTAGGAAAAAACACCTAATATGAGCAGAAAAAAGAAAAAGAATGATTTTAAATGAGGTTAATTTAAGGGATATTTGGAATAACATTAAGCAAATCAACATATGTAGCATAGAGGTACCAAAAGGAGAAGAAAATGAGTAAGGGATCGAGAATCTATTTGAAGAAATAATGACCAAAAACTTTTATAACCGAGTGAAGAAAAATGACACACAAGTCTAGGAAGTGCAGAGTCCAAAACAAGTTGAATCCATAGAGGCCTACACCAAGACACATAATAATTAAAATGGCAAAGTTTAAAGACAAAGAGAGAATCTTAAAAGCAGCAAGAGACAGTTACCTAAAATGAAACTCTCATAAGACTCTCAGTTGATTTCTTAACAGAAACAGTGCAGGCCAGAAGGTATCTGCATGAAATATTCAAAGTGATGAAAAGCAAGGACCTATAGCCAAGACTACTTTACTCAATAAGGTTATCATTTAAAGGAGAAATAAAGAGCATCCCAGATAAGAAAAAGCTAAAGAATATAGTTACCATCAAACCAGTTTTATAAGAAATGTTAAAGGGCCTGCTAGAAGAAGGAGGAGGAGGAGGGGTGGGAGAGGGAGAAGGAGAAGGAATTCCTCTTAAGAAGTGGTAGGAAGCTGTTAGGAAGCTATATTAGTTTGCTAGGGCTGCCATAACAAAGCATCACAGACTGGGTGTCTTAAACAACAGAAATTTATTCACTCATGATTCTGGGGAGACCTCATGAAGTTAGAGATGGTGGTGTCCATGGGTTGGGTTCTTAGGTCTATCTCCTGGTCGTGTAGACTACTGTCTTCTCCTACGTCCTCACTTGGTCTTCCCTCTGTGTGTCTGCATCCTGATCTTCTTATAAGGCCAGCAATCAGATTGGATTAAGCTCCACCATATGACCTCATTTTGCTCTAATAACCTCTTTAAGTCACCTACCTCCAAATACAGTCACATACAGAGGTACTAAGAATTAGGGCTTCAACATACAGATTTTTTTTGGTGGGGGCGTCTGGGGGAGAGACACAATTCAGCCCATAACAGAAGCCATCTATTTTCCTTTCCTCTCCTGCCCCTTTCATAGGAGAAGTCATATTGGAGGCACTGAGAGAAGCCCCCCGCTCCCCGTGTCTGGGAGCCGCTGTAAGTCAGGTCATCAGACCACCTGAGGGAATGCTTCTCTCCCGACCCCAGGAGGGCTGACCCAGAGGGCAGCACCGCGGTCCAGCCCCAGGAGCAGTTGGTGTGTGCACACACTTGACCCACGGACCCCATTCCTGAAGCATAGCCGCAGTGGTGTAGCATGAATAAAACATGAGGCATTGAGCAATGTCATCGTTTTACTTAGCATCACTGTGTCTTGATTTGAAATAATATTGATATGGACAAGTGTCATTACTTATTTTATCAGAAATCAGAAACAACCTCAATGTTCAACAATAGGACTCTTTGCAGCCTTTGGAAACTATGTTGTGGAAAAATGACTGTAATGTGAGAAAATCCTCATGCCAGGTGAAGAGAAACAAAGCAGGTTGCAAAGAAGGATGTACAATTTGATTCCAATTTTTTGAAAAGTCTTTTTATTACATGTGTATATGCAGACATGTGTGTATGTGTTGGTTTATCTGGAAAGATATAACCTCAAATATTTAAAATAGCTCTCTCAGTGGTAAAGTTATACACATTTAAAACATTTTCTCCTGTTTTTCTAAATGTTTCATATTTTCTACAATAAATATGTATTATTTTTGCAACCAGGAGAAAAAACATTAAAAATGTAAACCTTGACAGGGAAAGATGTAAAAATGTAAACCTTGAAACCTTGTTACGGAAAGATTCTCCTAACAGCCTTTTCCATAAAGAACCCCTTACAGCTTTTCACACAGGACTGACTACATTTACAAAATTTAATTTATTTGACATTTTCCAGATACAACTCTCAGCTACAATTACCTGGATTGCAAAATAGTTTTTGTGGCGGCCTAAGAACCTCTCCCTCTTTTATTTGTCCCGCTGATGTTCTTTTTCCTTGAAAGGGGTTTTTGGAGTGAATTCAGAGAAAGGGGGGCTCCCACAGAGCTGGACAAAGGGCGCTTAAAATAAGTAAGTGGGCTAGTTCAATGTGTCCAGAGAGTATCATCCAAGCAGACACCAAAGAAGCAGGATGTGACTTCATCGGGACTTTGCTCCTTCTATTTCTTCCCTGATTACCATGTTGGGGGAAACGCAACAATAATGCTGGGTGCCCCAGTGGCTCATAGTGAGGCGTAGGCCACGCAGCCTCTGCATCAGCCAAACCTGGCTTTCCACCCCAGCTCCGCCCTTTGCCTGCTCCATGTCACTCAGCAAGTCACTACCCTCTCCGTGCCTCAGCCCCCCACCCCCCCCGCCCACCGGAACATGGGGGACAACCATGAAACCTAATTAGAGTTGTGAGAAAGACATGAACTTCAGTTAACTCAAGGAAAGTGCTCAGCACAGCAGCATGTTGGTTCTACGCATGCACCAACATTTCGTGTTTCTTTTTACCATTCTTTTTTGGGGGGATGGGAAGAAGAAAAGGGTGATTTTGCTACAAAGTGAAGAAGACCTGGTAAAAAACTTAGAGCAGAAGTTGGCAAACTAAGCCCACAGGCCAAATCCAACCCTCACCTGCCTTTGTAAATAAAGCTTTATTGAAACAGTCAGGCGTACTCATCTATGACAGCTTTTGCACTACAAATGCAGAGTTGAGTCACTGTGTTAAAGACTGCGTGACCCACAGAGCCTAAAATATTGACTCTGACTCTTTGCAGAAAGTTTACCAGCCCCAATTTCAAAGATAGAAACAGAACACCTTTTCAACATGGACCGCTGTTGATGAGATAAATGCTGTAAGTATTTCTCTGTCAAGTGAAGTGGCTATTGTTAAAAATCCCGTGCCCCTAAGAGTCCACCCTCACCAAATCTTTCATTCCCCCATTTTTTTCCCCCACCAAGAACGAACATCTATGATGATCGAGAACAAGGCAATGTTGGTTAGAAGCTTGGCAAGTCCTAAGGGACTACAAGGAATGGAGCATTGCTCACTGATGAGGCACTAGGACGAGGCTGCCCAGAGGCTGATCAAAAGTTTTTATTTTTGATCAATCTAAGTACTTGCGTATGACCAGTGTCCGCCATCCTGGCTGGTGCAGGTCTGGAAGGTGGCAGCCGCAGAAGTCAGGCACGTTATAGGCCTGGATGTCTGCAGGGAGCAGAGCACCCCTCACTCCCGCTCCCTTGTGATGTGAGCAGAAATTACATTAGTAGCTCTTCAGATGGGCCTACGCAATGGGAGCTGCTGTTTGTGACTAGATAGGCTGCCTGATGCAGACCCATGTCCTGGCCACCACTTTTACGAAGAAAGGACAACTTGGTCTACTACTCACCCACTTGACGAGCATGAAGATCCTGTCTAAAAACGAAGAGGCGGTCTGTGTTCAGAGGTAAGAGCCTCACTTGGCGGCATGGCCGTACTGACCGCAGCTGCACGCCAGTAGGAAGGTCCGTTCCATTCAACAAGACTTCCAATGGTTTGTTTTCAACCATTTAAAACGGTGCATGCCCAATACATGACAGAGAAAGGCCCGCCTGGTTTGATGTTTGGGGCTTCGGAGAAGAGAACATGAAAGGGAAGTGTACGTTTGAATACGTAAGAGATTGGATTCTCTGCTGAAGAGGAAATGACTCCATGCCCAGGAGGGTCGCCAAGAAGAGGCCAAGCAGACCGTGCCCCGGGGGTTCACGGTGCGAGAACAGCACTCCAGCGCTCCTCCGGTCATTTCCAAGGTGAGATGGTGACTCGCTGCTGCAATAGGACAGCTGGTCTCTCTCATATCAGCAAAGAGAGAGTCTTTAGAGTTTCAGTTCCAAGGAGGAAGGGCTAGATGGCAGGAGCCGTGTCCCCTGTTCTGTGTGCCCACACATTTCGGTGACACCGGTTTTACTGTCAAGAGAATCAACATTGGGACCAAACACACCTCTGCCGAAACCCTGAAAGCATCACTTGCCAGCTTGCACGAGTCACTTCACTTCTCTGAGCCTCGTTTTCTTTCGCTTAGGGGTTAATTAACCGACCTCACGGAGCGCCAGCCAGGATGAAAGAACCGCGTCCGGGGAGACATGTAGGGCAGGGCTTCTGAAGAGTCAGGACCTTGGGGGACGGACGGTTTGGAGCACATCGTTCCAACCCCGGCACATCACAGAGGGCTTTAGAGTGGGCCTGTGAGGGAGTGGGTAGGCGTGAACAGTGCTTCTCAGACTCCACTGTGCATTCATGTGTAAATGCAGGCTCTGAGTTAGCAGGATTATGTGCTTTAAATGTTTCGAGGTCATTTCAAGGCTGCTGGTCACTGACATCACCTCTGAAGAGCAAGGACTGGTCCTGACCAGTGGTTCCCTCTGCTGTTCCCACGGGGAGGAGAGCCCTGTTGGCTCTGGGAAGGGCGGGGGCCGTGTAGGATGAGGCTCATGCAGAGGGCAGACAAGGGGAATCTAGGCAGATGCGTAAAGGAATTGTGGGAAAAGAGGTGGATTTGAGCTTTTCAACTCTGATCGGACTTTACAGGCGCCTGGAGAGCTTTAAAAACTACTCGTTGTCATGCCTCGCCCCAGGAGTACCGGTTTAATTGATCGGGATGGGGCTAGACATGACATGTTAAAGACAGTAACTCCCCAGGTTATTCTCGTGTGCAGCCAGGCTGAGCACTGCTGGGCTAGACAAAAGAGGCAACTTCCCAGCTGGAAAGAATCAGAACAGGGTCTTACCAAGATATTAGACCAGGTCTGGTTTGGGGGCTGCTGGTTTGGTGGGGAAAGCCTCGAGGGAATGCAGGTGAGAAGCCAGCTGGTCCGAACCTTGGAAAATCAGATCCGTTTGCTCAAGCTGTGAAAAACCCGAAATCTCTGCCTTACCTGAGTGATAACTTCGCCTGGGTCTTTGCAGTGATGTGTGTCTGCTGAGAAGCCGCGGGTAAATGGGAGATGTGACGTCCATGCCCTTTACTGGGATTAGAGGCTCCTTTTCTCTCATCCGCATTGTGAATTGGATTGTACCCTCTGCTCACAGAGATACTGAGCCATGTGTCCTGGAGCACAGAAGTCCGCCTGGGCTGGTGGCATCCACCGGCATTGCCTCCGTCCAGTGGGTCTCTGTCTATCAGGCTGCCGGGAGCCCAGCACAGGTGCTCCGACCAATGAGCGTAATTAGTTTGGCTGCGATTGAATTTATACTCTTGAAGCCCAGGTGTGGGCTGCCACTTGTCACCAGAAGCTAGCTCAGAGTTGGCCCTTTGCCAGCCTTGACTCAAAGCTCAGCCCCCTTCTGGGGTCTAGGCATGCCAACCATCTGTGACTATCGTGGTTTTGTGGAAGATTCCTTATGCCTTGGGCTAGGGGCCGCATGAGGCACTGCACATTTCATTGAGCAATCCCCATTAGATATTATGGGCCCCCAGCCAACAAAGGGGTTCTCCTTCGTCACTATCTCCCCCTACCCTCCTACCCCTGTCCTCACCCCAGTCTTTACTTCCTGGGAGCAGAGGCTGGATGTGTCCTAGCTGCTCCACATTTGGCTGCTTGGACCCAGGCCTAGTAAACCCAATGCCCTCTAGAAACTTAGACCCACCTTCCTTAGGTCAGTATTATAAACTGTTACCTGGATGCTGAGCAGTTTATTCTGATAGGTGTGCAGAGCTGGGCACAACTTCTGGAAGGAAGAAATCACAGCCCAAGAAGCCAGCCAGGAGAAGTCTTTGCCTAAAGAGTCACACAGCCCACGGTTTTGCTCCGTGACTGCGTGCTGAAATCACAGGGGGTGTTCTTACAATGCTAATGCCTGCTCGCCTCCCCAGAGACTCTGACTTAATTGGCCTGGGCACTGGGATTCTTAAAAGTCCCCCTAATCATTCCGAATGGCCACCACATTTGAGACACACTGTTCTATTCAAACTGCTTAATGCTAAAGAACAAGTGAAGTGGACACATGATTCTTAAATTATAGTAGCAATTGAGTTGCACTGATTGCTGACCTATTTAGTCTTGTCCTGGGTGTTTTAATGCCTTCAAGAGAACTCTCTAAAATTCTGCTATCAGAATGTACAGTCGTCCCCTTTTACCCAAAGGGAATACCTCCAGTGGATGCCTGAAGCCTCAGATAATACCAACCCCTATATAGACTATGTTTTCTCATACATCCATACATACTTATAATAAAGTTTAATTTATAAATTAGGCACAATAAGAGATTCACCACAATAAGTAATAATAAAATAAAACAATTATAACAATACACTGTAACAAAAGTTATGTGAATGTGATCTGTCTGTCTCTTTCTTTCTCTCTCTCTGATGACCAATCTGATAATCAAGATGGCTACTAAGTGACTACTGGGCGGGTGGCATTTACAATATGGAGAAGCTGGACAAAGGGATGATTCATGTTCTGGGTTGGGACAGTGTGAGATTTCATTGCACTGCGTAGAATGGCATGTCTTAGGAATTGTTTATTTCTTTTTTTTTCATGTAATATTTTTGGCCTGAGGTTGACCGCAGTTAACTGAAACCGTGGGAAGTGAAACCTCGTATGGGGTGGGGGATTACTGTATAAGCATAGAAAAGTGGAGAACTACTGAGTAATTATGTCTTGGTGAGATAAAGAGGCCATTATGGCGGAAAGAGAGGGAGGGAGGGGGTGAGAGAAGGAGAAGAGAGAGGGAGGGAGAGAATATTTATTTTTGAGCCAGGAGTGAGAAGAAGTATCAGCTCCTTGTACCAAATCACTAGCCTATTAACAGGATGTTTCTTAAGTCTGGATTATTAGGGTGATGGGTGTCTCTCTCCTTTCCATGGTTTCTGTTCATTTCACAGAAGGCATTGCATGAAGATTGTAACCACAGAACCAGCTCAAACTGGCACTCTCCTGTATCTAACAAGACCTGGGACCAAAATCATGCCACTCATGAGTAACACTTGTGAACCCTTCACTGCTCCCCCAGGGAACCAAAGGCCCAGGACCTGTCCGGAACCTGAACACCGAAACCCTCTCAGAGCAAAGGGCCTGTTGTCCAGGAAGATCTGGTGCTGAAGCCCTTCAATCCTGCCCTGGGCCCTGGTCAGGGAGCCGGATTTGAGTGTTGCCTCCAGAACCCTGTAAGTTCACTCAGCAATGAAAGCTCTTCCTTTCCTCGAAGCTGGTGCCGTGTTGTTGGCTTCTATGCACACCAAGCAGCAGCCCTTTTGGCAACCATGAAGGGACATCAATCTTGTGACCACCTGCCTGAGGCACTGTGGCCTCCGGGGGACGTGGCTTTGGGGGCTGACCCTTAGGGACCACCTAGAGGAGTTTGTCTGAGCCTTGGCTGCACCTCCATCCACCCTGGTGTTCCCTGCTCTTTGGCACCAATTCCACTTTTGGGAAAAGAAACAGAATGTGGGTCAAATATCTTTTGTGTGAGTAACCTCATTACAACAGGCTTCTACCTAAACTAATAACCTCACCAGAATTGTGGGTTAGAGCCCCACTCTGGGGAGGTTTTGTCAAGTTAGGGTCCTGCACCTTGGATCAGAGTCCCTGGGCTGGGATTGTGGGTTAAAATTTCACCCTGAGACAGAATATAAAAGGTTACAGTCACCAAGGTATTCAAAGGATCAGGTTAGAGTCCCAAACTTGGTTTAGAGTCCTGTGGTTTTGGATGCTGTTTATCTATGTCTGATTGTTTTATCTGTTAAGAATCTCTCTCTCTATATATAAAAGCATAATATGCAAATAGACCAGTCAGCTATAACATGCACTGACCACCAGGGGGCAGACACTCAATGCAGGAGTTGCCCCCAGCCTACAGGCCCCGATCACCCGCCAGTCACCCCACACACAGAAGGCGACCAGCGGCAGCAAGGGGCGGGGCTGGTGAGTGGGTGGAATGGCCAACCTCTTGGTCCCTCCCCCTGGACAGCAGGCTCTGATCGCCCAATGAAGAACTGGGAACCAGGGGTGGGTGGCAGTGGATTTGGGTGGCACCAGGGCCCTGATCACCCTGCTGGTCACCCCGTACACAGAGGGCTATTAGCGGCAGGGGACAGGGCTGGCTGCCGGCAGCCAGAGAAGATTGGCCCTGATCACAGGCCAGGCCTAGGGACCCTACCCATGCACGAATTTTGTGCACCGGGCTTCTAGTTGGTTAATAAGGATTAACAAATGTCTACAGCAACACTTTATTGAATCTGCTCCTTGTCATTTTTGCTCCAATAATCCTGAGAAATCTTACAAAATGAAGAATGCTAATGGTTTACCTGATGCAGTCTTTTGAGATATACTCTTTAAAATTGGTCAATATTTAGCTATGAGCCTAAATAAGAGGAAAATGGTTTGCTTTTGTAATACTGCCTGGCCCCAATATCAGTTGGAGTCAGAGGAATGGCCTGAAAATGAGTCTTAACCTATAATATTATTTTACAATTAGCCCTGCTTTGCAAGAGAAAGGAGAAATGAGAATAAATTCCATATGCACAATCTTTTTTGTCTTTATATCAGGATGAAAATTCACAAAAGAGATGTAGAATTGTGGTTCAGAAGTAAGACCCTCAGAAAAAGCCTGTCTTGCCTGAGTCAGAGCCCAGTGATTTACTACATCTGCCTCCTTCAGGCCCTCCCAGACCCCCGCTGTGTGAGGTGGGAATTCCCCTGAGCAGTGCTGAGGCTTCCACCCACAGTCCTCCAAGGCCATGGGTCCAGCTCTCCACCCTTCCTGTCAGATAGTCAGAGGGGATGGTCCCCCTCCCTGTACTCACTGGAGGACTCAATTTAGCCCTGGGATTACTCTGCCTCAGGCAGGGCAGTATCCTCTGTGACAAGTCCCTGCAGGTCTAGATGGTCAACATCAACCTTTCGATTTGTTTATATGCACTCCCCTTGTCTACCTGATTTACATAATTGGAAGAATAACATGCCATCCTACTGTGATGGTCCTAAAGGCATGGAAACTCTCTCTACTTCTATTTTTGCAACTCATCGTCCTAAAGGGGCTGACATCTAGGCCCCGTGAATACCCTCCTCACTCTGGAGGAACACAGGATAGCATTAGAGAAGGACCACCGAGAAGCCAACAGGCTGCATGAATTACAACCAAACAATCCAATCAGGACCCCAGCATGCAGGCCATCCCTGGAACAGAACCAGGGTGGGACCCCAGTGACCCAGGAGAGCAGGCAAATCTAAACCACTATCAGGAATATTTGATAGTGGAGCCTCTCAAAGGAATCCCCAAAACAAAGACTTTGAATAAGATCCAGGAAGCACAAGGTCCAAAGGAGAACCCACCCACATTCCATGAAAGCATTTTTTAAGAATTGATTTTAGAGAGAGAGGAAGGGAGAAGGATAGAGATACAGAAACAGCCATGAGAGAGAATCATCCACCGACTGCTTCCTGCACGCGCCCTATTGGGGATCGAGCTCAACCCGGGCATGTGCTCTGACCCAGAATTGAACTGGGGACCTCCTGGTTCAGGGGTCAACGCTCAACCACTGACCCACTCCAGCTGGGCCCTTGAAAACATTTTTCATGCTTTCCAACAATAGATGCTATTGATCTGGAACTCCCAGATAACATGACTGGTCAATATGAGCTTTATCAACCACAGTGCTCCAGGTATGAGGGGGGAAAAAGCTGCAAAAACTGAAAGGGAGATTGGGGATGCCAGTGTTCAACTGGAGATTGCTTTTAAAGTGTTTAACAGCTGAGATCAAATATAGGAAAGGCAGAAGCTAGGAGACATGAGATGACAAGCTCCTTTGCTCGCTGCAGCCCTTAGCCAAGACAGCCAAGACCCAATGGGATGTCTGCAGGGAAGAACAAATGACCATGTGTAAGACCCCCAGACGCACAACTAGACCGAAAAGGCCATCCATTTCTTGCACCGCAGCAAAGTACTCTTTGCAGACATGAAGGACTCTGGCCGGAAGGAAAAGGGACTTGCTCCAAAACATCCCACCAGATACCACAACCCGCTGATGGTGACCAAGAATGATGGAACCTGGGACGCTTCTGGAGCCATTAACCAGATTGTAGACATCCATTGGTGCTTACAATTTTATCTGGGGACTTTGGCTGATTTACAGCTCTGGACTTAAAACTGCCTTTCACTGTATACCCCTAAGTCCAGAGTCCCGGGAACTCTTTGCTTTTGAGGGGGATGATCCAGAGACTATTGTGAAACAACAATATTGCTGGGTGGTATTTTCACAAGGATTTAAAAATGCCCCCACCATCTTTGGAGAAGTCACAGCCAAGGTGACACGGGAGTGCTTGGGACCTAGGAATACAATGAAAAGAACTTGCTTCATGGAGGTCTCAGTCTATAGGAAAGACTGAAAAGATAAATATGTCACGAAAACAGCTTCACTTGGGATGAGGTCTTATCCGTTGCCCTGCTTCGGGTGAGAGCAGCCCCTGGAAGCAAGTGCCAATGGAGCCCGTAGGGAACATTACTGGGAGACCCTCCCTTAAGCATATTGTAAAAATATGCAACACTAAAATGTGTGCAGTCTCTATGGCCCTCAAGACTTGGGAAAACCCACATTGAGGTCAGCTACAGCCTAACTGGAAGGGATCCGGTGCAGTCCCTCTAGTTAATCCCCTTTCAAATGAAACAGGACAACAGACCCCACCTGGACAAGAAGAGAAGACAGACATCTCAAAAAAGGACTGCTTCCGCCCAGGATCCAGACCAGCCTGTAAAAACCTGAGTTACCTGTCTTAACTTGCTATTGGATGAGTTTAAACAATGTTTTCCTTTCCTGGTTGTGATATTTGCTTGTACAGTCCTAGTCCTGACTTACTTTGTCTAAAGTGGTCGTTGCCCCTAGGGATTTTTTAACTGCAGAACCAGTTCAGACTTGTTCTGTCTGGCTTCTAAGAAGACCCAGAACCAAAGTTATATCACTCACAAGTAACACTTGTGAGCCCTTAACTGTTCCCCTCCATGGAACCATAGGACCAGGGCATGTCTAGAAGCTGAACACCAAAACCCTTTCAGAAGCAAAGGGTCCATTGTCTAGGAAGATCTGCTGCTGAAACCCCTTAAAATCCTGCCATGGAAACTAATCAGGGAGACAGATTTGAGTGGTGCCTCCTGTCTCCTGGAGGTTGACTTAGCAATAAAAGCTCTTTCTTTACTCAAAAGCTGGTGCCATAGCATTGGCTTCCATGTGTGTTAAGCAGTGAACCCTCGCTAGGTAACAAACTGATATAACAGCCATGGCTGGGTGGCTTATTGGTGGAGTGTCGTCCCATACACCAAAAGGTTGTGGGTTCAATACCCCCCGTAAAGGTGCATATGGTAGGCAACCAATAGATGTTTCTCACTCACATCTATGTTTCTCTCCCTCTCTCTCTTCCCTCCTCTCTCTCTAAAAAAATAAAAAACATATTCTCAGGTGAGGATTTAAAAAATATGATACAACAGAGACTTGAGAGCTGAGGGAAAGGAGAAGCCTCGAGAGGTGAGCAGGGGCAGGAGAGGCTGAGAATATGGGGAATATGTGGAAACAAGATAGTTAAGGAGGAAGGATGCCCACTGTTCACTCAGACCTAAGCCGGCCCTGCAAGTAAGTCCACCTGTGGGTGCTTTAAAAGGTGCCCACTTGACTGCACTTAGGTCCCACCCCAAGGCACATGGGGTACTCCGAACACTTCTGTGTGTGTCTGTGTGAGAGACAGAGAGAGAGCATGCCCTTTAATAGAAAGCTCTCCCCCAAGGCAGTAAGGGATCATGAGACCTGGACCTACGAAGCTGGCTTCATTCCTTCTGGAACCATCTCTAATAGCCCAGGACGTCAGGCAGGCAAATCCCACCACCTCAGTGAGCTCTGTTTCCTCCTGACCTTCCAGTGACTCTCAGGGTTCCAATGAGTCACCCACTGCGACACGAGTGTGAGGGATTATTAAAAAGCCACCTTTGCATCTGTGCCTTTATGGGGGGACTGGGACAGTGAAGAGCGCAGTATTATAAAGCCTTCCAATGCGCGGCTGATGGGAGTGACAGAAGAAGGAAAAACAAAGTTTTTTTTCCTGTTATTACAAAGAACATATCAGGGGTAGGGTGGGGCATTAAGTTCCAGCATTCAAGACCTTCCTAAAGCTTTAGTTCCCAAAGTGCTTTCTGTGGAATACTAGGTCTGTGGAAAGTAGGATGCTGTAGTATGTTCTGAAAATATTGGTTATGTGAGTTCTTACTAGGTGTTACAGAGGTAAAAATAGGAGGGGAATTTAGAAAATTGTAAAGAAATAAAACCTTAAATTTCTCCTTCCAAAAGAATACTAGTACTTGTCTTATAAGACAATTATTTATGCATATTTAAATTCCACTTATATTTTAAATTTTAAAAGTTTTTAAATTAAAAATAATACATACTTCTTGTAGAAATTCTGCATAGATAAAAAGAGAAAAATTCATCTATATATTCTATCACTTAAGACCTTGCAAGTCTTTTAGAACATTAAAAAGTCAAATAATTATTTATATATTTTACCTTTATTCATTATACAAGAAATATACTTTTTAAAAATAAAAATAAAAATTAGGTGAGCAAAAGGGAAACTATTAAACCACTTGAAATTCAAACCCCAAATCAATTGATCACAATCTGCAATATTTTTATTAGCGTCTGGACTTTTCAATATTCAATATATGTGTGCTTTTGAAAGCATAACAAATACCCCAAATCTTTTCCAAATGTGAACTCATATTGCTATTTTGTAATCTGCTTTCCAAATGGAACAGTATTCATACAAATTTCTCCATAGTCTATGAGATTATTTTTAAATTTCCCCATAGTCTATGAGATTATTTAACAGTCCCTCTAATGTCAAGTAGTTAGATCATTTGTAATTTTTCTTTTTCCTCTTAGAAAGGATGCTGTCATAACTATCCTTTAAACACATATATGTGCTTTTTTTTGTTATTTAATTTTTAGGATAAGGGGGCCAATGGCTCTGCAGAATTCTAAGATTTTTTTTCAAAGAGAAATATATATGCTCCTTAGTGTAGTACTTTGAATCATTTCAAGTATTTTTGCTTTAAATATATTTGAATATGTTTATACATGTAAGACAGTATAATGTCCTGTGAAATATTTAGCCCACAAACACTGTGTATTCCAGTTCTCTCCTGATTTAATTTTTTCCTGATTGTATATGGAGTTTCATGCTCATACTAGAACGTTTGTGGACTACAGAGGAGCGTGCACTGGGAAGAGAGACGTCCTCCATAAACCCACCGCTGGGAAAGAATCATCTGTCCAGTCACCCCACCACCTCCGTCACTACCCCGCTTTGCATACTCTTTCAAAACACCACTGGTGGGTTTCTGGTTAGGAGGATGCTCTGATGGAGCTTGTAAGCCTGGGCTGCTGTTAGGGAGATTCACTCCTTTTGCAACCCTCAGAGTTGTTCCTTGTAGGTAAGAGAAAGAAATATGCACCAGGGAGAGGCTGTGCAGAGATAAAGCCATCCAAGATTCCGTGACTTTAAGCAAAACAACTTATAAATAACCCATTTCACCGAAGGCTAACTGATCTAAACAAGAGTGAAGTTTGTGTTTTTTACATTTTTGTTTGTTTGCTAATCCTCACCTGAGGATACTGTTTCCATTGCCTTTTCAGAGAGCATGGGAGGGAGGGAGGAAAGGAGCCTCAGGTGAAAACCAGCCCATTAAACACTGGCTCCTGCCCTGAGGAGACAGAGCAAAGGGACTCGCCCAGGAAGAGGTGCCCTTTGAGGCAGGTGTTTGTGGGAATTGGGCCTGCGCACATGGAGACCAGGCACATCTTCTTGGCATCTCCCCTTTGACAAAAGACAAAAGTTAAAGGTCCAGATCACACAAACCAGGTTCCCCAGGGCCATCCTAGGGCTGCAGCCTTCGCCAGCCTCAGGTACCCAGTGAGATGCCGGACAGGCCGCTGCCCCTGGCAGGGATTGAAGAAAATGCTGCTTCCTCAAGAGACAGCCCTCCCATCTCTCAGAAACTTGTCATGCGCTGGTTTTCTACTGCCCTTTGCTAACACTTTTCATAATGAAAGTACAGATAGGCACTCCACAGTGAGAACACTGTCCTCCCGACCCACTTCAGCCCATTACTGGGCTGTAGGCAGCGCAGAGCTGGATTCCGTAGCTCTGCCGAGAAGGCCAGGTGACGTCCTGCACCAGCACCGATGATAACCTGGGGTTCTCATTGCTATAACCCCCTGCCCCCCACCCCTGCGGAAGCTACTGCCTTCTATTCAGTCATTGAACAAACGTTTGCTGAGCACTTGAAATGAGCCAGACCCTGTGCTAGGCTCCGGCAAATCAAGGGATGAGCAAGTGTATCATCTACTGGTGATGGCAGATGGTGGGTAAACAGAGAAATGCAATATTGGGAAGTCTGCCCTTTATTTCACTGAGTTTGGGAGCATTTTTACCAGGACTAGGATTAGGGTGAGGCAAGTGAGGAAGAGAAGTGCAAATGTAAGGTAGGATCCTGTCTTTACTTAAAATATTGATATTCTGTTCATCACCAACTATTTGGCATTGATTTTGATTCTTTAAAATATTGCATAAAAATGCTGTTTGTCTTGATGACTGAGCTTTTGGTGCCCCAAGGGGAAGACCTCACTGGCCTCCCCCTAGTTCCGGCCTAGAACTCAAACCAGTGCTTACTTTGTGGGCATTGACACCACAGCCAACACGGAGCGCAGGGGTGTGTGAGCGGCAGCATCGGTCCTTTGGAACCTGGGATGTAACTAGACTGGCCGTGCTGCTGGTTTGCTGTGCTACCTGGGCAAGCAGATTTCTTCGCTCAAATTCAATGCCTCCTCGGGGAAAATGCTAAGCTGGGCGTGATTTTTTTCTACAATGTCTTCCTTTGACCAACATTTATGAAGTACCTACTGTGTGCTGATACCATCATAGGCTCCATCTAGAGCTACTGAGGTGAACAAGACAAATTTGGGTGAGGGCACATTAATAAGTAAAAAGATAATTTCTGGCATGCTTTACGAGATATGAGAGAGTGTGTGTGTGTCTGAGATGTGCAATAAAGGGTCGGGAAAGTTCTCTCAGGGGAGGTGACATTTGAGCTGAAACATCAATGACAAGTAGATACCGTGGCCTGTGCCTCTCAGACCTGCAACCTTTCTTTTTCTGACAGCTAATCTTTAATGAGCCCTGCCTTTGTGCCTGTTATAACATGTAGAACAACTATACCTGTCCCAACTCATCTTCCTCAGCAACGCTGTGAGTAAGGACCTGTTATATCTGTCTTTATTGATAAGGACACAGAAGCACAAAGAGGTCAGTGAATTTGGAAAGATCACTGGCTAGTGAGTGGTGGAAAAAGAATGGGCAGGTAGACACTGGGGCTTCAAAGCGTGTGTTCAAGCATTCAAAAGGTACTTAATGAGCATCTACTATATTCCACGCACCTTACACTTAGAGGCTTATTTCATCCTCCTGCCTCCCCCTCAGCTACCAGCACTGGGTGTGTACTAAGTAGATCACAGGCCTGGCCAAACTGTTCAAATCGTCTCTGGCGGGTGATGGGACTGCTCTGGATCCTGACTGCGCAGTGGGGATGGTGGTTACAGGTCTGTATGGAATTTATCAAAGTTGGCAGAATGGTACACTAAGAAGGGTACATTTTACTGGAGGTGAATTATACCTAAACTTACAAATCCTTAACCCTCCACCCTCCGCCCCAGCTGCAGCAGCAGGGGCCCTTGAAGCGGTGCTGTCCCCTTACTTCCGAACCGGTGAGGGGCAAGCCTTTGGGCGAGGCGGGCCCAGGTGCGGCGGGGCGTTGGCCCCAGGTGCCCTCCAGGGCGCGGGGAGAGGGGGGCAGTGGGCGCCGCGGGCGCGGGAGGGTGGGAAGGGCCGGTGGACGC
>NW_006383017.1:5677527-5680641 GCF_000327345.1 Myotis davidii | reverse complement strand
CGGGCTCTGGGCGAGGAAGGGGTTAAGTCCTGATCCCCAGTCCGGGCGGGAGGGACCCTGAGATCTGTGGCCCACCAGGTCACATTTGGGGCTCCCCCGAAAGCCCCCTTCCTGGTGGGCAGATGGTAATCCCACACGAGAGCGCCAGTGCCCAGTGGCTGGGCGCTCCGGCCGCGGACTTGACTTCGGGGCTGTCTTTGGGGGTGCCCTGTGCTGCCCCCTTCCCGGGAGCGCCAGCCTGTTCCAGGGCGAGGGTGCACCGTGGCTGCTTCCCGGGGGCTCTGGGGCAAGGTCTTGCTTTTGTTTCTTAGAAACCGTGACCAAGGTGTCGCAGGGAGACAAAGCCCAGCCATGGCCACGTCTTGGTGGCTGGGTGCCCTTCCCCAGAGGCAGCCGCCGGGGCGGGAGCACTTCCCCATGCAGGGCACCCTCTGAGGCCCCCCACCTCGGAGGGGAACACTGGAGAGGGTCAGATGAGGGGGTGGGAAGAGTGGGGCTCCTGCCCGAGGGAGCCTCTGTGGCGGAAACATGTGTATCTTTTTGTTTTGAAGTTGACTGGACTGGGGCGGATAGAGAGAGGCCAGCCCTGCAGCGCCTGTGGTGACCAGTGCCCCGGCTTGGCCCTGCATAAATGGAGGTAGGACCCTTGGATCTGATTTCTAAGTCACAGCACACGGGGGCCGTGGGGGCTGCAGGTGGGTGCGCCTGTGAAAAAAGACATGTACACACGTCTATGTCTCTGCTTTGGTAAATCTCACTGGTAAGCCACATGGAAAGAATGCGAAGTCTATTCCTTTAAGAGCGCGACTACATCTGCTACAAATATTGAAGGTGGAAGTGGTGGCCAGACACTGGGGGGATGCAGGGGAGCGGTTCCCTGTGGGAGCGCTGGGTCCCGCAGACCCACCCTCTGTACCTAAATCACTCAGCCCCAAACAATTCTACTTGGCGTGGAATTGTGTCCAAGAGCCACTGGCTGGTGTTTCCAATTGTGTTTGTAATTCAGCCCCTGTAGCTCTGGGTCCCAACCGCAAATCCGCCGCTGCCCGCCTGCGCTGTGTCAACCTCTTCGGTGGCCAGATGTTTCTTATTACTGTGCCGTGAATGTTGACTTCCAGGCAGCCCCAGCCTGCATTGGAATGATTATGTTTGGGAGAGGGATCGCCGTGCCCTCCCAGTGCATCTGGCTGCTGGGGCTCTGGTTGGGAAAAGTTGGGGTGCAGGCCTGCCGGGGCTCTCCGTGTGGCGATGTGAAGAGAAGAGGTGGATCCTTTTTGGCAACTCCATGAAAAGGAAAAACCAGCCGCCAGAAGAAAATTCTGTATCATCAGAACCCGGTCTCTCTTTGGTGATTGCCTCTTCCCCGCCGCTCCTCTGCCCTTTGAGAGGGCTGCTTCTGGGCACCAGGGAGGGAAGCCCCCGTTGATCCTTCTGTCTCCTTTTGTCTGAGCTTCTCTGCCTTCTCCCAGTCGGCAGTGTGCGCTGGGCACCCCATCATAAGGAGACTCGCCCCACCTGGCTTTTTCAGAAATGAGTGCTTTTGTTCCTGCCTCCGTGGGCTCTGGCGGCCTCTTTGCCTTTGTTTCAGGGACAGAGCGCAGCCCTGTGGCTCCTGAGCATTTAATAACTGTGTCAGAGGCAGGCTGGGACCTTATAAATATGTAATGGGCGCCAGGCATCCATCAGCCCTGCCAATGTGGAGGTCCCATAGGTGTGTTCTGGGCTACCCCTGTGTGTCCCAACAGGGAAGGTGGGTGATGCGTGGGAATAGGTGTAGGCGTGTCGTTTTGGGAACCAGGTCCAGGGGCCAGGACTCTGGATTGGGTCCTCTCCCATCCATCTTGTGCTCAAATCGGAGGGGGTAGTGGTGATGAACAGGACAGTGATCTTCAGCTTCCCCCGATTCTGCAGCCTTGGGCTCAACTGACTGGAACCTGTGGGGTCGTGGTACCCTGTGGGGTGTCCCTGGCTCCCCGCTTTCGGTCAGTGTGACCTCTGACTCCTAGTCACTCAGTCACTCTCCCTTCTTCTCAGTTTCCCTGACTGGTAAGTGGGAACAGTACCTTACCTCTCAGGGCCAGCCAGGCACAGTGAATAAATAGGGCGACTTTTGCTCATTATTGTCAGCTGCCCATCAGGGGGGTGGACTTAGCTGGGGCGAGGCTGCTGGCGTCCTGGCCACTGAGACTCAGGTCCACAGCCTCCGGCCACCGAGAGCCTGGAGCCCTTTCACCCGCTGACGGAGGAGGGAGGACAGTGTCTGCTTGCCGCCTTGGTGGGCCTTTCTATGGGAGAGACCCTTTCATGGGCTGAGACGGGATTGCATGCGGAGCAGTGTCCTCATGGGCAGCAGAAAAGCCTCACGTTGGCCCCATGAATGGGGTGTTTGTGGTGTTCTCACCCTTTGCTGGACAGGAAGCGGCCCCTTGCTTTGCCCCCTTGGCCCCCCAGCCCCCCATGTGATGCTTTGGGTGACCTTTGGAGAAGAGGGCTACAGTACAATGCTCTTTTTGGCCGTTTGGAATCCACAGTGTGCTCACTATCCACTCCTGACTGGAGAGGCAGTTGTGCCCAGATGGGAAGGAAAGGCTGGCCTGCGGCTGACCCACGGGGTGAGCCTCACTGACCCCCAACCACAGGGCACCCCAAGTATTACCACTCGGCCTGCCAGCGAGCCTCTCTGCTTCCACACTGGCCCCCCGAAGTCCACTGTCTACACGGCAGGCATCTCCTCAAAGCAGAGCCCGGTTGAGTTCTAGGGAGGAAGTGTGTTGTAAACAAACTTTGCCTTGCCCTCTAGTGTGGAGCGAGGACCTTGAAGGCCAGACAGGGCCGGGCTGGTGTCTTGCTCTGGCTTTTACAAGCCCCGTGTCTTTGGGCAAATGACTTTGGCTGCCTGCCTGTCATTTCCCTCGGTGGTCACACTGGGCTGTCTCTACTGAACAGATATGTGAGTGCCTGCCGAGTGCCGGCACGAGGATAGGCAAGGAACGAAACGGACAGGATCCCTGCCCTCTACACTGGTCACGTTTAGATAAGGTGGCCAGGGAGGGCTCCGAGGAGGTGACAGGGGAGCAGAGACCCAAATGAAGCCAGGGAGGAGGTTGCTGCTGC
>NW_006383017.1:5672237-5677512 GCF_000327345.1 Myotis davidii | reverse complement strand
CCCAGGCAGGAACCATCCGTGTGGCCATCCCCTGGAAGCCAGATAGAAATGGGAACCTCAGGCCGGCCCTAGGCTTCCTCCCCAGCTTTGACAAGGCCCCTCGATTCGATTCGTGTGCCCTCAAAGCCAGAGGAGCCTGACTTAGAGTCCGGGCCCTGTGCATGCTGGGTGCGCTCCACACCCCAGGGCGCCATCTGTGGGGACAGATGCCTGAGATCCTGTGGAGGTCTGTTTTAGTTCACGGGGATTTTCTGCACTCACTCCCCATTTTATCGTCACCCACGCCTTTAGGTGGCGCATGTGGGAATTTTTTAAGGATTTTTAAAACCCCACAAGGATTTCCGTGTCTTGGAGAGCAGAGGGCTCACAACTGTCAGCTGCCCTCACCTGACCTGGGGCAGCTGGGCAGCAATGGTGGGCTCTGCCCCACACAGGGGACCCAGCCCTGAGAGGAAGCACCTCCGGGCAGCCTTGGGGTGTGGGCCAGAGGGCATTCTCATTAAGAGAAGATTAAGGCATCTGCATGGACTGCGGCCAGAGCAGAATCATTACTAACTGAGTGCTCAGTGTGCTCCGGTGTGAGACGGCATTCTGAGCCGCGTTAATTGGGCTTGCTTGTTTGTTACCAGATTGAGCGGGAGAGAAATACAGCCATTTTTACATGTGTCCTTTGAATGCCTAGACACTGACGAATTTAAAACAAAACAAAACAGCAGAACAACATCAGCAGCAATAAGGATGAGTACTGACTGTCCAGAACTGTGACTGCCTCCACGCTTTACTTAACATTTCTTTTTGATCCTCACCAAACCCAATGAGCTAGATGCGATCTTTTCTTGATGAGGAAACTGAGTCTGGGAGTTGCTGGAGTTTGGCTTTAAAATGCAGACTCATTTCCTTCGATTTACCTCCTCTTGTTACTTCTCTACTCTGAGGCAGAGGGCACAAACCAAGGCCCTCGGGCCACATCCAGCCTGCAGATGGGTTTTGTTTGTTCTGCACAGTGTGTTAGACAAGGGGGCGTTTTTCTAACCTTAAAATCCAGGTTCCAGCATCTATTGGAACATCCAAAGGTGTGGTAACAGCGGGGCTGTTGCTTCGTGACAGTAACGGGCAGGCGAGAGCGATCCCTAGCTCATCCTAGTTCCACTCAAGCACTTCTTCAAAATGTAGGTGATCTGTCAGGTCTCGAAGCGACTGGTACTTGCAGATCCTGAGTGGGCATTCTCATCTCTGCATGTGTGATTTTAAAGAGAGGCTTCTGTACCATCAGCTAGTAGAGCATTAACAGAGCCAGGCAAGGGTTATACTCACTACAGCCCTCGGAGATGGTTGCAATTACTTATACCCATTTGCATAGATAAAGAAGCTGAGGCCTGAGAGGTTAACAGCTGCCTCAGGCCCTACAGCCAGGCGGTCAGTGGTATTCCCGTCCCGTGTGACTTCCAGATCCTGTGCTCTGCACCAGGACGTCTCAGACTTGCATGTGAATTACCAGGGGATCTTGTTTAAATGCAGATTCGGATGCAACAGGGGCCTGAGATCCTGCATCTCTCACAAGTCCCCAGGTGACTGATGCTGCTGGCCCAGGGACCACATGTTGGATAGCAATGGGCTGGACCAGGGGTTGGCAGACTACACCCCGCTGGCCAAATCCAACCCTTCAACCCTTCTCCTGTTTTCTATGGCTCACATTACTTTAAAAAGAAAAATCCTCACCCGACAATATTTTTCATTAATTTTTACAGAGAGTGGAAGGGAAGGGGGAGAGACTGAGAAAGAAACATCAATGTGAGAGAGGCACATGGACTGGTTATCTCTCGCACGCCCCCTTTCCGCCCCACCCCCCAACCAGGGGTGGGGATTGAGCCCACAACTGAGGTGCATGCTTTTGACTGGAATCAAACCAGGACCCTTCCGTCAGCGGGCCAATGCTCTATCCACTGAGCAAAACTGGCTAGGGCTCACATTACATTTTTAATGGGTGGGGGGGAAAGCCAAAAAATAATATTTCACGACATATGAAAATTACATGAAATTTAAATGAAAGTGCCCATAAATAAATTATTATCTGAGCAAAGCCACGCCCATTAGTTTGCACGTTGTCTGTGGCAGTTTTCCTGATGCCACAGCCACAAATAGAGTTGAGTGGTCCCAACCCATTGTATGGCCAGCAAAGCCACAAACATTGCTGTCTGACTCTTTACAGAAAATACTGCTCAACCCCTGGTCTCTCTACCACTATCTAGAGCAGTGGTTCTCAACCTTGGCTGCATGTTAGAATCACCTGGGAATCTTTTTAAAATCCCGATTTCTGGGCCTCATCCTCCGGAAATTCTGTTTCTTTGTTATGGGGTGAGGCCACAACGTTAGTCACAAAGAAACAGAATTTCCGGAGGATGGGGCCCAGAAATCAGGATTTTAAAAAGATTCCCAGGTGATTCTAATGTGCAGCCAAGGTTGAGAACCACTGATCTAGAGGAATATGCAAATTGCTTCCCTTAGTTTTAGAAGAAAGGAATCTGAGGACCTTTTGGAATCAAGGCCAGAAGAAGCAATCCCTCCACCTTGGATGAAAATGGTGCTGAAATAAAAATCAAAGGCAACCAAAGACCCAGACCAAAGCCATTTCTAAAGGGCATGTGGAGATGAGGCTTGCAAGACCAGATCAATGGACTGCTAGTGGATTCTAAGCTCCTTGTAATCCCTTTAAGGGTTCAGCTTTGCTGATAAATGCAGATTGGACTCTGGCATTAAAAGGCTGGCTTTCAGAACAAGCCTCCAGGAGCTGTACTTTCAGAAGCAGCTGACTCGGAAAGCCCAGAGCAGTGGTAGCTTTGTGAGGTCATCTTAATTATGCAGGGCAGTTTGTGTCCGGACAACGGCCGCCTTTCCAGGCAGGATGCTCTGCATTCGCTCCGAGGCCCGCTGGCTGGGTCAGCCAAGGCTGCGCCTGAAAAGCGTCTTTCCTTAGTTGCCCGGGCAATTGTGTTGATTGATGACTGGAGTGGTAATTTGGGGAGATGCCAGCCTGGTTTCCTTTAGTGGATTGTAATTTGGCTAAGAAATGGATTCCCACTGATTGTTTTGCTTGGGAAAGAAAAACACTCTGTCTCAGTCAACTGATGTGCCAAGAAAAGGGGCGGGGGGGAAGGTGTGCATGCATCTAGGATGTGCCTGAACCCTCAAGGTAAGGAAGGCTACTTAGCAGCTAAGAAGGTTGCTGGTTAACTCACCTGATGTCATAGGCATTTGATGCAATGCCTGATGGAAGCTGAAACACTTTAATAAGGTTTTTCTCTTGAGGAAACATATCAGTTCATTTCAGTGCAGGGTGGGGTAGAAGTAGGTTCACAGTTGTATATGAAACAGTTTATTCTGGTATTATTATTTATTAATTATTGTATTATTTCCATACAAACAACTGTAAACCTATTTTTGCCCTGCCCTGTACTAATATGTTCATATTGTTGTCTCTGATTTTGAAACAAGACATGGCTATTATAGAAGACTAGAGGCCCGGTGCATGAATTTGTGCACCAGTGGGGTCCCTGGGCCTGGCCTGTGGGATCAGGCCGAAAGTGGTTCTCTGACATTCCCCGAGGGGTCACGGATTGCGAGAGGGAGCAGGCCAGGCCAAGGGACCCCACCAATGCACAGTCGAGGCCAAGGAAGGACATGGGAGGTTGGCCAGCCAGGGAGGAACCACAGGAGGGCTCTAGAGTGTGTCCTGCCAATCTCACTCAGTCCCAATCGGCTGGACCCCAGCAGCAAGCTAACCTATCTGTGGGAGCATCTGCCCCCTGGTGGTCAGTGCACATCATAGCGAGTGTTTGAGCAGCCTTAGCGTATCTTTAGCGTATTATGCTTTGATTGGTTGAATGGATGATTGGACAACTGGACACTTAGTATATTAGGCTTTTATTATATAGGATTTTAAAAATCTCTCTCACATGCACACACACACAAAGCATAGAGGAAAAAATCCTTAATTATAACTTTGAAACTAAGGTCAGCAAACCACACCAGTGAAACAAAATCATCTGGCAACTTGTTTTTGTACAGCCTACCAGCTTAGCATAGTTTCCACATTTTTAAATTAAAAATAAATATTTAAAATTGATTTCAGAGCGGAAGGGAGAGGGAGAGACAGATAGAAACATCAGTGATGAGAGAAAATCATCTATCGGCTGCCTCATACCCTGCCCCCGCCTTGGGGATCAAGCCCGGAACCTTGGGAATGTGCCCTGACAGGGAATCAAACCCTAACCTTCTGGTTCATAAGTCGACGCTCAACCACTGAGCAACACCTGTGGGCAGTTTTCACATTTTTAAATGGTTGGGGAGAAAAATCAAACGAAGAGGTTATGATTGGATTCTGGTCAGGGCACATGCCTGGGTTTCAGGCTAGATAACCCCAGTAGGGGGCATGCAGGAGGCAGCTGATCAATGATTCTATCTCATCATTGCTACTTCTATCTCTCTCACTCTCCCTTCCTCTCTGAAATCAATTAACATATATATTTTTTAAAAAGAGTAACATTTTATGGCACATAAAAATTAAAAATTTAAGTCCATGAATAAAGTTTTAAAGGAACACAGCCATGCCCATTTATTTAGTATCATCTGTGGCTGCTTTGGCTCCAGCAAAATGGAATCACTGAGCTGGTCCTCATGGTCCACAAAACTGCAAGTTTCACCACCTGGCCCTGTGCAGAGACCTGATGGTGTGTATTTCCTCAGTCATTCAGATTATGACTAACTAACAAGCTTTTACAGAGAGTACACCTTCTGCATATAGTCTTTTGTAACTGACATTTTCATACTTAGAAGTACTTTTTGGATGTCTTTACATTTCAGGCAAAAAGATCTAACACATTTATTAGCTTTTAGAATCCAGTGTATGGATTATCATTGAATTAAAATTTTTCTATTCATGACCACTTTGGTGGTTTTCCATTGTTCCTTATTAGACACTATATGACAATAAGCTTTTCTTATGCCACAACCTGTCTGTGTGGAGTTCTTGTAAATTGTCCTCGAAAAAGATGGTGCCAGCTTTCACTCTTACTCCTTAAAAAGTTTGAGTATATTTCTGTGTTTGAGTGTATGTGTGTGTGTGTGTGTGTGTGTGTGTGTATTTATATTTAATTCTTTGGGCTGAAACTTTGAAAATCCAAGCTTGTATGGCAGCCTCGTAATTACTCCCGTTTAATCACCCTGCCTGACAATTTGTGCCTGATGGATAGTGAGAAAACTCAGAGCATCTCTGTCA
>NW_006383017.1:5670175-5671720 GCF_000327345.1 Myotis davidii | reverse complement strand
CCGGTGCATGGTCCTCGGAACTGCAGGTTCTATGATAGGGACTGAGTCCCTTTCCCACCATGAGCCGTACCCCGTCATTTGTTAAATGGGGGTGATGGTTCTTGACTTAGGGACTTGGCTCAAAAGAGCTAGTGGACTCCTCTCCTCTGTGGGGGTTTGGGTTCTAAAGGAATGAGACTGATGGACTGACTAGCTGCTAGTCACTAGCAGATTTGTACAGCCCGTCCCCCACACACGCACCTGGGGCCAACTACACTTCAGATGAAACGGACTTGAGTAGAATTGGACCCTGTTCCTTCACAACCTTTTTGCTTAAGTGAAGTGTGCATATGATGTTTCTAAAAACAATCTGTAAATTCTATTAGGAAGACGACATTTAAACTGTGACCCTGGGGTCAGTATATAAAAGGGGCCATTTTATGCCTTGCGCCCACTAAAGTGGACCATGAATATTCATGTCCAATATGAAAGCCACACATCATCAAGACAATCCATCATCCAGTTTACCTTGGCTGCTTAGTGAGTGTGAGTTTTGTGGGTTCCACATGCCGTGCAAAACACTGCCATTGACGGGGTCGCCAGTCCTTACCAGAGCTCCCTCTCCTGGGGCACGAGAAACAAGGAAATTTATACAATATTTGATGCAACTTCATTTGACCCTGGAGACTCCTGAGAGAAGATCTGGCCTGTACCTATATTTTGTTCACAGTGTACAGGATTTCAAAATTTAGTTAACTGCCAACATTTTGTGTACAAAATCAGACTTAGGGTTTTCTCTGGAATCATCAAAGTTGCTGGCAACTCGGGGCTTCTGTTCCTTCCTTCCCTTTAGATAGCGCAGGCGTGCAGCTCATCCCAGCCCCATCACCGCCCATTGCTTACACCGGCCTCCGCACCCCTCTACCTGCCTGGCTGGCTGCGGTAGGCATCTGATTTAAAGAAGCAAGTGAGTGAATATACACGACTGGAAGGATGACATGAATGGCAATACAGTTGCCACTTGGCAGGGACAACTGTGCTGAGCAAATCCTCAAACTGGTGACTTTCCATCTGGGAGACGCCCTTGAGGAGGAAGGAGGCAACATTATTGTGCTATGTGCTTGGTTCTTTCGTGCATCACCCCATGTCGTCCTCAGAACAGTTCTCTGAGGCATGTGTTTATCTTCAACTTTTTAAAAAATATATATTTTTATTGATTTCAGAGAGGAAGGGAGAAGGAGAGAGAAAGAGAGAGAGAGAGGGAGAGAGAGAGAGAGAAACATCAATGATGAGAAAGAATCATTGATTAGCTGCCTCCTGCACTCCCCTTATGGGGATGGAGCCTGCAACCTGAGCAGGTATCCTGACCGGAATCAAACCTGGGACTCTTCAGTCCCCAGGCCAATGCTCTATCCACTGAGCTAAGCTGGCTAGGGCTCCTTTCTACTTTTTAAATATGAGGAAACTGGGGTCCAGGATGGTTAGGTAACATGCTCTAGGCCATACAGGTAACAAGTAGTGGAGCCAGGATTTGAAACCAAGTCTTTAGGGATGGAGATCACATGT
>NW_006383017.1:5651215-5670124 GCF_000327345.1 Myotis davidii | reverse complement strand
AGATAGATTTTCCTACCTGCATTGAATGGTGAACTTAAAATACTTTCAGGGATCATTTCTATAGTTTGTTTTCTTTTTCTTTTTCTTTCTTTTTTTTTGGTGTCAGGAGTGGGATCTGAACCCACGCCTCCATGGGAAGGGATCTCATGTTTTTTAACCAAGCAGTTTGGCATTTGACCCTCCTGGTCTAAATAGATAACTCTGCCTTGGAGAAAATGGTCTTGTATTCCTAGTGGCCTAGGGTTGACATCTGACAAGGAATGACATGTCTGGGGGGTGGGTGAAACTCCTCTAAAATCAGAGGGCATGGAGCTGAGCTTGTTGGGGTGTCTGAAAGGTGAGGAATTGAATCAGATACAATGCGATTTCCAGTAGGAGATGACTGTTTTTTTTTTTTTTTTTTTTTGGTGTCAGGAGTGAGATCCGAACCCACGCCTCCATGGGAAGGGATCACATAGGCCTTTTTCTAATCAGACCTGCACACCCTGAAGGGGCCCCATGCAGCCTGTTCACAGCTTTGGTGTTAAACTGAGCAATCAGGCCAGTTTGTGAAGGGGCCGGTGGTCCTCGGCCTTTTTCTAATCAGACCTGCACACCCTGAAGAGGCCTCATTCAGCCTGTTCACAGCTTGGTGTTAAACTGAGCAATCCGGCCAGTTTGTGAAGAGGCGGGTGGTCCTCAGGAAGATCATTTGCATGGATCCTTGGAGGAAACCTACACAGAAGGGGTCAGTCAAGGCAGGGAGTTTACTGCCCATCCTTCAGCCACCAGCTTAACGTCAACACACTGAAAATGAACAAGATGGTCATTACCCGTGTGTGGACCCATGCTTTCAGCTTTGCTCCCCAATGCTTTCCTGAGCCTGACACCATGTTGCTAAACAGACGCAAGCACATGTGACCGCTGGAAAGCATTTAATGAGAGCCATTTGATTTTCTGTTTGGTAAGCCACTTGGTGATGCAGAAACGGCTCTCACGCTTCTTAAAAGCCGCTCGTTATGGGGACGCGGAACACCCAGAGTGGGTCTTCCAAGTTTAAGTGCTGAGGAATTAGGCCTCCCGGGGACTTATTAGAAGAATGCAGGTGTTTCCTCTCCTCGGCACACTCTGAAATGACTCTGACAATACAATTTCTCAAAGTCTTTCGTTCCCAATCAGGCACCAGGAGGCTCCTGTCGCCTGCATCCTCGGTGCCTCTGCTTTGGAGCTTCTCCAGCAACTTACTGAGTTGTTTGGAAATCCTGACAGACTCCTTTTATCTTTGTGAAGCCAAAAACACGGAACAGTAGGTAGCAGGGAGTATCTCCATCATCGTGGGTCCAGAATATTCGAAGCAGCGGGAGGGACACATACATATGTTTCTCTGAGTTCTGGGAGGTGGAACGATGTAATGGATGTTTCCAACTGCGAGGGTTTCAGATAATTTTTCTTTTCTCTTAGCTTTTCAAAATCCTGGTGATAACAGCATTTTGAGGCAGGTTTACTTCAAATTGCTTTTGATCAAATTGTCGGATGATAAATGTGCAGTGTAGATAATTTGGAAAATTCGATTTGGAAAGTGAAATGATTACAAAAAAGCCTAACTCCAACACCCACAGAGGAACTCTCTTGGCATCAGGGCGTGGTTTCCGTTTGGTTTCTTTACTTAGAATTTCACAGTCGTGTTAGTTTTCTAGAGCTACCGGAACTAACGCTGGCACACCGGGTGGCTTCAAACAACAGACATGTGTTCTCTAGAGTCTGGAGGCTGCATGTCCAAAATCAAGGCATCGCGGTGGTGTCCTCCGCAGGCTCTGTCCATGCCTGTCCTCGCGGCTGGGGGCTTTGACTCATTGGCACTTTGGCTTGTGGATGTGGCACTCTACCTCCACCTCTGCCATCTCCCGGTGCCTGATTCAGACCTCGGAATCCGTCAGTACGGACAGGAAATCTCACCCACTAATAGCACCCACTAGTCCCATCTCCCAGTGTCCCTGTCCCTTTCTCCTCTTGTAAGGACTTGTCATTGATGTGGGCTCTCCCCAGCCCAGCGTGACCTCACTTCCAGATCCTTAACTTATCACATCTGCAAAGACCCCTTTCCCAGTAGATCACATTCAGAGATTCCAGGTGGAGGTGTCTTTTGGGGGAACAGCTATTCAGCCATTAGCATCATGAAGGTAACGAGCACATGCAGATACTGCTCTGGAGCAGTGTGCCCTCCCAGGCTTTCTAAGTGCGTTGTTTGTAGAGCTGCAGTGGCAGGCACGGGAGGTGGGGCTTGGACTTGGGGCCTCTTTGGGGAGACGCTTGCCTTGTCTTTCCAAGGCGCAGTTAAAAGCTGGCCACAGGACTGGACTGTAACGAGCTGCTATTAGCGGCTGGAATTTCCTGCCCGTATTGATGAATTCCGCTGTCTGAATCAGCTGACCCCCAGGTCACCCTATGAAGTCCATCCATCTTCTTTTAGCTTTTGTTGGGCCTTGCCAGGGAGATGGATAGGAAATGAACTGGTAGTCTGTGGACAGTTACTTGTGGGAAGAGCTTTTGGCCCAAGGCCTTTTAATTAATGTCTAGGTTATATAATTGATTAACTTTCAAAGGCAAAAAAAAAAAAAAGTCCTCTGTAGGAAAGGAGATTCTTCATGGTCCTAAACGAGGTCCCATCTCCAAAAGATTGTGCCAGAGCTAACTCATTCCACCCCTCCCCCCGCTCCTCACTTCTCTGCAAATACAACCAGAGAAAGTGTAACATTAATTGCACTTCCTCACTCCCTGATTTCTGTTAAATCCAGTACGAATGCATCTAGGCTATTCAAAATAAATGATCCGAAATAAAATGAAAACAAATTATGATTTTTTTTTCATTATCATCATCATGTTAGCTATCATTACTTGAACATTTACAATGTGCCAGGGATATTAGATTCTAAGCACCTTTCTTATATTCTTTTATTTAATTATTGAAATCCTTTATGAGACAGATACCAGTATTGACATTGGTTTCATGAAGAAACTGAGATGCAGCAAATTGAAGTTTCCCTTATGGTATTAAAGCTGAGGACTCTGCAGTCTGGGCTCTTAAACACTCTGCCCGGCTCTGGAGAGATCTCCACTTGAACCAGTTGTAGGTTGGTCGCCTCCCCCTCAGAGTTTCCCAGTCCCTAGCTCTCAGTTGGTGCTGCTGCTGCTGGTCCAGGGAACAGAGTTTGAGAACCACTGGTCAACACCAAAGCCCAGCCCTCCAGGACTTGACAGTGACATCGGGCGACCAGGTGAACATGATCACCCAGGTTCGCAGGTCACAGCTTTCTTACCACACAGTAGCTCGGATTACTGCTGAGGGATCCCCATTGCTGTTGAGGGCAGGGAGTTTAGATTGGAGAGAAGCCCTCCCACCCCCGACTCAGGCTTTAGTGTATTCTTGGCTTCCTCCCCTTTTCTGTCACTTAGAGGACATGGAATTTAATAAAGTGGTTTTTAAATTCTTTTATCAACTGTAAAGTAGAACAGCCAAGGTCTGGTGTCTGTGAAGATGATTGAAGATGAATGCAAGGTCTGCCCCGCCAGGTAGAATACAGCGAAAGGCTGCACAGATGACAGCAGTGTGGTGCTGGAACAGGAGCAGATCGCTGACAAACCAGACATCTCCAAAGCTAGAGCGAAGTCCTTGTGGCACATGGTGCATGATGGAGGTCACACGTAAAAGCAGTGGGGGCACCACTCACTGCACGGTGCTAGGACACCATTCACTGGAATTAAAAGGTATTAATACAAAACTTTTAAGTAAAAGAAAATAAATTTTATTGTGGATAAATGGTTGTACAAATTTGGAAGGTAAAAGGCATATCTAGATTCAAATGTTTTCCCATTTTCTCTCTCCCTCTCACTCTACCCTCTAGCCACACTGGGCACTGCACTGGTCCCCAAACTCAGCAGGCATATTCCCACTCATGGCATTAGCCTTTGCTGGCACCTCCCCAGGACTGGCTCCCCAGGTGTCCCCAAGGGTTGTTCCCTCACTTCCCTCCTGGCCTCTCCCCTGATGTCATTTCCTTAGAGCAGTGTTCACTCCATCCTCAAATGCACTACAGTTACTCCACTCTCCCACCTGCCCCCCGCCCCCCGTCTTTTCAGAGCACTTATTACTTGACATCATGTTATATTTTCAGTGGATTATCTGACTTTCCTTCTGCCCTAGAATTAATTACTTTAGTCTACACAGGAATTTAAACTTTATGAGAATATTTTTTCCATATCTTCTTTGTTCAGTCCCTCAACACCCAGAAGAATACCTGGTGCATTGCAAAATCCCAACAGAATTTGTTAAACGAATAAATACATAAATGGATGATGAGGAACTCAGACGTCATAAAGGAAGGTGGGCTATTTTGACATGAATAACAATTAAAGTGGTCAAATGACAAATTGAGAAAATTATCTGGAACACATGATATACAGAAGTCTAATATTTTAAAATATGCAAACAGCTCTAATACAAAAACATGAAATAGCTCATTAGAAAACTGGGCCAAGGATCTATCTCATCAGGCAGATGCGTGAGGAGGTATCATTTGTTTTCTTAATGGTGCTACCATTTCCAGTGTTTCTGTGTATTTGAGTTGAATATAAATAGCTGTGAGAAGATGTATTTGTGCAGAATGGTGGAGCCTGTGTTCACCGAGCTGTAGCATCTCTTTTCCTAGGAATTATTAAAACAGTGTGCATACTATTTGGGCTAAGCTTTGTTGGCCTTGTCGGGAAGATTAAAAGACCTCCTAAGATTCCTTAGGATTTGGAGTTGTCCATGGGTGTAAACATGACCCATAGAAATGATAGTGTGATTTAAAAGATGACAGAAAAACAACCACTATCAACTATAACATCTACCAGGTCAAAAAGTGACATCTATATCTAGGGACGTGGGCATTTGGCCACTCATGGCTGCGTTTCTGTTTTCTTGTCACAGTGAGTTGGGAGTGTTGCCACTGGCGTTCAGTGGGCTGGGACAGGGATGTGGAACCTTCTAGACTGTGAGACGGGGCCATGGGACAGGGATGGGAGACGTTCTGCAGACTGAGATGTGGCATCACCCTGAAGGCTGTCCTGCCCCCAATGTCCTGGGTGTTCCCATCCAGTGAGAAGCTGTGGGAGAGCTGCAAACAGCAAATGCCGTGGGAAGTGGGTGGTGACCCTCTGGACCCCAGTTTCCCTCACCTATAGATGGAGGGAGATGGGTGATAGACAGAGGAGAGGTCACCATCAACACGTCGGGACAGCATTCAGGGCTTCCCTGCTTAAATAGCCCACCGCAGAGATTTGGACAAGAAGGGATTTGAGAGACAGTTCTTTACTCGGTCCTCCTGCGGGATGAGCCCCACTCTCCATCTCATCTGTAAAACACCCAGTCAGGAGGTTGCCCTCACTCTTCCGGCCCCTCCAGCTGTGCTGTTGTGTGTGTATGAAGAGTGCATTTGTTCCTGAACCTGCTCTGCAGTTACACTTGCTACTGTAATTACATAAATACCTTCACAAACCCATGAATGTAATGTGAAAAGAACGAAGAGTTATTTCTGCAGAAAATTAAGCTGAACCTTAGCTGGTTTGGCTCAATGGATAGAGCGTCGGCCTGTGGACTGAAGGGTCCCAGGTCCCAGGTCCGATTTGAGCATCTACCCATGAACCACGAGGTCACGATTCAATTCCTGGTCAGGACACATGCCCGGGTTTTGGGCTCAATCTCCAGTAGGGGGTGTGCAGGAGGCAGCAAATCAATGATTCTCTCTCATACTCTCAAATCCCTCTCTCTTCCTCTCTCTGAAATCAATAACAATATATTTTAAAAACAAACAAACAAAAAAACTGCTTGAAAATGCCCCAATAATGACTAGTAAAAGCAAACCAGTTTAATTAGGTTCTGGGAAAAACAATTATAAAACATTGGGGATGACGCAGAAATTGTAGAAGGACCTAGGTTCTTTGACAACATCATTAATTTCTGACACCACTCTAAAAACAACCAACTAAACAAAGAAAAATAACTGGAAATTGAAGAGGCATCATAGGTGTGTTTTATGCATGGAATAAATGGACTCAGATCTGTAAGCCCATGTGCAAACCCCTCTCCCCTCTACATGACTGTATGGGCACGTATTTCAAGAAAAAAATCAAAATATGTCTTTATCATTATCTTAGGATTTCTCAATGTGATAGACACCTCTTGTCCCCACATTTATTGTCTAGTTCTTCCTTAGAAGTGTAACTTTCAAACTATTGTCTGGCTCACAGCCTGAGAATTAAGAGAGTATTTCCCAGGCCTCCTTGTTCTTAGGGGTTGTCATTTGGCTAAGTTCTAGCCAAAGGCATATGGGTAAAGCAGTAAGTACATCTTATGGAAAGTGCTTCTCAAGGGAAAGCATGGACCTTCGTTTCCCTGCTGCCTGTCCAGTGGAAATGTGGATGCGATGGTTGGAGCTTAGGCGGCTAAATTGGACCATGAGGTGGGAGCCCTGTGTGAAGAAAGCAAAACAAGACAGGCAGTGCCTTGGACCGCATAACTCCAGACTATATTTACACGAGAAAGTAATAATTTCTGTGTTGTTGAGGCTACTGTTATTTTGGATTCTCAGTCATCTACAGCCGAAGTTTCTTTCAGTTGGGCTGCAGTTGTTGATCCTATTGAATAAGAGAGGCTCTGTTATACTGGCTACTGCCCAAGGGTCAAGAATTAATTTTGACTCTTTCAACAGATTTCCTAGGGCTGTCATTTCCAGCAGTAGGGTGCCCACCGTGCTCTCAGTGGTTGAAAATCCAAAATAGATCTTTTACTTGTAGGAATACTTGCAAGTGTGCTATTCCAGAATACACTGTCCCGAGGCCGGGATGGCTTCATCCGAGACCTTGGTTTCTCAGAAGTTATTAGAGTAAATTGAAGCGCATGTGGTTATAGTAGGTGTTAATTTCCCACTGTTCGACTTCTCTGTGAATCTGCGCCATTATCTATCGAGGAATAACCTGGAACGTTTCAGGAATGTCATCGCGTAGCCCATTTCACCCTCTGCAGAAGAGCATGAGCGGTTCTGGAATGCATTTAGAGCTGCTTATTTTAGGATTAAAGCATAGAGAATGGAGGGATATGATTAATCCCTTCGATAGCCCCTATCGTTTTACCAGCAGATGAAGCAAGGGCTTGGGTTCATGTTACATGCCTGAGTGGGTATGCCACAGCGCTACTGTATGTGAGAGTGGGCGGTGCCTGAAACCTGATCGCTCGTGTGTGAATGGAAAATGGCATGTGCCTGTTTAACCTCGTAATTAAATAATCACCAGCAAACACTTTCCCTGCTGGGAATTCTGCCTCGTTGGTTGTATCCCAGGATAGAGTTCTGCGTGGAAGTCGTTAAGCAGGAGTTACCTTTCTGGTGGTTATTCTTGACCAGCTTTCTCAAATTATCTGAAAGAATGATAATAATAAATATCTGAGAAAAAAAATTAGATGACATTTTGGGGTCAAATTTTCACAAACAAGAGGAACACAGTGGGAAATGGATTTATAAAAACTTAGGGGGAATTTACTCATTTAAGAAAATTTATTGTGTGGCTGCTATGGTCTCACATGCCTTGAAGGACAGTAAAAAATGATATAAATTTATATATTTTAAATAAGTTAGATACATATAAATATCTGTGTGCTTCTGTGCATCTATCCCCCCCACCCCCATCCTGAAATGGTGGCATGCCTTAGATACTTTCTTTGTTTGACTTAACAATATATCTTTTTTAAAAAAAAATTACAGTTTCTTTCTATTTCCTCTGTATTAGTTTCAGGTGTACAGCATAGTGATTAGACAATCATATAGTTTACAAAGTGTTCCTCTTATTTTCCAGGATCCACCTGGCACCGTACACAGTAATTACAATACTAGAGGCCCAGTGCATGAAATTCATGCACAGGGAAGGGTCCCTAGGCCTGGCCGGAGATTAGGGCCAATCAGAGCCTTCCTTCATTCTGTGCCACCCCCTGGTGGTCAGAACATGTCATAGTGAGTGATTGAACTCCTGGTCTCCAGGTCGAACTCCTGAGGGGAGACTTTGCATATTAGGCTTTGATATAGATAGATAGATAGATAGATAGGCTATTGACTACATTCCCTATGCTGTAATCTATATCCTTGTGACTATTTTGTTAATACCAATTGTACTTCTTAATCCCTTCACCTTATTCACAAGTCTCCCCCTTCCCCCCGGCAATGACTAGTTTGCTGTCTGTGTCTATGAGTGTGTGTCAGTTTTGTGTGTTCATTTATCTTATTCTTTAGATTCCACATGTAAGTGAAATCATATGGTATTTGTCTTTCTCTGACTGACTTATTTCACTGAGCATAATACCCTCTGGGTCCATCATGCTGTCTGTCACAAATGGTAAGATTTTATTCTTTTACTCGTGGCCCGGTGCACGAAATTCGTTCACAGGGGAGGGTGTGTTCCTCAGCCTGGCTTGCACCCTCTCCAATTTGGGACTCCTCGAAAAATGTCCTGTGACTTCCCCACTGGCCTGCTCATCCGCAACCATCACCCTGCTGGCCTGCTCACTCCAAACTGCCCCCCTGCTGTCCTGATCACCTCCAACTGACCCCCACTAATGGCCTGCTTGCCCCTAACTGGCCCCCCTGCTGGTCTGCTTACCCCCAATGGCCCCAGCCCCCACCAGCCTGATCACCTACAACTGCCCTCCCTTCTTTGCCTCTAATCGCCTCTACCTGGGCCCCACCACCATGGCTTTGTCCAGAAGAATATCTGGAGGGTCTCCTGGAAGGTCTCTCAGTCTAATTAGCATATTACTCTTTTATTAGTATAGATACATTTGTCTGTAAATATGATTATGATTGCAGATATGAGTAGGACCAGGTAAAATTTTATAGAATGGGCCTTTTATTACAGATGGTTTGCCATATATGCATTTTTTCTAAAGAAGTAAAAATTACTTTAAAAAATGTTTCAGGAAGACTCTGAGAAATTTACAGTATCCGCTTTTCTTCCAAGAAAGTTGTCACTTTTATGCCAGAGTGAGAATTATTTGTATGCTGTGTATGTCAGCATTGGGCCACTGTGACTGGGGGGCACTTAGCTTGACTTGAGAGTAATTATCTTGCTCACTGGCTGGGAGGGAGGGTGTGTGGCAGAGGAGATAAATACTGGGTTCTGGATTATTCATAGATTGCTGACTTTCTAAATTGATTGTGCAAGCCCCTCCTTTTATTGATGTCCACCTTCTGTTGACAGACATCTACCCTGAGAGAGAAATGAGATGAAACTCTCTTTCTTGTCATTGTAAAAAGCATTTAAATTCCTAAGTTGTGATAAGGCCACCCAGCCATCCACAGTCAAGGTACACATTTTCATGGAGGATGTGCCCACTCTTGAATAAATTAAAACAATTTTTTTCTTTTAATTTAAACTTTCTTCTATAACTGCTTTCTTGTTACTTAAAAGATAGTTTTTTTTGAATCTGCTTCCAAAGCTTTTCAAGCTGTATATGTCCTTGGAATTAATTTATAAATAAGAATTGAGCCTGGTGGGTGTGACTCAGTGGTTTAGCATTGACCTATGAACCTGAAGTCACAGTTTGATTCCAGGTCAGGCCACATGCCCGGGTTGTGGGCTCGATACCTAGTACAGGGGTGTGTAGGAGGCAGATAGGGAACTCCATAGATTCTCTTAATTTGAAGAAAGTTAGAGGGAAAGGTACTAATTCAGAGTTCCTTAGGAAAATGTGTCACTTATATATTTTTTTATGTTTATTTTTTTTTAATCAAAAACTGAAGTATTTTCTATTCAGAAAATATATTTGGATCTAAATATCTTCTATAATTAAAACCCTAAAATATCAATTTAAATATTTTAAAAATGGTTTGGATGTTTGTTTTTTAAATAAGTTAGGTTACTGGAGTTCTACATGTTACTGGATCACCTGGAGTAATTTTCTGATTGGAAAATTAAGAATTATAGTCAGAGGGGAGGACATGAGAATTTTTAAAGAACATATTCAATTTACTTTAGAAGCCGAACCTCTCTTATTATGTGACTTGTTTTGTATGTTTGTTAAACTATATTATCACATAAGCATTGCCGCTATTGGCACAAACAGTGGCAGTTGATTGGGGTCATCTGAATGTCCACGGTCTGTTTTAATTTGTCTGTTCGTTTTGACTCTGTCATATGCTCAATCTTCAGTGGAAGTCATGAGAACCTATTATTTTTGCTTGCTCCTTACTTTACTTTGGAAATATTCTTTTTTACCCAGATGGACCTTAAGTTTGATGTAAGGGATTGTTTCCGTTGCCAACTTTTTTCTTTCTGGACTGTGCTGCCCCCCAAGTTTTGCCCCCAAGAGTTGTGAGCTCTTCAGTGATGCCTTCCCCAGGATATTTGCAGCTGTGATTGGGAAAAGTCATTTCATCCCCGACCTTTGCATGTCAGGTGCTGGGGTGACGGGGTGCCGCCTCGCCTGCGCCCCGGCTCCCTCTTTCCCCGAACACCGCGGGGATCACAGGCCTCAGGCTGGCCCGCAATCCAGGACACCTTGGGGGTCGAGGGTTGCCAGCCGGCCCTCCTGGGCTCCCGCTGGCCCCCATAACAGTGGGAATCACGGGGCCGGCCTGAGCCCGGGAACTGCCGGCCCCCATCGCTGTGGGGATCATGGGGCTGGCCTACGCCCGGGAACCGCTTGCCCCATTGCTGCGGGGATCACGCGGCCTGCACCCGGGCTCCGGCTCGCCCCTGTTGCCGCTTGGATCATGAGGCCACAGGCCAGCCCGGCTTTCTGATGGCCACCTTTGCCCGCCCCCCAGCTCTTGCCTGCTGCCTGGGTTTCCGATCACCACCATTGTTCCATCCTTCCCCTTTCGCCTCCCATCATTGCAGCGTATGCAAATTAACCGCCATCTTGGCTGGCAGTTAATTTGCATATCACCCTGATTAGCCAATGGGAACTGTGTCAGAGGTTCAGTTAATTACCATGTTTGCCTATTATTAGATAGGATGGCCGAGTAATAGTCTGGACTGTGCTGCCCCCAAGTTTTGTCATCTCATCCATGGGTCTTGAGTGACACACCTGTAAAAATCAAGGGTTTCAGCAAATTAGGGAATAAAACCCTTCTTCCTCATTCTTCCTTCCAGAAAAGGTGCTTTAAATTAAACCTTGAGTCATTGGAAAATCTCAGGTTAACAGTGCCCTGTCTTCTCTCCATCTCCTCCTTATCACTCTTCCTCTCCAAACCACAACTGTTTTTGCCTCAGCAGCTGCCCTTGTCTCCTAACAGATGTCCCACCTCCACCTTTTCAGCCCTCTAATCCATTTTCCACTCAGATACAAAGAAGCTGTTCTTATGAAGCATGGATGCACGTGAAAGGCCTGAACAATGGAGATGCAGTGAGCCTGCCTCGGCTGGAGGAAGGAGAGCCCTGTGGTTATCGCCACAGCGGTGACCAAGCTCCGGAAGCCGGCAGTGGCCACGCCACCACTTGGCTTTCGGTCTTGCCACCAGTGTGCCCCCAGTAGCGCCTCATTTGTTCCTGTAGTTGTTTGTTTGGGATGCAGACGCGAGAGCTCCTCTGAACCACTTTCCTGGGGGCCTCGCCAGGCCAGGGCCTCACTGGATGAGGTTACGCTGTTTTCCAGAGAGCCTTGTGCCACTTTACACTCCCGCCGGCAGGTAGCATTCTGCTTGCTCCCATCCTCCCTCACACTTTTGGTCACATCTCCCCTTCATCCTCTATGCATGTGGCTTCCTCTGCCTGGACTGTCATTTCCCATCTGTCCTGGCTCTGGCTGCTGCTCCCTGCATCCTCCAACCTTAGGCTAAACGTCACCATCTCTGAACATCTCTCTGACCGTAGCCCCTTGTCCCAGGACCGTAAGCGCCACCAGCGCAGGGCCCATGTCTGCTGGTTCATTGTATTCTCCAGGGCCTCCTGTAGTGCCTGGCGCATAGTAGGTGCTCAATCAGTAGGTGGCTCAGGAAGCAAATGGTCCAGTGCAGTGGTCGGCAAACTGTGGCTCGCGAGCCACATGCGGCTCTTTGGCCCCTTGAGTGTGGCTCTTCCACAAAATACCGACTTCTGTGCATGGGCCACGAAGTTTCAATTGCACTGTACATGCGCACCTGCAGGTGGTATTTTGTGGAAGAGCCACACTTAAGGGGTCAAAGATCTGCATGTGGCTTGTGAGCCGCAGTTTGCTGACCACTGGTCCAGTGAGTCAAGTTTCCAAGTCCTCTCCGGTCCGAGCCCCCTGGTCCAGGGAAATGAAATCAGAATATGCCACCCGTGTACCTCTGGCTCCAGGGTAGTTCCGTGGAGGAGATGGTGCCAGGACACCGTTGAAAGGGTGCGGTGCTCAGCTTCCTGGGCCCCAAAGCATTTGTGACCCCCAAAATGGTGTCTGCTGGGAGCAAGGAGCACAGAGCACAGCGAGTGGGGTGGTGAACTTGCTCGCCTTCAAAGGAAGGAAGGCGGTGGATGCGATGCGCTCCTGCGGGGACAGATGGACATACCTCCCAGCCACCTTGGGTGGACACCACACGAAGGAAGTGATCCCGGGGCAGAGGCCTGGGGACGTTTTCCTTGAGCCCCGATTCCCAGAGCGGACATCTGAACTGGCTTGGGGGTGCGTCCCAGGGACTGGACTCCATCAGCCCTGAGTGGTAGCACTTTGCCCCTGAGCGGAGCATGTTCGGGGCCAGGCAGCCCAGCTGCAGGCCCCACGCCCTGGGTAGGGTTGGCGTGCTGGTGCTGAAAAGTAAGGCAGGGGGGTCCCGACTGCTCCCCACAAAGAGTGAAGTCGGTTCCGCAGTCACTGCCAGCCCTTCTCACGCCGAGTCTTATCAGATGGAAACGGGAGGAAATGGCCGGTGCCCCGTGTCCCTGGGAAATGCCAGCGGCGCGGTGCCCCCGGGGGTGGGACCCGCTCAGGCGGTTCTCTGTGCTCAGTGACCCGCTCTGTGAGCACGGGCACGTCACTGTGCCTCAGTTTCCTCATCTGTAACCCCAGCACCCCTTCACCACATTTCCAGTAAGAAAGCGAGATTATGGAGGAAAAACACTCGGGACATGGCAAGTTCTTGAATTTTCCTTTCCCTTTTGAAGAACTGTTGTCCTGGTCTTATACAGAGGGAGTGAGGGGTGCACAGGAGGTCATCTTGCTGGAGTCTGCGGGTGAAAGGGGGCCTGGACCCGGATCCAGGGTTTGTGCCCTGCTCTCTGGCCCCACTGCCGTCTCCCAATCGCGCTTATCCTAAGTCTCTCTTAATTAAACTGTGCTCCGAAGGGCAACTTGTATTTGAACAGCGTTCACAAGCCTTTCTTTTTACTTCAACACATTCTTGTCAATAATTTAACACAGAGAATTAGGTCTGAGCACTGGCAGCAGCGGTAGGTACACATGACTTGGATGATTGTTAAATAGAAGCAGGAAGTAAGGAGACGTCAGCCTCCAGAATGCAAGGCCAGCCGCTTGGAGGCCTCTGTGGCCCTTGCTCATGTGTGGACGTGGGAGGCCCTCTAAGCCTGTGGCCAAGCGGAAGTGCCTTTTTGTGAAAAGGCAGTTTAGTGTGAAAAGGATGGTGAGGTTGACTTGTGCTAATTAGTGGCCGAGCAAAGCAGAAAAATCCCCCCCCACCCATGCCTCTTGCTCCTCCCAGACCTGAACTGACCCTGACCCATCCCTGACCCGTCCCTGACCTCCTTCTGGAACAGCATTTCTCACCCTGCAGCCCCTGGATAAAATTCAAGCGCCCCTGAACTTGGTTGAGAAAAAGTTTACAATCTTGTTTCTACTAACCCCTACTTGAGCTTTAGCATTTCCCTCAATTATGAATGAAGGTGACAAACCGCAGTAATTGCATTAACAATACCTGTGGCTTTGTCACCAATGAAAATTCCAGATGTTTGCACATCACATAAAACTCATGGAAGTCATCTTGAAATATTGTTAACTTAGAAATTACAGTGCTTAGAAATTATGGCAGTTATCAGACGTGTTGGTAAAACTATGTATGTATGTTACATATTACATAAATATATTATTACCATATGTTATCTATAAATATATGTACAATATGTATACATATATGTTATACCTTAAATATAAAATTTATATTCATAATATATAGCTTATACTTAATACTAGAGAACATGTATAACTTATATACTATATAACATATAACATATACACTATCTATAACATATTAGGACATAAGTTTCTACATGAAGTTTAAAAATATTTCATAGCTGTCTTTTTTTTTTTAATCTTCACCTGAGGGTATTTTTCCACTGATTTTTAGAATGGAAGAGAGAGGGAAAGACAGAGAGAAATATTGATGTGACAGAAACATTGATTGGTTGCCTCCTGCATGTGCCCTGACCAGGGCCTGGGCTGGGGAGGAGCCTGCAACCAAGGTACATGCCCTTGACTGGAATTGATCCCAGGTCCCTTCAGTCCACAGGCCGGCGCTCTATCCACGAGCCAAACTGGCCGGGGCTCACAGCTGTCTTTTCATGGAGCTGGCTCCCTGTCCCATCTGCTGCCCCGTTTTCTCATCTTGCTTTGCGAGGCTGCAGGGGGTGCAGAGAGGTGAGCACTGCTGCCTGGCTCTGCAGGGAGGAGAGGAGAGGACGGGCAGGAGGTGAGCTCGGGGGTTTTTGTTGTTAGACGTCTGAGGACACAGTAGAATCGATGGTTTGGGGTGAGTCCGGCTTTTCTCAACTATACTACTTAGTCTTATTTTTAAGTCCAATATTGCTTTTCACAAAGAGAAATGTTTTGCTGTTCAGAGACGTGTTCCCCTTACTGTTTTCACTGATTCCCTTAGAATGGCATCAAAAGGAGAATCTGCAGAAGTGAGTGGGAGCTAGGTGTGTTTCTACCATCCCTCAGTTCACTGACAGTCACACACACACACACACACACACACACCTCTGGCCTTCCTCCCGCTCCAGCCCTCCCTGACCAGTGTTTGGAGAAGGAGGTGGCAAGACCAGCACACACCAGGCCCCACCTGAGACCCCTTAAGAAACTGCGTAAGCTTGACTGTTCCTTGGAAAGGGACCAGGCCTGGTCGTTCTCCTCCATCTCCCGGGCAGTCCTGCCTCGAGGGAGCTTCCCAAACCAGCCTCCAACGTGCTCTGTGGCTGTGCCTGTCGGAGGCGCCTCCTTCTGGCTGAGAGGCAGTTTCTGGCAGTGGCTTGGCTTTCAAGGCCTGGCCTGGGCTCCTAGCTCAGTGCCACCACTCGCAGCTGTGTGTCTTTGGGCAGCTTATGTAACCTCTTTAGGCCTCAGCATCCCTTTCCTCATCTATAAAGTGAGGCTCGGACGAATACTCCCTTACAGGGCTGCTGGGGGACCGTGCATGGAAGTCAGTGCACGTACAGTGCTAAGAGCAGCGTGTGACACAGGATAAGCACTCAGTAAGAGCTGGGTACCAACGTAGTGATGTTGACTTACGCTTTTCTTAAAATTGGCTTTTACAAATAAAAAGGAATTTAATTTAGAAAGGAAACTAGTACAGAACAGCGCGAGGAAAAGGACTGGTGTGAACATAGGAAGGGGCAGGATTTCAGAGCAGAAGGCTAAGCTCCAAGGGCAGGGAGTGGAAATTCCCACGTCAGGGAGGAAGCGTGGGCCTGGGGATGGAGGCCAGGTGCCTCCTTACAAGCGAGAACAGGGCGGGCTGGCAGGACCTGGGGCGTCTGACCGTCCACAGGGATCCAGATCTGAGGCCTGGATGGGAGAGGGAGAGAATAGAAGCTGGGTGACAGGGGTGGTGGGAAGAACCAGGCCGCAACAGGGACAGACTGAAAAAATGGGGAGGCTGGGGGAGGCGTAGCTGGGGCTGGGATGAAGGGTGGGGCAGGCTTAAGACGTGGAGTTTGGATTGGGATAGAGGTATCCAAAGTTATATAATAAAGACTCTCCCAAGGGAAATGCAAGCAAGAAAATTCTTTGTACAAACATTTTATTGAAATACTAGTGGCCCAGTGCACGAATTTGTGCACATTGAAAGGAAAATAATTAGAACAAATATTTTAATATTGCTATTTGCCCTTTCTCCCTCAGCACCTGGGAGCCAGGCGGTGACCCTGCCCCCCACCATTGCTGCTGGTTGCCATCTGTGGGGTGATCGGGGCCCCCCTCACACCCGTTTTTGCCTGGTGCCGCCCCCTCACCTGCTCCACCATCCCTCCACAGTCCCACCCTTGTCGGGGCTGGCAGTGCCTCCACTGCCGCCCGTTGCCAGCATCGCTGACACCTGCCATGTTGTGCACCGCCCCCTGGTGGTCAGCGCATGTCATAGTGAGCGGTCAAACTCCTGATAGAGGGGACAATTTGCATATTAGTCTTTTATTAGATAGGATTACATGTATAAATGAAAGTGTGCAACTTGAAAAATGTCCCCAAACTGAACACTGAAGACCTAGATCAAGAAGCAGCATTACTCCCCTGGCGGGGTGGTTCAGTTGGAGTGTTGTCCCATATGCCAACAGGTTGCGAGTTCGATCCCTGGTGGGGGTGCCTACAGGAGGCAGCCAATTGATGCTTCTCTCTCACATTGACGTTTCTCTCTCTCTCCTCCCTTCCATTCTCCCCACTCCCTCCCGCCCCCTCGCTCTCTCTAAAGTCAATAAAAACATCCTCAGGAAAAATGCATGATAAAATAGGAAACAGTCAGTGTGGTACTTTGAAGACAAATCATGGCAGACTGCTAGCCTTTCAGCACTCGATGCTCCCACCGTGATGTGTCCCAGGCTTTGGGGGACATTCTGAAGAATCTACTGGGAAGGCCTGTGGGCCATGAGGTGTGGGCACACAGCCCAACAACAGGGGGTCTCATAGATTCTTTTCCTCAGTTGCATTTGGCAGTAGGCGAGGACAGTTGACCAATTATGTTCCCAACATTTCCCCACCAGGCAGAGAAAGACATGCAAATAACCAAATATAAAAGCCAGGGAAGGAAACCAGTGTTTGCCGGGTCCCTACTGTGTGGCAGCTGCTGTGCCAGGGGCTCAGTAGGCCCGGTCCCTTCCCTCACAGCAACCTGCCCAGGCAGGTCTCCATTTCACAGAGGGGAAGACTGAGTCTCAGGGCTCAGCTCACGCTGCTGGTGAACCCCAGCACCAGCATCCCAGTCCAGGTCCGCCTGGTCTGAAAAGCTGAGCAAGTTGGTTGACGCAGCGGATCCATTGCTTTGCCTGTACATGAGGACAGTGGGAATTTACCTCAAAAAAAAAAAATCGTGATGGGCTTTGCCGAGATGAATTCTGTGAGATTTATGGAGGAAAGGCGCCTGGCACATATTAAATTAAATGGAGGCGTACGTGTTAATTACTGCACCTGACAAGTACAGGTATTCAATAAATGTTAACTGTTGCTGTTGTTAAGCCTCTAGGCTCAGAATGGTTTGTTCAATCTTATTATTGAGTTTATGTCCTTAACTATCTGGCGATGTTAAGGGCTGGAACATCGAATTGCACAGGGAAGGCTTCGTTAGGACCAGGCCCAGTAAACACAGAACTCTGTTACCCATTCACGCTTTCTCTGCGCAGTGAGCTCCATTTAATGTTTGTTTCCTGCCACAGTAGGTGCAGAGTCTGAGAAGAGGCCTGCTTATTTTGTTTCTTAAAGAGTGCGATGTTTTTGTGTGTGTGTGTGTGTGTGTGTGTTTTTTGGCTTGGTGTTCACACCCGTCCTAGCTACTTAAAACTAAAAGAAAAAAAATGATATTTGAGGAAATCATTTTAACATCATCCACTTAAAAAGAAAAGGAAAAACTCACCATAAGTCAGCCAATTTAGAATAGTATGAAAGATTATCTCGATACATGTTCATCCCTGCGATTTAAACACATATTCCTTTCACCTGAACTGACACAGCAGTGATGTTTAATTAGGTGTTTTTAGCTCCCAAAGTTCCCAAGTTAGAATGGAAAAGGTAAAGATGGCTTCGGAAATAAAAGAGGTCTAAGCTTTGTTTTTCTCATTTTATAGTCATATTCTCTCTCTCTCTCTCTCTCTTTTTTCCTTCTCAATAGCTGACATTCTAAAAATAATCTTGTATTGGTTTGTAAGCTTCCTCAGTCTGCCCTAGGGTGAGTTGTTTTATTTTTATTTTTTTGAAGATGTTATCACTGCATTTGGTTTCCAGCGATAACTTCACATGGACTTAGAATTCCAAGCAAAATCTTGTGAGGTGGTCCAGGGCAGATGTTTAACATTTCGGCAACTTATCTCCTTGTTTGTTTAGCATTTCTTAGCCTTTGAAGCTTCGCATAAATAGTCATGAAGTTATCCCAGAGGCAATCGGCCAAGAGGAGCCGGTGTTGTTCCCAAGCGCATGGAGTGGCCGAGCTGCTGGCGTGCAGAGGTGCGGGGAGCAGGGCGCCCGCGCCGAAAGCCCTCTCGTGGCCCCGCAGGCTGCGTGGTCAGTGGTTCTCTCGGTGCCTAATCCTGTGAGGCCTGTGATAAGCCTTTGGAATTTGTATTCATCCTGGGAGAGTGGAGCATGAATTTGGAAACAACAAACAAAAACACGCCTGTATCTCCAAAACACAGTTAATTGCTCAGCTCTAGGAAAGCCTGAGGAGTGGGAGTGAGGAGGCGTCTCCAAAACGCTCCCCTCACAGGCCCCAGAGCCACCCCCAGTTACCTGAGGGCTCAGCATACAGAACACGTCAGGCTCAGTGGACCGGGAACGGTCTTCATCACATTCGGTGCTGTGACCATGGAGGCTGGCCCTGACCGTTGGGAACATGGCCGTTGCATTGCTCTTCAGTGCAAGTCCTGCCTGTGGCACATGTCAGCTCTAAAAGTGATGGTGCTGGACTCCTGGCGGAAGCTGAAGCATGAAGAGGCCTTTGTGAGGCCCTGCCCTTTCCC
>NW_006383017.1:5616043-5651194 GCF_000327345.1 Myotis davidii | reverse complement strand
CCCCCCCCCCCCCCAGGGCCCCCAGGAGGACCGTGTGGGCTTGGATCTGAGAGCCACTTCAGAACGAGCATCTTCAAGGCTCGGGGACTGACTTGAAATGGGGGCAAGAAAAGGAAGAAAAGGTTTCTGCATCAGGAGCTGGGGGGCACTGAGTGCCCGAAGCAGGAAGTGGGGAAGAGAAGGAGAACAGAATGGGGGGAGGAAAGGAGGAATTCAGTTCAGGTGAGATGGGGTTGAATAGCCTGTAGAACATTTCGCTGGAGGTGTTCTCTGGGTCTAATTTTAGATTAAGGCTCAAGAATGTGGTTGGGGCTTGAGATGAAGGTATTCTCAGTCATTCTGTTTAGGTGGTTGAGACGAGGTAGTTGAAGCCACGGGAACAGCGTGGCCAGGAGGGGGTTCAGACACCCTCTCCTGTTGAAGAACTATATGTGGCTGCAAGTAGCCTGGACCCACCTCTTCCCCAAAACAAAATATGGCTTAAGCGAGTTGGGAGTTTTATTTTTATTTTTTTAAAAATATATTTTATTGATTTTTTACAGAGAGGAAGGGAGAGGGATAGAGAGTTAGAAACATTGATGAGAGAGAAACATCGATCAGCTGCCTCCTGCACACCCCCTACTGGGGATGTTCCCGCAACCAAGGTACATGCCCTTGACCAGAATCGAACCTGGGACCCTTCAGTCCGCAGGCCAATGCTCTATCCACGGAATCAAACTGATTAGGGTGGGAGTTTTATTTTTAATATATCATGAGGGATACAGAATTTGGAAATCCAGGGGTGATAGGCGAGCTCAGGGCTATCATCTGAGACCCATGCTTCTATTTTGTAGTTCATCCAACCTCAGCATGTGCTCTTGAGAATAAGCTGGCTGTTCTTGCCCTCACTCCCCCTACCCTGCACAATCACTATACTTAGGGCAGGAAAAAAAGGAATGAGGAGAGGGAAAGTCAGCGTTTCAACAGACTCATCTTCCTTTCATGGGAGATCTCCCTAGGACTTTTATGCACATCTCATTGGCCAGAACACGGTCACCTGACCATGCCCACCTGCATGGGAAGTTAGGAAATGTAGTTGTTGAGGTCGATTCATTGCCATCCTGAGTATAAAATTGGGGTTCTGTTTAGCAAGGCGCTAGAGCCAAAGGAATAAATAAATTAATTAATGAATTAAACATTCAGCAAATATTTATTAAATACTGGCCATATGTGAAATATGTAAGAATTCTTCCTCAAGTGGCTTCCCTCTCTTCATTTTACAGCCTTCTTCTAGTTGGATCATGTCCTGCCCTGGGTAGAATTATGAGCTGTTCATAGAGAGCTCCCTATGGGTTTCTTTCTTACTGGCCTAAGTGCTGAACTTCCATTATTGCACTTGGTCTTTACTTACACTCTCTGAGGCTGGCACTGTTATGTCCATTTTACAGGTAAAGAAACTGGGGCACAGAGAGGTTAAGTCCGTTGCCTGGTGTCACACAGCTAGTGATACTCTTTTCAGCGCTCTCTACTTCTTTTCTGGCGCTCTCTACCCAACTCAGATCCTGCCTTCTTCAAAGCCCCTTGCCTTTTGGTGCCCAATTCTTTTATGCCAATTCACTTGCTGAATTAAAATTAATTCTTCCCTGCTTAAAGGAAAAGTGCTTCATACTTTTTAAAGATTTATCTAGGATTTACATTTCCTAAGAGAATTTACGTTTTAACAGGCTCATTTTGTATGAGAAGTGCATTTTCAAGAGTAGAATTTTCACCTGCTGCATGACAGTGGGAAGCATTTGGGGGATGTGAGTCAAGGGATGCCAGTGCAGAGAAAGCTGACCCTATCGGGACGATTGTGGCTGATGAATTCCCATCCTTGTGGGGAAAGCAGAGTGAGAGAGAAGGAAACAACTTCGATGAGTGTGGACAGCTTGCTTGTCATTCCACTGGTGGTGCCTCCCAGCATGAGCAGGAGCGGGAGGGCGGGCCTCTCCGGTTCTTGTTGGTTTCAGCTTCCGATGCCTCTGGTGGTGTGGGCTTCTTGCCATGGGATTGGGATGCTAGTGAGTAAAGATACATATTCTTAATGCATTTGACCCTTTGGTGCACGCTGGTGACTTTCTCTAGTGTCGATTAAAGCAGTAGTGTCTGTTTCAACACCAGAGGAAAATGGGCTCAGATAGGCCAGGAGAGATGCCCATCATTCTCCAAGATGGCCCCTTTCTCAAGTGTGTTGAGAAGAGCAGTTTCCCTTTATGTCTCAGCCTTACACTGCTGACATTTTGGAATGGCGAATTCTCTTTTGTGGAGGGCTGTCTTCTGCATCATAAGCTAGTTAGCAGCATCCTGATCTCCTACCCATTAGATGCTGGTTGTGATAACCAGAAATATCTTTGGACATTGCCACATGTTCCCTGGGGGGCAAATCACTGCTGAGTGAGAACTACTGCTTTTCTGGACCTGAACTTGTGAACTGACTTCAGTGCATATTTTTGGTAGCTTTATTGCGATACAGTCATATAGTAAAAGCCTAATATGCAAATCGACCAAAGGGTGGAATGACCAGTCACTATGACGCACACTGACCACCAGGGGGCAGACGCTCAACACAGGAGCTACTCCCAGCCTGCAGGCCCCAGGTCAGCCAAGGCAGGTGCAAGCGCCCCCCCCCACCCCCCTTACCCTGCAGGTTGCCCTGAAGAGGGAGGTGGCCGGTGAGCAGAAGGGGGAGAAGGGAGGGGCAGAGACCGCTGGTGAGTGAGCGGGCCAGCGCAGCTCCCCTCCCCCATTGCCCCACTGGTAGCCTCCCGCAACAAGTACTCTAATAAAACAGGATGGACTCATCATGCTGAGGGGATGAGAGAAGGTGATAGTCATTTAATCCAAAAGATAACCAGGTGACAGGGGAGGAGAGGATCCCAGGCAGAGGGAACAGCAGATACAAGGCCCTGAGGCAGGAAGACACATTACGTATGTGATGGACTGAAAACCAGGGATGCTGATGCACAGGAGATAACGCAGAGAGAGAGAGATGAAGTGGAGGAATGCCTGGGCTAGACTGTCATGGAGATTTAGGGTTTTTCCTTAGGTCGTGTGGGAAGCCATTAAATGATTTTACACAGGGGAGTGATAAGATTCGATTTGTGCTTTAAAAGATCAGTCTGTATCTGTGTAGGTCCAGAAAGCATGAGGGATTGATCTTGCCCTGTGCCGGGCGACTCGGATGGAGTCTTCTGAGGTTATCCGTATTCCTGGTGCCTGCACCCATCCTCCCACCATCCCAATTGGAGCCTTTTAAAACTTTAAATAAAGGAGCAGTTCCTGTTCATGTTCTCCCTTTGTTCTTCTTCTTTAAACTGTGATCGAAGCTGGGCTCAGATATCTGAAAGCCCCAGAGGAGGAAGTGATTTCCATGGCAGCTGTAACCATGGGAGACCTTCAGAATAGCTCCCATTCCTCTCTTTCTCTCTGCGCTATTAGTTGGCCAGAAATAAGGGCTTACATTGGAGTGTTCTACTTTTTTTGTCAAAATCCATGTGGATGAGAGTGTTCCTTTTACTTCCACCGACATCTTCTCACAGCCTGAGAATCAAAGGCTGGCAAGCTTGCGATGAAGAAGACACTTGTTCATGAGATAGAGAAACTCAGTGTGGTTTCAGGAGCGGAGGTCTCCTGTTGCTTCCCCTGTTGCTTGTTTTCTCCCAGGTGGCACGGTAGTTCCAAGTTCAGGTTCGTCTTCTTGGAGAGGTATCAGGAGCAAGCCCTTTTCTCTCTTCTCTGGGGGACACCTGAACGTGGTGTGCACCAGGTTCCCTTCCGTTTTGGCCACAGGCTCTCGGTAATGAGCCACTTCAGAGGGAGGCATGGAATTCTGCCGGAAACAAGAGTCCCCTTGGTAGAGTTTCTGTCATGAAAATCAGGACTTTGGAGAGGGGAGGGGTTGCATCTCTGGCCCAGCGCCTCTTTTTAGGACGGGCACAGGGCAAAAACGGGCTGGTCACTCCTGTGGATGCACAGATTTCAAGGAGACAAGGCATGACAGTGAACCAGAAGTTACTGTGGCCGAAGTGAGCAAGGAGACGGGGATGCGTGAGCGTAGGGTTTGCTTTTGGAACTGGGCCAGGCCACTGGGAGAGGCGCAGGAAGAATGTTGGGAAAGGAAATACGAACTTCAGGCAAGTCCGTTATGTACATTCTTATTTCCAAAATGCTTGGAAACCGTGTTGAGACATGCGCTGCTTAAGTTAAACCAGCTGCTCAGCGTTTGTGCTCGTGGCTCTCCGGGGTCACCGCGGATACCAGCGGCTCCTCCACGCCCTGTGTGTGCCCTTGAAAACGGGGTTTCCTCCATGCAACATCCTCATCCTTCCAGGGCGGCGTCCCTTTGCCACAGGAACTCAGTGTATAAAGAGGAATGACGACTGTTGCTGGGCTGCACTGACCGTCTTTTGTTGCACTTTGAGGTTCATGTTTTCAAACCAGGCGCTCAGGGCCTGGCGGGCAGTCACCGTGGTGCTGCAGGAATTTAGGAGATTTGCTTGCTTCAAGGGCGTGGCCTGACCTTGCAGAATGCTCCCATTGACTTTCATGCGCCCCATTAAAGAATACTGGTAAAAGCTAAATAAAACGACCCACGCAGCTTACCTAGCGCAGGCTCCAACAATCTCAATTCTTGTTCAACTGCTCTAAGTGCGCTCTGCAGGGAAGACAGGTGAGCCTGTCTGATGGCGCCACGTCGGGGTGGGCGTGTGGAGACGCCGTCCAGGCTTCAGCATTCCGTGACCCGTGTGGTGTATCATCGAATGGCGAGGCTAGAATAGTGATGCCAGTTCTTTTGGTCTCTGTTGCTTGCAGTCAAGACTGGCTAGCCTAGCCCTAGCTGGTTTGGCTCAGTGGATAGAGCATTGGCCTGCGGACTGAAGGGTCCAAAATTCTATTCCGGGCAAGGGCACATGCCCCGGTTGTGAGCTCGATCCCCAGTACGGGGCGTGCAGGAGTCAGCTGATCAATGACTCTCTCTTATCATTGATGTTTCTCTCTCTCCCTCTCCCTTCCTCTCTGAAATCAATAAAAATATATATTAAAAAAAAGAGAAAGACTGGCTAGCCTGAAAGCGGTCCTCTCCGACTCCAGAGGGAGGCGCTGGACAGCTTGCCACCACGATGGGTCAGTCACCGCCTAAGGTGCTGGTACCCATGCCTAAAAGCCGCACTTTACCAAAATCTGCCGATTAATGTGTCCTTCCTGTTGAGAAGCCATTCGTTGTTAAATAAGAAAAGCCTGTGTCCTTAGACTATGGCTTGGTTCACTGAAAATTTTCAGTATGTATCCAGCTTTCAGGGGTACTTTGAGGAACTACTAAATTCAAGACTCCTAGGTAAAGAGAAAACTACTTAACCCCAGAATAAACTACCTTTCCTTTCTAGGTCTTAAGGAATCTTAGGCCTGGGGAGTTGTTTGGCGGTTACCTGGTATATACACTTGAGAAAGTAATTTACAGGGAGAGAAAGCGACTCCACTGAAGCAAACATATTTACTGGTATAGCCAAGGCCAAAATCTGGGTCTCATCTGGTGTTTTTCAAACTAAGGTCTATAAATTCTGTGAAAGTTTTAAAAAAATGGCTTTAATAATTATCTAAATCTTATTTTACTAGTTATAATTACTATAAAAATTTCTCTTTTACTGTGGATAATTCAAAGAGGGTAAACATGTTATTTGAATCAGATTTTGGTTGCTTAACTTTCTGTCAAACTAAGCCCTAATCTATAGAGACTTGCAGGTGGAGGATGGAAGGGATGTGGGGGTGTGGGGGCTCTGTGAGACCATTTTCCTTTTAAAGTTTTGTTTTAACAAAAAATGATTTTGTTCCAAAGCTATCTGCTTCTATAAGATCAGACGATTGATGTTTTGAACTTCTTTGCGAATGCTTCTTGGGGAGGGTTTGAATTTAGACAGGCCCGGGTACAATTCCTGGAACTTTTAGAATCTAAGTCTGCGTGCAAATGCTGACACTTGTGAAATCCCCATTTTCCCCTCAGCACGATGAGGTCCGTGATAGTTCTTCAATGAGATTGTGGTGAGGTTACATGACGTACAGTGTACGTAAAGCCTGAGCGCAGCCTAGCAATAGCTGTGAGATCAGCGGCTGGCTTCTGCTCTCGAACTGGAGTTCATGCCAACCACAAAGGCCCCTCCCTGTCCCTGTAATAGGAACGAATTATTGAAAATGCCTGCCTTAATTTGTTGTTTTTTTCTCTTGGTGAATCTCTTAGCCTGACTGAATCAGACTATTCTTACCAACAGGAAAAGATATTTGTTGGTTGGGTGTTAACTTTTTCCCCCTCCCGTCTCCTGTGTCCATATTCAGATGAATCCTCTGATTTTAGGCTATTTATTACCAGGGCCCTGATAGAGCCCACATATCTATGTATTTTGTTTCCAGCCCCTTGGCTCAGCCCTGGGAATCTGAGTCACACAGCAGGGATACAAAAGTTCTATTTAAAACTACGTGACGAGGAAAGAACAAGAAATCTTGCTGAACGATGCAGAGATGTAAATAGTTCCCCCTTTCTCACACATGGATCTAATTGTGATAGTCATCCCGGAGCCCAGTTCCCGTGCAGGGATCCCGAGCCCACGCTGTACAGATGTTTGAACCCCACCTCTGTCAATGCCCAGTTAGAGAGGCCGCACTATCAGCTCGGAGAGATGCAAAAAGAATGAAGTTGAACATATTTTTTTCGGAAAGATGACCCATCTGTTTAATATATTTCAGTATGTGAACCAAAGTCAGGTTTGATTACAAGCCACATAAAAGCCTCACTTAAGTTCTTTTCCCCATTCTTTTTTTTAATTGAGGGATAATTGGCATATAACATTATATTAGTTCCAGGTGTACAACATAATGGTTCAACATTTGCATACACCGCGAATGATCACCAGTTCAGTCGCCATCATTCACCACAGAGTTACAGAAGAATGCTTTTCTCCTAATGAGACCCTTCACGATCCTTTCTCTTAGCAACTTTCAAATATGGGCTGCAATATTATTGACTGCAGTCAGCACGCTGTACATTCCATCCCTGTGAGTTAGCCATTTTATAACTGGAAGTTTGCGCTTCTCGACCTCTTTCACTTACACCTCAACCCACCAATCTGTTCTCTGTATCTGTGAGTTTTGTTGTGTTTGGTGTTTTGATTCCACATGTAAGTGAAATCACACAGTATTTGTCTTTCTCTAACTTATTTCACTTAGCAATTAATACCCTCAAGGCCCACATATGTTGTTGCAGATGGTAAGATTTCATTCTTTTTTATGGCTTAGTACTGTTCCATTGTGTACACATGCATACACATACACACACACACACACACACACACACACACGTGCACCCCATTATCTTCATTTTTTCATCCATCGATGGACACTTGGGTTTTTTTTTTATCTTGGCTACTGAAATAATGCTACATTGAACATAGCTGTACTTACATCTTTCTAATTAGTGTTTTCGGTTCTTCTGATAAATACCTGGAAGTAGAATTGCTGAGTGATATGCTAATTCTATTTTTAATTTTTTGAAGAACCTTCCACTGTTTCTCATAGTGGCTGCACCAATTTAATAGTACAACAATGCATAGGGCTTTTCTTTTCTCCACATCCTCACCAATACTTGTTATTAGTTGTCTCATAGTTTTAAAAAATATGTTTTCATTGATTTTAGAGAAAGAGAGGAAGGGAAAAGGAGAGAAAAAAACATGGGTCCGCTGTCTCCTTCATGCTCCTGTTGGGAATTAAGCCTGAAACCTGGGCATATGCCCTGACCCAGAATCAGCTGGCCACCTCTCCTTGCGTGGGGTGACACTCAACCAACTGAGCGACATTGGCCAGGGCTCTCACTGCAGTTTTGAGTAGTGATGTTGAGCATATTTTCATGTGCCTGTTGGCCATCTCTGTGTCTTTTTTAGAAAAATGTCTACTCAGGTTCTCTGTCCATATTTTTGAATTTTTTTTTTGCTGTTGAGTTATATGAGATTTTAATATCATTTGGATATTAATCTCTTATTGTATATGATTTGCAAATATTTTTCCTATCCAGTCGGTTGCCTTTTCATTTTGTTTATGGTTTCCTTTGTTGTACAGATGCTTTTTAGTTCGACGTAGTCCCATTTGTTTATTTTTTCTTTTGTTACTTTTGCTTTTAAAGTAAGATCAAAAAAATCATGACCTAAGACCAATTTCAAGGAGTTTACCAGCTATGTGTTCCTGGAGCTTTATGGTTTCAGGTCTTACATTCAAGGCTTTAACCCATGTTGAGTTCATTTCTGTGTGTGGTTAAGGTAATGGTCCAGTTTCATTCTTTTACAGGTGGCCATCCAGTTTTCCCAACACCATTTATTGAAGAGACTGTCTTTTCTCCATTGTATGTTCTTGGTTTCTTTGTCATAAATTAATTGACCATATATATGTGGGTTTATTTCTTGGCTCATTATTCTGTTCCACTGGTCTATGTGTCAATTTTTATACCACTAACATACTATTTTGATTACTACATCTTTGTAATGTAGTTTGAAATTAGGGAGCATGAACTTCTAGGAATACATCCTAAGAAATATGAAACACCAGTCAGAAAGAATATATGCATCCCTATGTTCATAGCATCTCAGTTTACAATAGCTAAGATCTGGAAACATCCCAACTGCCCATCAGTAGACTAATGGATAAAAAAGCTGTGGTATGTTTATACCATGGAATACTATGCAGCTGTAAAAAAGAAGAATCTCTTACCCTTGAGACAGCATAGAGCAGCGATTCTCAATCTGTGGGTCACGACCCCTTTGGCGGTCGAACGACCCTTTCACAGGGGTCGCCTAAGACCGTCCTGCATATCAGATATTTGCATTACCTGTGGATACAGACAATAGGGTGGTAAAGGTCTGGGGTAGGGATCAGGGATGGGCTGGAGAGGATCAATGGGGGAAAAGGGGGGACATATGTAATACTTTCAACAAGAAAGATTAAGAAAATAAAAATATTAAATGAAGAAAAAAGAAATTAGGAAGCATGATGCTCCAGTTTTGTCCTTTTTCCCCCTCAAGATTGCTTTGGCTGTTCAGGATCTTTTGTGGTTCTATACAAAATTCAGAATTGTTCTATTTCTGTGAACAATGCTGTTGGAATTTTGGTAGGGATGTGTTGAATCTATAGATGGCTTTGGGCAACAGGGGCATTTTTAACATATCAATTCTTCCAGTGTATGAGCATGGAATATCTTTCCATATATCTGTGTCTTCTTCAATTTCCTTCAGTGTCTTATAGTTTTCAGTGTGTATGTCTTTCCCCTCCTTGGTTAAATTTATCCCTAGGTATCTTGTTCTTTTTTACACAGTTGTAAATGAGATTATTTACTTAATTTCACTTTCTGATAGTTTGTTCTTAATGTATAGAAACAACAAATTTTTGAATGTTCATTTTTGTACCTGCATGTTCACTGATTTCATTCATTAGTTCCAACAGTTGTTTTCTGGGGTGGAGTTTGTAGGGCTATCTATATGTAAAATCGTCACCTCTTCTTCCTTTCTAATTTTAGGCCTTTATTTCTTTTTCTTGCCTCATTTCTCTGGGGCCAGGACTTGCAATGCTACAGTGAATGGAAGTGGCAGTGAGCATCCTTGTCTTGTTCCTGATCTTAGAGGAAGAGCTTTTAGTTTTCCACCTTTGAGTCTGTTGCTAGCTGACGGCTTGTTATATATACTCTCTATGCTGAGGTACATTCCATCTATACCCACTTTGTTGACAGTTTCTATCATAAAAGGATGTTGAATTTTGTTAAATGCGTTTTATCCATCTTTTGAGATGATATTTATCCTTCACTTTATTTGGGTGTTTCATGTTGATGGAGTCGAAGATGGTGAACCAACCTTCACCCCTGGAATAAATCTCACCTGATCACGGGGTGTGATCCTTTGAATGCTGAATTCAGTTTGCTAATGTTTTGTTGAGGATTTTTGCACCCATGTTCACGAGGGATGTTGGCCTGTCATTTTAGTTTGTGTGGTGTCCTTGTCGGATTTTCTTATCAGGGCAGTGATGGTCTTGTCGAGTGGTTTTAGAAGCGGGAGGTCCGGGTGAGCTGCAGTGAGGCCTAAGGAGAATGCAGAAGTGTTGTCCCTCCGTCTAGTCCCCGAGAGAACTTCCTCTGCCCTAGATGGGCGGTGAACCAGGAGCTGGTCCCTCTGCCGAAGGTCCGGGATAAATAAGCCTTTTTCACAGGGAGACTGGGGGGTGTTCAGGCGGGGGTCTGTGCTGTGCCCTGTGGGTGGTGGCCTGCCAAGAACTGCCTCTCCAATTGTTCAGTCCCCGGGGCTCAGAGAGGAAAGGCCCCCGAAGCAGAGGCGAGTTTCCCTGAAAGGCCCTGTCCACCCAGGTGTGACCCACAGAATGAGGCCGAGTTGAGTCCTGCATTCGCTCTTCCAGTTCTGGATGTGGTTCCATGAGCATCATCCCCTCAGGCCCCCCCCCAAAAAAACCCCAAAAACCCAACATTAATCATAACATGGGAGCAAATAGAATGATACGGTTTCCACCCTCTTTGAAAGCTCCTTAAATTACATTTTCACTTTTTATTGGCTGGTTCTAAGTAATTGGACCTTATTTAAGTTCACGTGGTTTTTCCTAAGTAGTCTTCCGTAATATTTAATGCCTACGTACCACTAGGCAGGTTTGACTTAAGTGCCATTTGAAAGAGAGTGCTCCCCGAAGGAGTTCTGTGCTTCTGTTTATGAATAAGAATAACCTGCAGTTGCATGGCTTTTTATGGTTTCCAGAAGCTTCCGCATGTATTTTTTCATGAGACTTGCTCTCTGGAATATTTTCTTGCTTTGGTTTTCATGGTCACCCTTTTCCGACGGTGCGACCAGGGCTCAGAGGTGACGTGGCTTGTTGGGCAGAGTGGGTGTGACGGAGCCAGGATGGGAGTTAGGCTCTGACTTACGCAGGAACTCCCGTCTCTGCCCCAGGCGGTCTCCCCACACCGCAGCTGAAGGTCACGGGGCCAAGGCGGCAATGTGGGAGAACCAGACCCCTTCCATAGCCACGGAATCTATGCATAATACTTCCCTGCAACACTCGGTACTCAGTCCGAGATTTTACAGATGAGAAACCAGCGTCAGACAGGTTACTTGTCTTGCAGGAAGTCAGAAATCACTAAGTTGAGGAGTTTAGATGTAGTTCCACATGCTGTGTTCCACGACGCCCTCCTCCCTTCCCTCAGAGCACTTCTGTAGCCTGCAGACGTGTGGTAAACCAGAAGGCTGCCCCCATGAGCTGCTTTAATAACAGTTAAAACTGTGGTCTGTAGCCGAAACCGGTTTGGCTCAGTGGATAGAGTGTGCAGGAGGCAGCTGATTGATGTTTCTCTCTCATCGATGTTTCTAACTCTCTATCTCTCTCCGAAAAATCAATAAAATATATTTAAAAAAAGAAAAAACTGTGGTCTGTAGGCTCTGCTTGCGAAGGTAGGTCAGTCTTTAGAAGATACGGAGCCATTGCTAGAGAAATTGTCAAAGTTGGAGTTTCTAAAATGATAATCTACAAATACCTGAGAATTACATACAACCATTGAAGATACAAGATCAAAGTAACAGAATATGGTGACCCATGTTGGTCCTGGCTAATTGGTCTTCTTTGCTTGAGCAGAAGACTTCACTTCCTTGTAGAGTGAGGGAGGAGGGTGGGGTGAAGAGTTTAGACAGAAGCGGGTGGGGATGACATTAAGAAGCTGTGTTATGCCTCATATCACCCTCTTCCACTCATTCCTAATGGCATCAGGTTATTCTTTTTCTTCTCAGAAAATTGCACAGTTTACTTCCTCTATCAGTTAGCTATCGCCATAGTAATTTTGTGTAACGAATAAGCACAGAATGCAGCAGTAGGCATTTTTTTCTTACTCATGAGTTTGTGGGTTTGTGGAGTGGCTCTCATGTCCTTCCTCCTCCTCCTGGGACCCGTTGCTAGTCTGGGCATGCTCCGCTCCTGGCAGGGTCAGGGTGAAGGAGCAGGCTGAACACACACAGGCCTCTCAAGGCTTAAGCCTGGAACTGGCCCATTGCCACGTCCACTCGTTTACCAATGGCCAAGCCACGTCCGGTGGCCAAGTCAAAGGCGAGGAGTGGGGACACAGACTCCACGATGAGCCAAAGTGGAAGTTGGCTATCTCAGTCTATTGCAGTTCCCAACAGAGCAGGCTTTGGAATTGGTCCTTTAAATCAGTGGCTTTACATGTTTTAATGTCTGGGCCCCTTTTTGAATGTGGTAAAAGTTTTGACTTTCAGTCTTCAGGGCATCTCTTAGGTCCAGCTTCAGGCAGCCTGTAGGGCAGAAGAGCGAGAACCCAGTGCCGCTCCTGCCTCCTCCCCAAGACCCTGCCTTCTGCTGTCCCCAGAGGCTCAAAAGTTCATGAACATGAACACTCAGTAATGGATGGGGTCTTTTTTTCACTTGTTCACAATTAAAACAGCTTGATCAGTCTTCTCTGAGTGTAAAAATAGTTCCTCCAAAGCTAATGGGTAAGCAAATGTTGTTGCATAGTAATATTTTTATCGTTTCCCAGCAAAATGTGAAGAATCAGGGCTTTGAAGCACATTAAACTTCAATCCAGTCCATGTAAATCCAGCAATTTAACAAAGATTACTCTTTTCTAATGTTCATCTTTGATTTTTAGGTTTGTTTTAAATGATTTCAGATTGTTTAAAATGATTTCTTTGTTTTGAATGATTTCTTTTAAGAAATCGTGGTGACATTAACTAGTAGTTATTTTGTGTCCCTAAACTCTCGGGAGCTCCCCCAGATTATTTTGAAGGGTTTTCTGACTTGCAAAATGATGAAAACTAGTGATACACCCCAACCTCCCATTCGAAGGTTGGATCTTGAGGTTCCTTCCCACCGCTAGAGAGTCATCCAGCCTCTGACGACTTCCAGAGATGGAAAGTGGCCATCACTGCTCAGCTGTGACCAGTGGTTCGCTCTTCCCTTTCCACTGTGAAATCCTCTCGTTCGAGGTACCTAAGAGACATCCAGTCAGCACAGAGACCGTCAGGAGTTCACGGAGCATTTTACGTGCGGGCAGAGGGGCGGAGTTCCCTTTCCTCCGCCTATTGCTGATTGCTTATATCATCACTTGGACTTCTGTAACACTGTGCTGTCCATCTGACACTTAGGGATGCTGCAGAAGTTAAATAGCCTTTCCTCTGCCTGTGGGACCTTAACTGGACCAAGGTAAAGTCATCAGGGATGAGGCTGCAGCATTTGGTAGCAGCATCCTCTTCCCACTCCCCGATCTCAGGCTCTCCCCTAGAATTATTTTTGCTGAGAACTCTGTAGGGTTGCCATTTCCATTCTGGAGGGGACAGAATTTGAAGCAGTCAGTGTCCTGCACTCCCACAGGTCCTTTGGGATTCCTGGAGTTGGGTCCACTGCCTGGCCCATGCCCTCCAAGACCAACACTCAGTGCACTAATGGAAACCCACAGCAGAGGGCGCTTGCGCGCACATATCAAGGCTTCCTTTATGGTGATGTCTGTTTAGTTGAAAAAGCCATAGAAAAGTTTCTTTAATTAGGCTGGCTTCATAAAGGGGAGAGAAACCCTCTGCTCTTCGAGAGAGGCCATCTTTTATCCGTAGGAAGGACCATTTTGCTCTTGAAGGGGTGTTTTCCTCTTCCTCTTAGCCACACTATTGGGTCTAATTTGTGAAATTCAAAGACAGAAGGGATTCATTTTAGAGTAGCCTTTCTATTTTGTTTTTGTATTTTTTACCAAATATGCAAGTGGTAGGGATGTTTAAATGCTATCTTTTTAAAAAAGTGTTTTTATTGATTTCAGAGAGAGGAAGGGAGAGGGAGAGAAAGATAGAAGCATCAATGATGAAAATCAATTGGCTGCCTCCTGTATGCCCCCCTACTGGGGATAGAGCTCACAACCCAGGCATGTGCCCTGACAGTCGAGTCAAATGCAGACTTCCTTGTTCAGGTGTTGACACTAAACCACAGAGCCACACAGGCCGGCTGAATACTATCTTAGCGCCCTGCTCGAAGGATTGGCCTGGAGAGGACTGTTGCTATCAAACATTGTTTTTCTTTCTGTCAGGCACTCGCTGAGTCTGCTTCATAAAGTACTTAAATAGTCACAAAACCCCAATAAGGTAGATATGTTTGTTAGTGCTATTTTCCTAGTGGGAAGATGGGACACTGAGATTGCGGGACTTGCTGTGTGACCCTGAGCAAGTCCCTGTACTCCTCTGGGCTTTGTCTTGCTCATCTGTAAAACAAAGGCATTAGTTTGAAAAGCTTTCAAGATCTCCATTCCCTGCAGGTTCCAGTAAAAATCAAATCAAAAGCACTGAAGTCAGAGTTATCAGGACCGTGGGAAATCTGTATTGTGGGGTGGGGGTTCTGTTATTGACAAGGAACGAGGGCTGTGCTTTTGTCCTTGGGTTAAAATTCCCCGAGCTGAGCCGACAACACATTGGGAGGCCGCCGCATTTACCATCGATAAGTGTTGAAATGCTGAGTGCAGTTTTTGCCGTGGCCTGCCTCAGTTCCCTGGTAATGTTGCAGTGAGAGCTGCGTCAGTGGTTCTGAGCTTGGCCACGGAGCATGTGGCTGCTCTGCCGAGAAACACAGAAGCAAATTGTGAGCATGCTGATTACAAAAAAGAGATGAATCTCATTTTGTTTCCCCTGATAAAAGTATACCCAAAACCTGACTTGACCCTCTTCCTAAAAGAGTTCTCAAAGAGGAAACAGACAAAATGGGTGGCTGATCTTCTTAGATGGAAGTTTGATTCTCTGAAGCATCAGCCAACTGTCAGAAGCCTTATTGTGAGTCTGTTCTCATGGTTTTATGTTCTTTCATACACGTTCCCCAGGCCCCGGATGCCGGGTGCTGCTTAGCAGGGATGGGGTGGAGGCAGGAGAGAAAAAGCCACACCACGCGGCTCTTAGGTAACAGTGGCTGTTTCTTGGTTGCATCCGAACTGGCCAAGCATGTTATGAAAGGCAGCGGTGATTATTTAAGTGTTATTTTGGGTTTACAAATCATGTGACAAGAATCATTTAACAGAGAGAAAAAATGTTCGGTATGAGCTAGCGGCTTTTCATTGGTGGCTATATTAAGCTATAGCATATGAAATTGCTGTTCGGCAGGCAAGGTCTGGGCTGGGAAAAATAAATTCAGGAGTTATCAGCATATTGAGGGGTTTAAATCTGTGGCTGAGATCACATCAGGAGAGGATGGGTGGAGGGCAGTACCTGCGGAGCCGAGGCTGCAGTGTTCAGAGGATTTGTAGAGGAGGAGGACTCAGCAAAGGAATGAGAGAAGGAGATGTCTCCTTGGATAAACACACACGCGCACACACACACACACGCACACACACTCATGCATGCACATGCATGCACGCACACACATGCATACACGCACACATGCACACACACACCCGAGCATATGCACTTAAGTACTGTTAAAAGTCCTGGTTCCAGCATTGCTTTTCATAAGTGAGTTCTCCCTTCCCATGTAACCTGACCTGGCCAACATGTTATTTTGTTGGAGGAAGCAGCAGGAGCTGCTAAGCTGAGATGATGAGTCATTATCTGCTAATGGTCCCCCCTGTGGTTTCCCTCTATTTCTCACAGCCCCCACCACTGTTAGTGTAGTTTTCCAGGTGCTATGAAATTCATCTCCGTGAAATCTCCAGAATTCTTAGGTCTTCTCGATTTTCCTTGACACATGGGACCTGGGAACTTCTGTGGCAATCCAGAACCAATCCAGTCAGTGCCTGCTGCTCGGTGCCTGAAATTTGGTTAACTCCTCGAGGAGCATGCTTGTGATGGTGGATGTCATGTCAACTGGGCTGGGCCCACAGGGTTCCTAGAGCGCTGGTCGAACGTTATTCTCAATGTTTCTGTGAGGGTTTTTGGATGAGATTAACATTGAAATCAGTGGACTTGAGTGAAGCCGATTGCCCTCTATAATGTGGTTGGGTCTCATCCAACCAGTTGAAGGCCGGGATAGACCAAAAGGACTGACCCTCCCCTGAACAAGAGAGGACTCTCCAGCGGACCCCTTAGGCCTTCCTCTGCAATGTTAGCCTTTCCTGCCTGATGACCTTCACACCGGACATGGGCTCTCCCGGAGTCTCCCGCACCCTGGGTCCCCTGCAGGTTTTGGACTTGCTGGCCTAAAGGCCTGGTCAGTACCATCTGGACATTGTACTAGGGAGGCGCCTCTGTGTTCTGGGATGGAGGCCTCAGAACTGCTTGCATCCCATGGAGAAGCATGGTGCTGGGAGCGCTGCCTTTATTGGACGGTTATGAGGTGCACTGCCCAGGGCGGGCTGCTTTTACACCGTGCTGTGAACTCTTCGGACTCGCCCAGTGCAGCAGTTGCTGACCTCCTTGATTTCTTCTACATGTTTTTCAGGTTGCGTCCTGGGATTGGTGAACTAAAAGCAAGGGAAGCCTTTGCTTTCCTCTGCTTCATGCAGTGTACATTCAGAGGCTGGCATGGTGTCCTCGAGCATTTGTAAGCAATAGTGACTTTGTTTTGGAAGACATATTCTCGTACATGAGTTCATTTAAGCATCACGGGAATCTATAGGGGGTGCAAAAGACAAGTATTTCTCAGGGCTGCAGTTTAGCCACTGGGAACCAAAATAGCTGCGCTGTGGTTACACTAAGTGACTGACTTTGGCAGCAAACCAGTGGTGTGGTGAGGGCGGCCTGGAGTGGTGCCAGGCCGGGCAGCAGGGGGCTGGGGGCAGCCGCGCGGGGGGGAGGCAGGGCCATGTAGCACCTGCCCCAGCACCATGTGGGACTGAGAAGGAAGCAAGGGCAGGTGGTGGTGACATGGTCAGCAGAGGCCAAGCTCAAGGTCAATAGGTCCAGGATATGTGGGAAGAGCTGACCTGCATTCATTGACCAAGGTGTACTAACAAGGAGGCCGGGGGCCAGGGGTCTTGATGACTCTTAATGTAAAGGGAGGGTCCTTGTTAGGACAGGGGCACTGTTTACCAGTGACGAGTGCACCAAACAGGAGAGTGTACCCACAAAACTAAAACTCCACAGATGATTCTGAAAGCTTTAGAACAATTTGAAACACCAGGTGTAGTGTAACGTGTATCATTTAGCCATTTCTGATAAGCATTTTACCTTTATGCACATATATATGTTATGTCGAGATTAAATTTAAAATTCTGTATTATGTACTTTTGTATCGGTTTATATGAAGTTTGAATATAATCACTGAATAGTCTCATTTTACAGGAAAGAAACCCGCCGTGTCTCTGCCAGTTGCTGGGCTTTTTCCTTCCACTCTGCTCCGTGGAGCTGTCTTGGTCCTTCTCTACACAGTCTGTGCTCAGAGACGGGCAGTTCTCGGTCAGACCTTGCCCCTTCAGCCTTATGTTCTCCCTAGAAATGGTCTTAGTGAATATACAAACAGGAGAAACACTAACTTAGCTAGCCACGCATTGAGTAAAATGTCATTGTTAGACAGAATAGTCTTTCTGTCAGAAACAGAAGAAAATTCAGAAGTTCCGAGTATTATTTATGAATAAAGAGGGAAGTATGACAGGGCCATTGAGGCTCATGAGACTAGAGGAAGGCGTAAGGTAGTGGCAAGAAACAGACCTGTGGAACCACACCGATCTGGGTTCAGGTTCAAGTCCTGGCTCTTCCTTTTACTCTGTGAGTTCTTGGCCTGGTTGTCTAACTGTTGGCCTCAGTCCCCACATCTGTAAAATTGGTTTAATAGTACCTATCACAAGTTTACGGTAAAAATTAAGAGGACTAATTCCTAGCACAGAGCCCAAGACGTAGTCATTACTGAATGGTGTTCACAATTACCGTGAAGTTTACAGGCAGCAGTTCCTCACCTCTCTCTGGCTTTGTCGGAAGCGTGCCTTTGGTGAGGTGCTTTGGTGTTTGGGTATTTGTTGCTGACTATCCCTCTGTTTTGAGAACAGTTGGTAAACTGTTGCTCCAGGTGATGCATGTATTACCCGGAATACACCATCAAAACGTCTCAGAAATGCCCACCCTTCCCAGAATGTGTTTCTCACTTGGCAGGGCACAAAAATCCTAGTCCCGCCTGCTGTGGGGCTCGGAAATGTTACTGCTGCCTCTGAGTGAGCAGGACCCGTGTGGGGCGGGCTCCATCTGTGGCCCTCACCCCTTTCTCCTGCATCCGCCCTGCCCATGCTGTCCGTGGCGCTGGCCCTGAGCCTGCTTTGGCCAATGGGCGGTTCCCTAGGCTGAGTGCAGAGGCTGAGAAGGGGTGTGTGTGTGTGGGGGGGAGGGGTGCGGGGAAGGGAGTTTCTGCTCCTGCCCCTCCACTCCGCCATCGTGGTGAGAAAGCAGTGCCTGCCAAGCCCACCGGGCCAGGAGGAGAATCAGAGGCATTGAGCAGAGCAGAATGGACCTGCCATTTGTGGCGCGGGGGGTGGGGTTGCGGGGGGCAGCAACCTCCAGGGCTCCCACGGACCCCGGGGGAAGAAAGGCTGAGAGGGCTGGTCCTGGGCGTTATTGCTGCAATAGATACCTGATACACAGCAGGGAGGAAACTTTCCTGGCGGCCAATTTTCCATGAGGAAAATGTTGGGATCTTTGTCTTTTTAAATGTTATGTTGCACATCGGCTTGGACAGTGAGAGCAGGCCGACAGGCCCTAGGAGTGCCAGCCAGATTTCCAGCCCATGGCGGGATGTCGTTATTTAGAGTCTATTGGGAAATAAAACCCGCGCGCGCGTTTGAAGCTGCTTGTAAGTGACACAGTCACGGGTGAACTAGGGAAGGGCTGGGAGGAGACCATGTTTCCCTCCCGTCGGCTGGTGAGACTCAGAGTAGGAGAGCCCAGTGCTCAGGTCCCCTGTGCCAGGCCCAGAGATGCTCCTGGCTGGCGGGTGCTGCTGCTGAGCCAGCAAGATGGTACCAAAGGGCAAGACACATTCGCCAGGGACCCCCATGCCAGCGACTGGCAGGGCAGGTATTCGTGACCACCCGCCCTCCTCTGACGCCTGTCTCCTGAGCATCTGGGAACCTGAGCGTTAATTACAGGATCATCGCACGTCCACATTGTACCTGAGGGTCTGTGTGGGAGGGAGAGCCATCGCCCAAGAACCTGTGATTCCTCCCAGGGCAGCAAGTGGGGCTTATTCTTTCTTCATTTGTGAACTGGCATGTAGTTGGACCCCAAGAGTGAATGAATGAATGAATGAATGATGTGCCATTAGGGACAGTGTATATCAGATGTTGAATTTTTTCTTTGTTGGACACATGTATTTTGCAAAAAGAGAAAGAAGACATGCGTGAGACTGGACAAGTCACATAATTTTGGAAGCGTCAGTTTCCACGGGTATGAAAGACAATAATAAACAACGCTGCTTCACGGAGGTGGGATGAGAAATAAGCAATGAGGCCTAAAGGCCTTGGCATTGTGCCTGGTCCACAGGGTTACTAGTGAGCTAGTGGCGGTGGTGATGCCGCTGCTGAAATTTATACTTTAATAGTGTACATGATACATTCCGGCGTAAGCCGCCCAAAAAGGGACTTCAGAAAATACTTGAGTGGAGATGTTAGGAGAAAGGGACAGTCCCTTGGAGTCAGACCCGGGGTCCTGCAGCGGGGAAAGGCTGGGAGGGCCACAGGGCAGAGCGGGCAGAGCCGAGGGGGCCACGGAAGGGCCTGGAGGGACGGGTGAGACTTGACAGTTTATGTGACAGCGGAGCCTTCAGGGAATCCCAAGCAGGGGCCGATCTGCCTGGGTGTGTGGATCGGGAGAGCCTGGTGGCGAAAGTGGACCTGCCCCAGGCCTTGCACTCAAAGGGCCGGGATTTACTTGGGAGCGAATACAGAGGAGAAGGCCTTTATTTAGTTCTTGGACTCGTTTTAATTGAACACACTGCGGAGTGCATCTTTGGTTTCTCCTCCTGCCGTCCCCCTGGACCTTTCCACTATTAGAAAAGGCCCTGCACTGTGGATTATACAGATGTGGGTTCTAATTCCAATGCGGATGCTTGTTTATAGAGTGACATCAGGAAAGATATTTTGGTTTCTGGGTTTTGATTTTCTCATCGGTAAGATGGGAAAAGGATTCCTACCTTGGGCGGGGGGCGGGGGGGGCGTCCCTTAAGGCACTATGTGCGAAGGGTTCAGTTCGGGTCCCTGATAAGTCCTGGTGACCATCATCATTCAGTTTTCATTCCTCTGCCATCTGAGTAAGGGACCCTTTCCCCTGTGTCAGGCCCTGATGATAAACCAGGCTAGACACAGAAGTCCTGAGGGATTCACCGTTACCTGTGGCTCAGCCACCTCTCTGGCTGAGTGGTTCTCCTGGGGACATGAGTTAGTTGGTTGCCATCATACGCCTCAGGGGAGCCTTATAGATGTCACCTTTGAGCATGCTGTCCCCCTAGGCCAGTGGTCGGCAAACTCATTAGTCATAAGAGCCAAATATCAACAGTACGATTGAAATTCCTTTTGAGAGCCAAATTTTTTAAACTTAAACTATATAGGTAGGTACATTGTTATTAACTTAATTAGGGTACTCCTAAGGCTTAGGAAGAGCCACACTCAAGGGGCCAAAGAGCCCTGGGCCCTCACCTACCACTGTCACATGGCTCCACATTCCACATCCTGCCTTTCACCAGCTGGTGACCGCACCCAGAGCTGATTCCAGGTGGATTGATTGGTGCTAGTGACTGAACATTTTGATCATCTCCCTTGACTGTCACCTTCACAGTCATGGGTTTGCAGGACAGATGATTAGCAGGCGACTCACTGATGCCCGTCCCTGAGAACTATCACTTAGAGTCTGGCAGCACCGGGACTGTGATCAAAGGGCTCAGACATGCAGGCACAGGATCCGTGCGAGAGAATGAGAGATAGATCCCATTAGAATATTTACTTTTGAGAGAGACAGTTCGTTAGTGAATCTGTGTTTCTCAACTTGGGAGCTCTGGGCATCTGGGTTGGTCACTTCTTCATAGCATAGGACTGACCCACACATATAACATGCTTGTCCTTCATGCAGTACATACACACAGCACCAAAAAGTGCCCGGGCGGGTCCAGACGTCCCTGATGGGAGGGTGGCGGTGGAGGGGGTGTGGGTACAGCAGCGATGCCGTGGTGGAGAGCCACCGCGTGATTAGCCAGACGGACTAGTGAACAGCAGGGCAGAGGAAAATGTAAAGTAGAGAGCCCACTTAATAAAATGGCTAATGAGCATTTAACTTGCCACTCAAGCCACCTCTGGCCTTTGTCTCAGACTGCAGGCAGCAGCCCAGAGCTTTCATTCAGCGGACACCCAGCAGGCGCGCTTGCCGGGAACGAGGGCAGGTCTTGCCCTTCAGGAGCTGGCTTCAGAGCATCAGGCAGCCGGCGGGAGCTTCCATTTCCCCTCCGCCCGCTCTGCCAGGGGCAGGTCCTTCCCTCACTCACCTGGGCTCTGGTGGAGCAGTGTTTGCCCCTGTGAGGCCCTACTTCATCTTCTTTTCACCCGCGGGGTAAGATGGAAAATGCCACCTACACAGAATGCTATTCCGCGTATTTCATCAATGCGGTGACAGATGCCGGGACTCACAGCAGCACTGGCCACCGCACCGCCAGTGGCGGTCCCCTCTGTGTCACGTGGTGCGCTGCCTCGGGAAGGTGCTGGAGAAGTGGCCACTTGCCAAGCTTTTAATGTTTTGACAATAGGGATGGCTGTTCGTGCTCACCCCCGAAGGTCAGCCCGTCCTCGTGACCCTCCTCCAGGCGTGAGAAGATCCACGGGTCACTGAGATCGGAGCCCAGTGCCCAGTCTCCGGGCCTCCAGGTCACTTGCCATTCTCGCCCTGCCAGCTAGGTGTCCTCAGACGCACTGTTGGTGCCGCGCAGGATGGACCTACTGTTTTGTGTGTTTTTTTAAAGTGTGTTCATTTACCCCAGGACTGACGTTATAAACACATTTAATAAGGATATAATATGTTTTTAAGCCAAAACATAAAGTGGTTTCTCCCCCAAGGAGAAAGGACCAGTTGTGCTCTCTCTGTTGATACAAACAGGCTTTGAGGTATCTCTTCAAGGCGGCTCCTCCCTCCTTTGGACCAGATCCCTCACCCCAGCTGCTCTCCGGGCCTCTGAGCCCAGCCCTGATTCTTAGTGTTTCTGCCCCTGTGGTTTCAAGACAAACCCCTACATTCGCCCAATGTAGCGTTTGCGGTCCCATCCATGTGTGCACAGAGCTTCCTGGAGTTGGTTGCATTCTTGTTTTACAAATTGCAACCTTTCGAGATTTTCTTTGGTCAGATCACGTTTCAGTCTTGAAAACCTGCCTGCATCAGATGTCTGCTGGCCTTTGTGTGTCTAATATGAAAATTGCTTTATATCTGTTCTTCTTACCTCCACCTGGTGAGAACGCCTTGCACCGTGCTCTGCGTTCACACAGAGGATACTGCAATCTACGAACGTGCTTGATTTCGGTTCACTGGTTTATTTTAGGATGGCTTTTTAGTACAGATGCCTCTGACGCCCTTTGATAATTACCAGCAGCCCAAATAGGATCACGGAAAGGGGTACTTATCCCAGTCATAACCCCTGCACAGGGATTAGCATCTGAGAGAAAACTGTGCCTGAGGGGACAGAACTGGGAAGGACAGTTTAACAGTATTGCTGAGCTGTGAGGCACCCCGTCATCTGCTTCATGGCTTTCGGTGAAAGGACCGAATTGTCAACTGCCTTACAGAAAAGAAATGTGTGCCACTAAGTCTTGGTAATTTTAGTCAAGTCAGATCTTTATTGAGTTGCATTATTGAAACTCTGCCCAGGAATAACTTTTAAGCAGATATTTATGCAGTCGCACATCAAAGCCTCCGCGAGAGGCGAGTGTCGCTGAGCGCAGTGGAGGGGCTGCCTCTGACGTGGGAGGCGGCGCAGTTGTTCCTCCTGTGGGCGAGGGGAGGCCCTCTGGACCCTTTCCTCCTGTCTCCTGGCTCTGCCTCTTCTTGATTTCTCTTTCCAAAGCCCCTAGACCAGCCGTGGGCAAACTACGGCCCGCGGGCCGGATCCGGCCCGTTTGAAATGAATAAAACTAAAAAAAAAAAAAAAAACCGGACCCTTTTATGTAATGATGTTTACTTTGAAGTTATATTAGTTCACACACATACTCCATCCATACTTTTGTTCCGGCCCTCCGGTCCAGTTTAAGAACCCATTGTGGCCCTCGAGTCAAAAAGTTTGCCCACCCCTGCCCTAGAGCCATGGTCAGCAAACTGCGGCTTGCTAGACTCATGCGGCTCATTGGCCCCTTCAGTGTGCCTCTTCCACAAAATACCAAGTGCGAGCGCACACGTACAGTGCAATTGAAACTTTGTGGCCCATGCGCAGAGGTCGGTATTTTGTGGAAGAGCCACACTGAAGGGGCCAAAGAGCCGCAGTTTGCCGACCTAGGCCCTAGAGGGGCCCTGGGGAAGTGGTGTCGGAAGGAAAGGATATGCGATTCAGGCGGACAGAGGAGGACAGAGTGCGCAGTGAGGGGCGAGGGATAGTAGGAAGACGTGGAAAGTCCTGTGCCTGCTGCTGAGTGTATGGGGACAGCTCCAAGCACGATGAACAGCCACATGCTTTTAGCTATGATGAGCCTGGGCAGATGCTCAGAATGATGGTGGTAGTAGTCGAGGGAGCAGCTACTCTTATTGAGTGGTGACTCTGCCATTTTATTATTCCAAGTGTTTTGGTTGGATTATCCCCTTTAATCCTTAGAGCACCCTCAGGAGGACAGAATTTATTGTCCTTGTTTTCCTTAGAGAGAGAATTAGAGGCTTAGAGAGAATTAGAAACTCAAAGTTGAAAGCAGTGATCACTACATTGGAAAAGGGGGTTGTTGTGTGTGCGCTTCTTGCTCCATGAACCACCTTTAGGAGCCTGAGAGCGGTGGAAGATGCTCTGAAGCCGGCTTCCACTGTTTGAAAATTTCGCATGATTCAAAGTCAGAGAGGTCAGAACTGATCACTTTGTTTTATTTTTTAGTGCAAGACTTAGAGCTTTTAATACAGGAACATGTGTCACAAATTTGCTAGAAGGAGATCTAGTGCATATTTTCTTTTTTTAAAATATATTTTATTGATTTTTTACAGAGAGGAAGGGAGAGGGATAGAAAGCTAGAAACATCGATCAGCTGCTTCCTGCACACCCCCTACTGGGGATGTGCCCGCAGCCAAGGTACATGCCCTTGACTGGAATCGAACCTGGGACCTTTCAGTCCGCAGGCCAACGCTCTATCCACTGAGCCAAACCGGTTAGGGCTAGTGCATATTTTCAATCTTGGCCACAGAACAAACTAGCCATCCCATCCCCCTCCCTCCCTTTTTTCTTATAGAGGGAATATCTAGTAACTTCGCAAAAATATATAAGAAGCACCTTCCGAGAAGCAGGGATGAAGTGCAGATGTATGACTCGAGGCCAAGGATCGAGGCGCCCTACCTCGCAGTCCTTCCAACGCCCCGAAATTCAGGGTAAACTCTCTCTCCCCTGCCAAAGCCGCGCCTCATAGCTTGGAGTGTGTGTCTTGTGCTGTATTTCAGAGATGAGTTATTGTGAATAGTTAAGTGAACATTAAAACATTTCATTGTGGTCACTAAGCTGATAGGAAGGCATTTTATACAGAAAAGTATTATCAACATGTGCGGTCATTCTTGAACAATGGCCCCATGAGAGGGAATTTGAATTTTCTTTCAATACCTAAGCGTTTATCATCTCAACTATTGAAGCCAATTGTTTTTCTTCATGTTTGGGGGATTGGAAAGAACATTTTAAAGAGGTGATTGAGATGACCAAATCTTGCCCGGTCCGAGCTTGTAGATTTCAGCTGGTTCCCCTGCTGGGATTGAAAGGTAGGGCTCTGACCTGGAGCCCTCTGACCTGAGGTCTTGTTCTTCTGACTCAGTGTTTGTGGCGACACTTAAGCCCACGTGAAAACAACTGGAGAGCGGCAACTAGATGAAGGACAGTTGGTACATACAAGCAGAGGTCACACCTCCCCGAAGTCCGTGGGTCAAAAGAGCCCGAACCAAATCAGACGTCACGTCAGGCAGCCCCATTGCAGACGCACAGCCGGGGATGCTGTGTGGGTCTCTCTTTCTTGCCCTTCTTTTGAGGCATCAGATGTGGAGCCAGTGGAAAGAAGACATTCCTGTAATGTGGGACAGGAAAATGTAGCAGAGCTTTCTGAAATGAGCTGTAAAAGCGTGGAAGGAACATAGCGCTTCTCCTCCGTGAGGTTATGTACTTAGCAGCTTTTTGACGACACTCGACCTCTGAATTCTGCGTGTGGCCAAGTTACGTGGCTGAATTTGAAGGCCACGTGAAGGGCCACAGAGGCAGGGCTGCCGCCTCACTGTCGGTCGAAGATCCAGCTCCGGTTAGAAAGAATGTCAAGTATCTTTCCATCCCGACCACGCCAGGCCGAGTGGGTGTCTGTTGTTGCTGTTCCGCCTGCTTTCTTCTACAGTTCATTGACAGTTCTGCTCGGGCTTTAAGAGCATCTGGGCTCTGAGCGAGGCTTGCATTGTGCTGGCTTCGATTACTCCCACATACTGGATGTATTTGCCACTTAAATCATCGTTGTCTGGAGGAGATTCAGTTTCTCCAGCATCTGGTCTCTGCTGTTGTGAACTAAGGGAAGGCAAGGGGAGGCGGGGCCTTGCAGCGGGGCCTGTTGTGTGCGGAGGCTCCAGGGAAAAAGGGAGATGGTAAAATTCACGGTCACTCAGACCTTGCCCGGTGCCTCTCACTCTTTGTGGAGGTGATGGTTGCCTGAGCCTTCAGGACCGTCCTTATCATATATGAAGTACACAGCACTCACGGTTTCCCCACAGCCAGGCCTTCCATTCAGTTCCACAGGCTCTTGTCCCCGGTCCTGGGACTCTGGTCTCCTTCCTCCTGCCTCCTGGTGACACGAGGCACTGGGTGACCAACTGCTGCCAAGTTTCCCAGGGGTTCAAGGACCGGGGCTGGGGATCACCCCTACCCTCCTGGCACATGAACAAAATATCAAAAGTTTGGGTAAATTATATTAACTTGAAATAAAGCTGCTTTGCTCATTAACAGTGCCCAGCGAGCCACACTGGAACCCAAGGCAAAAGAGAAAAAATAATCAGTAATACTGATCTTGTTTTTATTAAAAATTGATATCTTTTGTTCAGTGGCACCAGTTTTACATTAAATTTGACTTAAAAAAGTAAGCCATTAAAACATTTTTCTTGATTGCTGAGTTTTTTGGTCTGTTGCTTCTGATGCCCTTTTAAATGTTGCACCCACATGAGCGCCTCACTTGGTCCTGGCCCTGGTAGTAAGTTCTACGTGAGTGCTTTTAAGCAAATTGTTATAGTGATGTGGATAATGTCATTTACCTATATTGAGCTCAGAGTCTGTGCCAGGCACCATGGGGAACAGTTGCAAGCATTCATTCATAAAGTCATTAACTCAAGAAGCAGGTACAGTGATTATTCCCGTTCTAGAAATGAAGGAACGGGGCCCCGAGGAATGAGACTGTTCCCTGCAGTCAGGCCCAGCTGGGAAAGGCAGAGTGGGATTCCAGCCCCCAGGGGTCTGGCTTTGAGTCTCTTCTCCTCACCTGCTACCTCCAAAGGGAACAGCCCTTTTTTACCCTATTCTCTTGGTTTTCACAGTCCCATGGAGGGACTGTGTTGTCAGAAGATAACGCATCAAATTTGAGTAGAGCCTGAAGCATAAGCTATGATAAAGTTTACGGGCGTTCTTGCTTCTGTGAATCCATGGAAGAGGGGTAGATGGGTTTAAAAATAACGGTTTTAATAGTTTTCACAAGACTGTAATATAGACTATATCTGGATAAATGGCAGTTGGTTCTTCAGTGATAATGTAGAATAGTTTTACTGCCTTCATTTTCTTTTTCCTCAAATACATACATCATGGACTTCTCGTTAAGCGATTTAGGTCTTGACTTGCAACTTTGCCACCCCTGTTCCGTAGACCTATGCTTTGTGGTAGCGACTCACCACATGTGGCTGTTGAATGGTGGGAATGTGGCCCATCCTGACTGAGATGTGCTCCAAGTGCAAACTCACTGGAGTTCGAGACCGAGTGTGACAGAGAAGGTGGAAGCTGTCTCATTGATGCATTTTATATTGATTACATATGGCAGTGATATTTTGGATCTGTTTGTTCAAATAAAACATATTGTTCTCATTAATTTTACTTAATTTTATTTTTCTAATGTGGCTACTTGAAAATTTAAGATCATCTATGTGACTCATTCACTTCTGTTGCCTCTCAGCTGTCCATTTGTGAAGCAAGAGATTGGTGTGTTTTGTTTGGTTTGCAACCATTGTAAGGAGCAAGTAGACTTTGCCAAAACAGAGAAAGAAAGAAAACTGTTGGAGCTTAAGACTTTTAACCAATAGATAGTTTCACCGGGGAAACTGCACCTTTCTTGGCTCCTGCAGCCTCTGTGAATTCGTTGGGTGGGCTGCGGCGTGCATGGACATTCCCCTTGTGAACAGTGGACCTGTCTTTCAGAGCTGCTGCCTTTGAATGATTTCATCTGACTCTAAATAGTGCTGAGGTCCTCATTTAGTCATTGAATATTGATCAAATTCCCTGTGTTTACCAGATTCAGAGTTCTGCTGCCTCTTCCTCAAAGTTGGCCCTGGGGTCTGGTAACTTGGCCCTCAGTCTTCAGTTTGCAGAATAGTCACCTGGTGACCCCAATGAAGATGCTCCCTGGACCAAGCACACCAGCTGTATTATTCCAACTGCCCCCACACATACACCCGCCCTCCATGAAGGCAAGGTATTCAGTCTCTCCCTCTCACTCTGTGTGGGGCTAAATCTCTCTCCAGAAAGCATTCCTCAGTTACCCAGTCAGTCCTCTTTCTCCTTCCTGTGCACACACTGTAGAGTCTGATTCACTGTCAGATAGATATTGGCTACTCTGCTACCCTCAAACCCCTCCTAGTGCAGAGGGCAGGGGGGCAGGGGAGTGGGCCTGTGTTCTCATTTCCTTTTAATTGTCTGTGGATCAGTGAAGTTTAACCTAAAATATATCTGACATCTCCTTTGAAGTAGATGAGATTTAAATCTTCAGCAAATGTTAGCTTCAGTGCTTGACAAATAGAAGGTGCTCCATAAATACTTAATGAATGAATTTCTGTCCCGTTCATCTGTCTTGGAAGCTGCCAACTCCTCTTGGCCACCGAGGGCTGAATGTGTAGTGCACAGAGGCAGGGATTCGGTAGGTGCTCTGCCCGGGGGAGCTGAGTGTGGGCTTTAGTGCCATGTTGTAGGATGCGCCTGGTACGGTAGGTGGAAAGGAACCTCAGGAGTAACTGCCCGTGACCCCTCCACATTTCCTCACCTCCTCTTGGTGCAGCTCGGGTACCCATTCTCCAGTTGTTCTCCAACTCTTCGTGAGTGGAACTGTCTTTATCCAGATTCCAGGTTGTGGGCAGATGCAGTGCATTGTTCAAATTCTCCTCCAACCCCACCCTGCCTCCAAGACCACAGCTCTCCAGAGAGCTCCAGGGAACATCCTGGGGAGTGGCTTTGATTGGATTGTGCATCTCCTCCGGACCTGTAGCTGCACAGATTACATGCTCTGCTTTGCCAGACCTCCCTGGGGTCAGGGGTGAGGCCAGCATCACCGAGACGGCTTGAGTGATGAGAGAGAGGGGCCATGGGATCCCAATGCTAATGCAAGGTCAGTTTATCCCTGGAAAGAAGAAAAGGCCCCGAGCTGGCAAAATATATCAAAGGACCACTATAAAAATCTACAGAGGGATTATTTTGCTCTTTCTTTATGAGTTCAACTCTTTCTGAAGAAGCCATAGTCCTCGCCCACTTCCTGTCGCAGGAGTTCTGGCAGCTTCTGCAGGCAGAGAATCCCCCATTGAGCTTTGGTACCTTAGTATATTGCACACAACCGGTTTTAAAGAAATAGTTTCAATTGGTATAATTTCATTGTGCACCAACTGTGTTCCCAGCACTAATAAATTGCTGAGCATCTATTCTTGCAATAATCAGGTTTGTTTTCCCACCACAGCCTGCTGACGAAAAGCCTGAGCTTTGAGGTGATGCGAATGGGGCTCCAGGTCTAACTCTGCCTTTGCCTCAGTCATGGCCGGTGGAGGTGGGCGTGCCACCAGCCCTCCAGGCCTCGCTTTCTGAACTTACAAACCGAGGCTGACACAGTACTCCCGATACAGCAAGTGCGATGGTTACATTAGATGATGCCTACAGGGTGCTTTGCACGGCAGCAGGCTCAGAGTCGGGACCGGTATGTGGAAATTAATATAGTAGTTAATAATATTTCAAAGAGTAAGTATTTGGTGACCATTTATATTCATTCATTTGGCATCTGTTAAATTTTTGCTGTATGCTAGGTCCTGTACTAGACATGGGATAAAGATGATTAAGATAAAATTCTTTAAACTTTTTTTTTTAATTTTCAATTACAGCTGACTAAAATTCTTGTTCTAAAGGTAGTTGTGGTTTCGTGGTGGAGTCAGTCATGTAAACAGGTGATTCAGTCCCCAGAGCTGTGCACAGCCAAGAGTAATTTCAAATGGATTCAGATTTCTGGAATATCATGAAAGGATTGCCTATTTCCTGCCCGATCGTGTCTTTCTCCCTTTTCCTCATTCCTCAGCTGTCCCCTGCCCACTAAGACATGTCCATCTCTTCATACTGGTCCTCGCTGGCCTCTCCTGCCCCACCAGCCAGGCCCTCCTGCCCAGACTCCCCGATGGCGCCATTCCCTTCCGCACCTTGGATTCTCCTTTTCTCAGCCCCAAAGGCTCTCTCTATCCCTCTGGAGCCTGAGTAACATGTACTTTTCCTTCAAGTCTTAGTTTAAGTGCCACCTTTCCTGACAGGCCTTCCCAGCTCCATGACACAGCTCTCTTCCCCCCCCGGGGCCAGAGCAGACCGCCACATTACAACCAACCTTCTGGTGCTGTGATCGTCGGCCTTCCTGTCTGTCACGTGTAGATGGCAGGCTGGGCCTCCTGAGAGGGAATGATGATTCCCCGTGTTTCCTGGCAGGCTGGTACAGATGAGATGGAGAAAGGGAAGGCCAGGGGCCCTTCCCACAAAGGAGCCTAAGGTTGACAGTCTCCATGGGGTATTTAAAACATGGTCTCCACCTGGAGAGTGATGGTTTCTGGCCTCGGATATAAAATGACTGTAAAGGCAGAATAGACCAACACAGACTTGGCCATCCGTTAGGACTGTAGCTCTTGTTGGCCATGGGCAAGTTATTTAACCTCTTAAACACCCTTATCACTGAAATAGCACACAGGATGTGGCCCATAGGATTGCTGTGAGCATTTTATGAGATGATGCAGGCAAAGCCCTGGACACAGTGCCCAGCTCCGAGTAGAGTCCCCAGTAATAGTGGACGCGATTATTTCAAATGTAGAAATACATCTCGGAGGTCTCAGTAGTTTCTCAGGGTGAACCACCACCAAGAGTTTTCTGCAAGGAAATGGTTGGATGGTTTCCTGTGATGATTAAGAAGAAGGAAATAAATTGCATGTTGGCTGCCAAGAGGGAGCATTGTTTTGTTTTGGTTGTTTTTCTTCTTTTTTTTTCTTTTGTTTTTCACACCTGTGTTCTCAGGGGAATAGAACCTACTGTCTTGCCAAAACTCGACAAGTAAAATGCATGGCTTCACGTCCCCGGCAGTCATAGCAAACATGCACTCAAATCTCTCATTTGCTTTGGAGCGTCGGACAGCAAGGACAGCTGGAGTGTTGCTATTTTTTATTTCAAATAAAAGAGTCGGCTCCTCGTTACCATAGAAACCACCAACCTAATTATAAGGAGTTTTGTTCACTGGATAAAAGTCATCATTTCTTTTTCCTCCCCATGCTCGTCGAGGTCCCCAAAATATTGGCATAGATTTGGCTCTGGATGAAGGGATTTGTTCCCTTGAGCAAAATGATTACAGGGCAGTGACCAGCCAGCACAGGAAAGAGCAAGTGGAGCTGCCAGACACGAGGAGATAGCATCTGCAGCTCACCTCTCCTGTGCAAACAAATCATGAGCATTTAGCAAGAACAGATTAGCATTTTTAAAGTAAAGTTCAAAGAAATTTGCTCCTGGTCTGTCCTACCAGTTAGGTAGCCACACCCTGTCTTGTCTGGAAGGAGAGGGTGGGCGGGCTCTGGGTGCTCCAGAGGACTTTATACGGGGGACTCTGAGATCCATCACATTGCCTAACGGTGCAGAGTTTGGAGAAGAATGCTCATGGGTTTCCAGGAGCTGACAGGGTTCGCTGGAGTAGTGAACAAACAGTTGTACCTCACAGTCAGGATCCACCCCAAAGAACATGGGGCCTTCTAGGACATGCTTACCTTTTGTTGAACTTACTGTCCCATCTGTGCATTGACCTTCATGTGGACATGTACCAAAGTGGAGACTCTTCTCCTTGACCCTAGAGAGATGGCATTCAGACAGGCAGCTGATGGAAAGTCAAGTGGCAGTGAGGAGAAAGACTCTGAGAGATTATTTTGGGCATAAGGTGACTTAGGGGTTAGACATTTGCCAGTGCAATTAACACTCTTTTGGAAGGTTCCATTTATAGAATGTGCCAGCCGTAGGTCAGTGCTGGCGTCGAGCGCATGGCTTGCATTTTGTAGATGCCGCAATGCTCAGCTGAGCCATGAATGTTCCATATGCACACGTCAGGAGTTTTGGAAGACACAGCAGGCCATTTGGGATGGGGGAAGGGGAGCATGTTTCACAGAGGCAGGATGAAGACGGGGCCAGGCAAAAGCCTGAGTGAAGAAAGGAGTCCCTCAGAAGAAGCTTATATAACCACTAGGGGCTCAGTGCACGAATTTGTGCACCTTGAAAGGTGCTGTGGGTCACGAGGCTACAGTGGGCACAGGGGCGGGTCTTGGCCCATCCTCCGTTCCCCCACCCAGCCCCTCTTGCCTTTACCCCTGGTCCCCTGTCTGCTGACGTGGGTGCGAACAGGGCTGGCGCCATCAGCCGATGCGAGCGGCGGATGCCGCCCTGATGGCCCCTCAGGAGCAGGGGGAGGTGGAGAAGCCCTGAGGGGCGATCGGGGCCACAGCCACTGCTCGCGCCCGCTGACAGTGCTAAGCAATCGGGGCTGACGCAGGGCGCCGGCAGCGGGTGCAAGCGGGGCCAGTGCTGGCAGTGAGTGCAAGTGGTAGCTCCAGCAGCAGGTGTGAGCACCCAGTGGGGCTGTGACACGACTGGAGGGCTGGAACAAAAGCATGGATGGAGTGTTTGTGTGAACTAATATAAATTCAAAGTAAACATCATTACATAAAAGGCTACGGTCTTTTTTTTAGTTTTATTCATTTCAAACGGGCCTGATCTGGCCCGCGGGCCATAGTTTGCCCACGGCTGGTCTATGCTCACCATGTTCCATGCTCTGCCGCCTGCTGCCGACGCCTGCCATGCTCCGTGCGTGTCCCCTGGTGGTCGGCGCATGTCATAACGACACGTCTTTTGGTTGTTCGGTTGTTCCACCGGCAGCGGGTGCAAGCGGGGCCAGTGCTGGCAGTAGGTGTGAGCATGGGGCGGGACTGCGGCATGTGGGAGTAAAGAATTTTTAGTGACCATCAGAGGCTTGCCCCCATGATAGAGCCTGGCACCACACCTTGGTCTGGTGCCCCCACTCACCTGCTCCCCCATCCTGCCATGGCTGACTCCTGCCATGTTCCATGCTCTGCCGCCTGCTGCCGACGCCTGCCATGCTCCGTGCGTGTCCCCTGGTGGTCGGCGCATGTCATAACGACACGTCTTTTGGTTGTTCGGTTGTTCCACCATCTGGTTGTTCCACTGTTTGGTCTATTTGCATATTATGGTTATATATATATATATTTGTGGGGGGATGGGGAGAGTGGTGATTGAAATGCATTAGGCCTGGGGATGCAGGTACAAGACGGGTAAATGTCTCCTCTGTGCATGTCTAGGACTGGCTGCTTGATTTGGATGCAGGTTCCTTTAACTTGTACTTGTTCCCTGTGTGGTCTCCTCTGCTCTTCCTGCACTTCCCCCTGCTCTTGGTGGTGAGGTGGTGATGCAATGATGGTGGTTGTTCTCATGACCCTGGCGGTGGGGATGCTAGAAGTTGTCATGATAATGATAATGGCAGTTATAGTGAAATTGGTAAGGTGATGTCAGTTAATATATTTTCAGCCCTTCCTCCAGGCCAGGCCCTCTTCTAAGCAGTTACATCGATGCCGATTCTCTTCTTTAGGCCCAAAACTGGACATTTTTTATTGTTTCTTTTTCTCACACTCCATCACATGATCAGCAGGTTTTGATCAGCGCTACCTCTCTGGCCGTCTCCTTTGCTACCAACTCAGTCAAGCTTCCTCCCTCTCTCACCTGTCTTGCAGCAGGAGCCCACTCTCTGGGCTCCTTGCTTCTGTCCTTGCTTCTTATAATCCATTCACAACGCAGGCAGGGGCCTTCTCAGATCACACACTCTCCCTCCTCAGAACCTTCTTCATAGCTCCCTTCACACGACAGCAAAACCTGAGATCTCATGACCTGGCTGTTAGGCCCCAAATGCCTGCCTTCCGGGCCTCATCCCCTCCCACTGTCCTGCTGCTTTTTCTGCTCTGGTCTTGCCACCCTTCCTCCTGGTCCTGGACACGTCAGACCCTCCAGCCTTAGCTCCTTCCCCCTGGGCTTGGTGAGGCTCCTCCTTGGATTTCCTTTAGGACTCTCCTCAAATTCAATTTTTCCACCACTTTTATCAAGGCATAATTGACATCCTGCACAACTCACCCATGTACATAATGTAATTCAATGGCTTTTAGTACTTTATAGTCACAGAGCAGAAACGCTCCATCTTCGCACTAGGACAGAGGGAGCCCGAGTACCTGCTACACTCCATGTCCTCAAATGCACCGCCCTGGAGCTTTGACTGCTCAGAGCCTCTGTGTGCTCATCCAGCCATTACTAACTCCCCCAGCCCCTCGCATGGACGCTCTCCGACCCTCCCACACTCTGACCAAGAGCTACCTTGAGTTTGGCGTTACTAGGGTAAGGGGCAATCCTGGATGTATTAGTACATAAAGTGTTAACTTCTGTTCATCTTACCTGCTTTAGAAAAGGGGTGTGTGTCTTTATTCTCCTGTTGGCAAAATTACATGAATAAAAGAAACAGATTATTTTAATGTTACCGCTTTAGAAATATACAGATGTATAGTGTATTATTTAGCAGATTATTACACATTTCTGTTGGCCTTGTTAACTGAGCACAACCACTAAATGTTATGTAATAAAAAGAATTTTTCATAACAGTAAAAAAAGGGTCAAGTCAGACTTACGTCAGAGGGGCAGGTGAGGACTCCATGATTGACATGCGAAAAGCGTTTAGCACACTGCCTGGCCCAACTGCCTGCTCAGCCAGCATTCCCTGCTCGCCATTTTCTTTACCTTATTTTATGTTTTTAAATAATGTTGTTTTTTTTCAATTGCACCTGATGTACATTTATGCAACTACGAAGTGATCAGCCCGATAAATCTAGTACCTCGCCCCTTTCAGTCCTCTCCCAGGGGCAGCGCTGAGTCCTCCCATCTCCTGCCCCGCCCCAACTTGGTCCCTGCCTTCACCCCCTCCTCCCACCCCTGCCTCCGTGCTTCCCAAGCACATTTGGCTAGAGGAGGACCCCTCTCTACAAGTGAAGAAAAAGCAGGGAGGGTATTTGAGAAGCTGCGTTCTCCTCCTGAGATGCCCAGCTAGCTTTCCAGTTAGAAACATGTCCTAAACCAAGTTGTCAGAGAAACACAAGTTACCTCTTTTTTTTTCCAAATTGCATCAAACCCAACGCTGAAAGCCACACTCCCAGGGCTTCTGTTATCACCTTGGGAACTGACCCGGGCACGAGCATGTCCCTGAGCCCGGCATGTGGAGCGCCCCAGCGGACCTGAAACATGCCAATGTTTGTTCAAAAACCACGTACAAGTAAACTGGGATTTAAAAATGCATGTTCACGTGTTTTTCTTCAGTTGGATCAACCATATGTGAACGTAAGCTTCACCTATGGCAACAGTTTTCATCGGAGGCTTATTATAGCTTCGTGACGGGCATGGGCGGCAGCGCTGACCCGCTGCCGG
>NW_006383017.1:5589564-5616023 GCF_000327345.1 Myotis davidii | reverse complement strand
GAGAATCATTACTAATGGCTTTTGTCGTTTGCCTTGTTGAGCTAAAATGGTTTGATTTTTGTCCAGATTGTGGTTGGGTGAAGCCTGCTCACCATTGCTGCAGGACCTAAACTTGACTCCAGGTATTCAGGGTGTCAGTAGAGGGAGGACTAGGTGGGGCAGACGGACCCAGGACTCAATCATTGTGGGTTCTAATCCAGCTCTACTTCCACTTGACAGCCATGTGGAAAGGACAGGCTATTCACCCTCCATCTTCCGGTTGCTTCATCTGAGACACGGGGACGCAAACACCCCCCTCCCAGGATTGTCGTATAGGGAAGATAGTATTGCAGGTGAAGTTCTGTGCATGATGCTTGGCACAGAGCCAACCCACTGCCATTACTGAAATTGCTATTGGAGTGTTTTGCCCTGTTTCTGGCTGCAGTGGAGAATTTGACTCTTTTGGGTCCATATAAAATGCATTCTGATAGCTGGTCTCATTGCACTTCATTGTCACACTGGCCTCCTCTCTGTTTCTGGAACATCTATATCAACATTGTCCCCACCTCAGAGCCGTTGGCCTTCCCCCAGCCCTTCAGGTGGCAGCCTCTCGTCAACCTTCAGGCCTCTCCTTACAGTCCCTGCCCCCACCTCAGGTGCCCATCATCTCACTGTTTCTTTCCTTCATCGCACCCCTGCCATCTCCTGGAATGATCTTGTTCATTTATTTGTTTCCGTGTCTATTGTCCATCTCCCCCACTAGGACGTAAGCTCTGCGGGGGCTGCATCCTTATCTCCTCTTGGCTCAGTGCCTGGCACACAGTATGCACTCCCTCAGTGTCTGTTGGATTTCGATGTACAACTTGGAGTGGGTGCAAATACAGACTCTCATAGTAGTGGGACACGAAACTAGGATAAGTCCATGCCAGAAAGGCTGTCACAATACTCTAAAAGTCTAGTGTTCTGATTTTCAGCGCACGTTTCCCCATCATCCCCTTGATCCAACCTGATGTCGTCAGGAGAAAGACAGACAGATGGCGGTGACTGCTGGTGCTGGCCACCAGAACAGTTTAAGGGCCATCAGAGGATTTCGTTTTCATGCCAAAATATAGGAAACCATATTTCACCTCTGACAACATGCGGACAGAGGGACTGTGATACCACCTTTTCTGCCAGTTAGCAGATGTGTCAAGGGAACGACTGGAAAGGTTAGAATGAAACTTTGGTGCCTTGGGTGACATGATCATTTGGGGAGGAAGAACATCCTCCTGAGGCCTGTGGGTCCGGAGGCCCGGGCGGTTCTAGTTCTAATTCCCCTGGTTCATTGGCGTTAGGGATAAAGAAGCCAACTAATACTTATATGTTGTTAATTAATAAATACTGTGGAGAAAACTATGGCAAACATACAGTGTCTAAAAGAGAGATAATCATTGTAGGAAACCTACCTTAGGTTGGAAGATTAAAATCAATATATGAATCCCTTAGCAAACATGAAACCATATAGATTTTTTGAAATCTTCATCCAAGCATATTTTTTTATTGATTTGAGAGAGAGAAAGGAAGGGAGAGGAACAGAGAGAGAGAGGGAGAGAGAGAAACATTGATGTGAGAGAGAAACATCCATCAGTTGCCTCCCACACATGCCTGACCTGGAATTGAACTCACAACCTTTTTGGTGTATGGGACAAGGCTCCAACCAACTGAGCCACCTGGCCAGTGTGGTTTCCTATATTTTGGCTTGAAAAACAATACACTAACGGCCCTTACACCAGGTTCCTTGCCCTTCCTTTACTAGCACAGGGCGGGTCACATCGATTCTTTAATCACCAGTTGGTTTCTCTTTTTCAGCCTGCAGTGGAGGCTCAGTTCTCTCCTCGCCCAGAGTTTCTTTCCCTCAGCTGATAGGAATGAGCATCACGTGGTCCACAGCCACACGGGGGCCTTGGACCTGCAGGGTGGTCAGCTGCCAGGGCACATTAATGAGAAGCAAAATCCTCTTTGGAGTGAGGACAGCGATGGCTCCTGGGTCACGCGCTTGGCAGAGTCCTTCCTTGGTTTGGGTTGCACAGGAGGGTGGGTGTTTTGTTACGTGTTACCCTGTCTCCCACACATTCACCCAACCCAGTCGGGTGGTCTTACACCTCCAGTGTGGAGACCAGTGCTTTGAACATTGGTCTGGCAATGTCTTCCAGAAGAACCTGGTGTGCATGTTGGATCATTGACATGTATGTCTTGAAATCTGCATCTGTTTAAAAGGTATAAATTCCTTGAGGGCTGACTGTGTGCCAGCTTGTGGATCAAGCTGATCCACATACACCTCAGCACAGGGCTCTGAGGCGGGCACGGTCCCCCGAGGAACCTGATGCCGGGAGAGATTGTTTGCCAGGGTCACACCGACCGGAAGCAGGTGAGATTGCACGCAACCTTTAACCATGGCCTCTTCCTTCACGGTGTCTCAGTTCATGGGAAGTAGTTATAAAAGAGGCAAAGGGAAAAGAACTTTTAAAATATACCCGTGGATCACGTGTAATTTCACTGCCTACCCACTCATAAGTCTAACCACTGTTAACTTTTTGCTTTCAAACTCTGAGTGGGTGTGTGTATTTGTGCATGTGTATGTATGTCTGTCAGTTTAGAGAAAATATTGAATGCATGTACCTGCCCATAAATGTGATTATAATTTGCCCCTTCCCCAATAAATAGCAAATAGTAACTTCCCACATTTAATAAGAGCACACTATTCTGTGCATCGTGCATGATGTAATTTATTTCACCAATTCACTCTTCCTCCCAGATGACAATAAGGTTCTTGTGCCACAGTCCTTCACTTTTCCAAGCTAACGCTATGATGTCTTGGACATATGTCTCTTTGAACTTGTCTAGTTATTTCTGTAGGATAATGCCTAGAGAGGTATCCACTCCTTACCACAAGGACATTCCAGGATAATTCCATGGCCACTGACAACCAGACCTTAAACCACTACAGCTGCTGTGATTAAGCGTTCCACCTGGACCCTGCTTCTTGGGTTAGTAAATGCTGGGAGCTGGCTCGCTGCCTGCAGCTTGCAAGGAGCGATGCAGTAGGAGAGAGAGAGGAAGCTTGCTTTTGTAGTATAACACGTGGTAAGTTCAATAATAGAAATGTGCTCAAGGACATATATAGGTCAGAGGAAAGTTGTACCTGCCGAACTCCACCGGGGCATCAGGTGTTTCCGTGGTGGTGGCCGTGTGAAAGGCGGGAGGGTGAGCAGTTCGGGCTTACAAAGCGAGATGTACCAGGCAGAGTGGCCAGAGCCAGAGGAGTAACCAGGAGCCGTGGCACAGAGGCGTGGCATTAGGACCGGGAAGCTGAGGACCAGCCTCTGGATTTGATGCCGGATGAGATGAGGGGAACCTGGAAAGGTTCTAAGGGTGCCACTGTGCATTTTAGGAGATTCCTTCTGGTCTGGGATAGAGGACGGTTGTGCAGGAGACACGTTTGGAGGCTGACAGCTCTGTTGGAAGGAGGGTGCAGCATTCTGGATGAGAATTGCCATGGGGCCTGGACGCATGCAGTGGTTGAAGGGGGAGAACAGGAGGCTGGACTGGGCACGGTTCAGGTTAGAGCTGCAGCCTGGCTTATGGGACTATGTGGCCCCTGGAATTCCACCCCAAAGTGTCAGATATACAAGGCTTTTGAACCATTCATTTATTAAATTGATTGGAGTGACATTGGTCAACATGAACATACAGGTTTCATGTGTGGATTGCACCATGTGCCCAATACCCAGAGTCAAATCTTCTCCTGTCACATTATATTAGGACCCCCCCCCCCGCCACCTTCCTTCACCCCCTTCCCTCTGGCAACCACCACACTGCTGTTCGTGTTCGTAAGTTTCAGTTTTCTATCCCACATATGAGTGAACTCATATGGTTCTTGGCTTTTTCTGTCTGACTTATTTCACTTCGCATAATGTTCTCAAGGTCCATCCTGTTGTTGCAAATGGTGCTACTTCACCCTTTCTTATGGCTGAGTAGCATCCCATCGTGTGTATGTACCACATCTTCTTTATCCAGTCCTCTCTCGCAGGACACTTTGGTTGCTGCCATGTATGGCCACCATGAATAATGCTGCAATGAACATACAGGTGCATATATCTTTGCAAATACACCATTTCAAGTTTTTTGGGTATATACCCAGGAGTGGGGTTGCTGGGTCATATGGTAGCTTTACTTTCTTGAGGAATCGCTTCCCATAGTGGTTGTACCAGGCAAGACATTTAAAAATATGTTTGCAGTGGTAAGATTGGGATGCTGGGCATGAAAAACCTGTTGAGTTGCACCTGTTGGTTCTGGCTGGAATCATCAGATTTTCAAAAGGATCCCCATATGTGTGCATTCTTCATGGGGTGATGAAAGTCTAAAACTCGATTATGGTGATTGTTGCACAACTTGATAAATTTACTAACAATCATCAATCTGTGTCCTTAAAGTGTGACATTTACAATATGTAAAACTCTACTCAGTAGACTTTAAAAAGGAGAGGGGTCTCCATAGTCCAAGGAAGATTAACAGCCATTAAATCATGAGTCGAATTAAGATGCGGTGGTTAATTGAATGTGTCAGCTTGGCTAGGCTATAGTGCCCAGTTGTTTGGCCGAAGACTCGTCTAGATATTGCTGTGAAGGTGTGTTTTAGATGTAATAGACGTTTATAGTCCGGGGACTGAGTAAAGTAGATTGCCCTCCAGTCTCATGTGGTTGGGCCGCAATCACTCAGCTGAGGGCGGTGGAGGAAAGGCTGAGGTCCCCGAGCAGGAAGGCATGCTGCCTCCAGACCGTGGAATAGAAGCCACTCCGGGCCTGCCCTGCACGTTCTCAGACTCACGACAGCAATATTGACTCTTATCTGCCTTGCCAGCCTGCCCTGTGAATTCCAGACTTGCCAGCCCTCACAATTGCGTGAGCCAATTCCTTAAAATACATATTCTCTCTGGATAGATATAGATAGATAGCAGTTAGAGGATCCATTACTGACTACATTTCTCCGGAGAACCCTGACTGATCCATATGGTAAATTAACTATTTTGGCTGCTTTAACTTGTTAAGTCCTTTTCATTGTAGAAAGCATGTTCTGACCTACTGCTCTCAGGTGTGGCATGGCTGACCACCTGCATGCTGGGCAGCCCCTGTCTGGGCCTGGTAGTGACGGGCACACACTGGGGGGACTTAGGCAGAAACCCCACGGGCCCTGAGTCTGCTTCCTGCAAAGTTAGTGCCGCTGCATGCGCCGTGGGGGCTGGGCGGGTCCTGTAGCCGGCTCTGGATGATGCTCGGACATGGCTGCTGCTTGTGTGGCAAAGGACCCACCTGCATCACAGGGCAAGGCATCTGTGTGGCTCTGGCTCTCCGAAATGCATCTGCCTCCCTTGACCTTGGTCCGAGGGTGTGTTTTGCAAGGAGGCTCACCAGCAGCCAGCAGCTACAGCTCCTCTTTCCATTAAAGGCTGGTCAGAACCACATGGCAGTGACCGCCAGGCCCAGGTGGCTCTGGTTCCCGTCCTGAGAGTGTCATGACCTGCGTTGGGTCCATCTTGCAGTTTTGCGCCAGGGAAGCAAGGGGCTCCTCTGTCCTGAGTTTTGCTGTGGGTGCAGGACCCCTAGGAGGGCCATCCAGGCAGCTCTGGGCAACTCTTGGAAGAATGAAGACTCCCCGTGCACTGAAACGTAGGTCCACACTGGAATGGTCCAGTCTGTGTTGAATGCCTACTATGTGTCCGGAATTATGTTAGGTTTTGGGTCTGCTATTGATCTGTACTCTTAATGTGCTGCCCGGAGGACCAAAGGAAGAGAATGTACCCTGCAGTTGAAAAGGGGTATAAGGTTCTAGTCTGAAACAAAGAAAGGAAGAGAACTGTTAACCACCCACCGGGTAGCCTATGAAAGGTTGCCCAGCTGCGGTGCCGGAGCAGGCCTTGGACAGAAACCCAGCCGTGTGCACATGTCCGTGTTGGCACCATGAGGGTTCTAGAATATTTGCAGGAGGTCACAGAGGGGTGTCCTGGGAAGCTGATGTAGATTTGTATGACGTCTCTGCTGCTACTGGCCCTTGGCCTTTTGCAAGTCTTTAATGTCTCTCAGGGAAGCACCCTTATTCTCACATTTATGAAATCCTCTCCTCCCAGTGTGAGCAGATGAAATAGTGGTTGTAAAAGAACATACATGGAGTGCTCAGTGCTAAGAGCCACGTTTAAATCATCCAAGAAATGCTCCCTGATTTTATTGAAATTACATTCAAAAGGGAGAAAGGGGCCTAAGCCAGGTGTGCACACTAGTGTGTGTGAGTGTGTGTGTGTGTGTGTGTGTGTGTGTGTGTGTGAGTATCTGTACAGAGACCAGTGTGTTCAATGCAAGTGTGGTCATCAAAGAAAGATGTTTTGACAACTTAAGGTAATTTAAAAAATTCTAGCCCTGCCTTTGCTCAGACATGGTGAAGGGACGCTTGCAAACAGTCCCTGAAAAGCCTGATTTCCCCACTCACCCTCTTCCCTCACACATGGTTGGTCCCCTCTGTCTTTCTCTTCAAGACTTCCCTAGAAAGGCCTCTTCCCTGACCCCCACATCCTTCAGGTCTCCTTCCCGACCCCACTTCCTCTCAGGGCAGCTCCACAAACGCCTGAACTGGTCCCCTAGGGAGGAAGACCGAGGGCCGAGGGCTGCTGGCCTCGGGTGGGGGTAGAAGGTGGAGGAGAAGTCAGAGCTTGTGGCTGTCACAGGAGGAAGGCTAGAAACACTGTGCATCAGTGTATGTCTTGTCACATGGCCACCTGCACCCAATGCTCTGTGTGTTGTTACCATGGGAACCCACAGTGCGGGCCAGCAACCCTGCCTGGAGAAGCCACAGACACCTCGCAGAGGCAGCCTCTGAGTCGGGCCTTAAGGAGTGCAGTGCATGGGTGTGGCAGGATGAAGCACTGCTGTGGCTTAGGGAAGGGAAGGGCGTTCTATGTGCCCGAAAGGCCAGAGACCCGGGGAGGAAGGAACTAGAAGATGAGCTGGACAGGGTGTTTGGCGCTGTGTGTGGTACGAGCTAGCTCAGCACAGAAAATCTCCCTTCCCTGTTCACATGCCTCCTTCCTTGCACCTGCCAGCAGGATCATTTGCCAGTGACCCTCCCATGACCAGAAGGGGAGGTGGGTGAGAGCTTTGTGGCCCATCTAGGCCGCCACCGCTGCCCCTGAGAATCTGCAGGCCTCTGCTGGCAGCATCTTTGCTCACAAAGGGGAGTGCTCGTTTATTTCCCTGGTTTCTCAGTCAGATCACTTTGGGGCAGGACGCTAACTTAAAGAGGCCGATGCCAAAAAGAATGTCCGCTCATGTGACTGGGCCACCAGTGGGCGGGGAGGCGTGTGCAGCCCTGGCTTCAGGCTGGGACACGAGTGGTGTCATCATTTCAACAGGAGTCTGTCTGTCTGTCTGTCTGTCTTCTCTCTTCTCTCTCTGCTTTCCTCTTATCTAGACAGACCCTCTTCTTGCGGTAGCAGGAGGGCCCAGGTGGCCTCAGGAGTACATCTTATTAACACTGTACTCCAGGGAAACAGGATTGCTCTTCCCAGTCCTTCCTTGCAGGAGTCGCATGATTGTCCGTCCCTGCATCTCCGTCCTGAAGATGGGCTGTGCTGATTGGCCAGGCCTGGCGGGTCTGTCCTGGGATGGGAGCTGCCCAGCCTGCTCAGACCCGGGAACTGAGAGCGAGGGCCGGTGGCTCCGTTCCAGAAGTGGGAGTGGAGCTGGAGCAGCTAAAACAGCAGATGCCCCGCACACCGATTCTTCATCTGCATGTTAGCAGGAGAGAAATGACCCCCACCAGCGGTAAGGAGCATACAACTGTTAGGGCGTTTTATGGAGGGAAAAGGTAGGGTGACTTCAGGGAATATATGTACAGTAGAAAAAAAACATTTGAAATGAAGCCCAGTTTCTTATTGGCTTTTTAGTATCTTGTTTGCTGAGGAGAATTAAGCAAGAAGGGAACTTGATTGCATCTGATTGCTTGTAAAAGTGTTCAAAAGAAATTTATCACACCATTTAGATGAGTAAACAACTAGGAAGTGAGTGCCACCCTCTGAAGCCATAAACAGCGCGGAAAGTCTTCCTTCATCCTGCATTCATTAGGCTCCGCCAGTGCCGCCTGTGTGCGTCGCTTCAACTCGGGCGGAGTGTGTTAACTCAGGACAGATGGCGTTCAGTGCTGACCACACAGGACGCTGGTGGCCTGGCCCCACGCGCGGGCAGAAGGCGGGACAGATTAGCCTCCATATGGGATGAATGCCACTAGATTCTAGGCTGCTGTGGTGGAGGAGGGGAAGTGTGCATTATTTCCCTCAGTAGGTACTGTTGTTCCTCTTGGTAATTTTAATAACCATTTTATAGCGGGCTTCATCATCTACCTAATGCTTTCAGGCACATCTATTCACTTTATGCTCATAATGATGCGCAGTAAAGTTCGTTCATCTCCATTTTTACAGAGAACGAGTTGACTGCTGATTCAAGATCAGAGAGCTGTATTGTAGTGGGGCCAACACGTGAGCTTTTGTATTCTTACCTGTGACTCAAAATTCAGGTTTGCTTTGACCGTTCTGTAATTTCTTGCCCCACAGTCCTCCTCAGTTTTAAAGTGTTGCATTTGTTCATATGCCCGTCCGTGCAGGCATCAGAGCTGCACCGCCCAGTTTCGAGGCCCAGCTCACCTCCTCTACGCAGAGGGATGCCAATTTCTTCCTCAGCCACCCTGGACCCTCTGCTCTGATCTCCAAAGTATGTGCATGTGCTGGTCCAGTGGGAGAAGGAAGAGAATACTAACACTCAATAAGTATTTGCATTTAAATAACTAAACTCCGGTAACCATGAAAGACTTTTTATTTTTAAATAATCTAAAATCACAGAGAGTTGCAAAATGAGAACGTGGAGTTCCCGAATACCCTTCTCCCAGTTGCACCTAAGGTTGCTATTTTACAAAGTCATTGTGTGGTCATCAAAACCAGGAAATTAAACAATGTCATTGCCAGCCATGGGCAAACTATGGCCCGCGGGCCGGATCGGCCCGTTCGGCTGTTCTATCCAGCCCACGGAGCCGAAACAGTGGAGGGTTCTCTTGCTCTCCCCTCCGCTGCTTCACCAGCAGCAGTGTTAACATGTATTAGTTCACACACACACTCCATCCATGCTTTTGTTCCGGCCCTCCGGTCCAGTTTAAGAACCCATTGTGGCCCTCGAGTCAAAAAGTTTGCCCACCCCTGGACTAAACCATAGACCTGATTGAAAGTCACCAGCTCTCCCACTAAGGGCCTTTTTCCTCCCATCATCTCTGGGATCTCATGTTGCACTTAGCTGCCCTGTCTCCCAACAGCCCTCTCCTCCCTGTGACAGTTCTGTCTTTGTCTTTCATGACTGTGACACATTTGACTAGAACTGGCCATTTATTTCAGAGCGTGTCCCTCAGTGTGGGCTTGTCCGATACTTTGCATCCCTTTAGACTGAGGAATGCCTTTTCGACGAGAAGACCACAGATGCTGGGCTCATCTCAGTGCATCATGTCAGAGGGACATGACAGCGAGGTGTGTTAGTGCTGGTGATGCTAATTTTGACCATTTTTTTCAGGTTCTGTCTGCCAGGTTTCTCGGCTATGTTACTATTTTTCTCTTTGTAATTAATACATATTTTACAGGGTGATACTTTTTAGATTGTAGCTTCCATGGACGATTTTTGCTTGTAACAGTTATTACAGTGGCATTTGCCTAATGAGCTTGACTAAAATGTAATAAATTCTCCTTAGTGCTCTGGCTCAGATGTCATGTTATGTGGTCATAGGCCATGATAGTCTATGTTTAGGGAAATTTTTCTTCTGTGTCTCTTCACATGCATGCCTATTTTTACTCACTTAAATAACAGTTCATGGACAATGTTATATATTTCTCACTTTTTATAAATGAAGAAAAAATGTTTGGAAGCATATCAGTGACTTACAGGATTGACAGGAGGCTGGAAAATCGAGCTGGGAACTCCGGGATCATGTAGGAGGACCAGGGAGAAGACAGCATTTGTTTTCCATTGCCCACTGGAGTAAAACTCCAGCCTGTTACTTCACTTGATGCTGTGTCATAGCATTTCTACCTTTCCAGTATCACAGGTACCACTTTCAATACCTACACAATATCCCATGTACTGCAGCTGGCTCTGTAGGTTTCTCCAGGTTGACTAAGGGATGCGCTAATAAGGATCTTCATGCCCAGTGTTCCCAGAGCTTGGCTGCACACTGGTTCAACCGAGCGGGTTTTAAGAAATACTGATGGTGCTAGCTAGTTTTGCTCAGTGGGTAGAGCGTCGGCATGCAGACTGATGGTCTTAGGTTTGATTCCAGTCAAGGGCACATGCCTGGATTGCAGGCTTGATCCCCAGGAGGGGGCGTGCAGGAGGCAACCAATCAATGATTCTCTCATCATTGATGTTTCTATCTCTCTCTCCCTCTCCTTTCCTCTCTGAAATCAGTACAAATATAATTTAAAAAAAAAAGAAATACTGATGCCTGGGTCCTAGCCCAGAGATCCTGATCTAACAAGTGCAGCTGTGGTCTGGGCATGGGGATGTTCTAAAGGTCTCCAGAGATTCTAGTGTGTGGCGAAGGTTGAGAACTGTTGGTCTAGAACAGTGGTTTTCAACCTTCTGGCCCTTTAAATACAGTTCCTCATGTTGTGACCCAACCATAAAATTATTTTCGTTGCTACTTCATAACTGTAATGTTGCTACTGTTATGAAGCCAGAGCATGGAAATATCTGATATGCAGAATGGTCTTAGGCGACCCCTGTGAAAGGGTTGTTCGACTGCCAAAGGGGTCGCGAGCCACAGGTTGAGAACCGCTGGTCTAGAAGCTTCTATGGCCTGTGTGACATGCTTTCCTGTATATGAAGAAGAACCCATGTATTTAATACTTCCTGTTGATCATAGAAACTTCTGCTGCTTTCTCTCCTCTAGGCCTAAACAACACAAACACTCGCACTCAGAGGCGGTCACACACGCAGGCAGCCTAAGATTGCTTTCCAGTATTACCACATTCTGCTTATATAAAAAAGGCAAGTTCTATGACTTTGTTTCTTCATCTATGAAGTGGAGATACATTGTGTCTCCTACCTAGGGGTATAAGGATGATCTGAAAATTGAAACTCAGACGCTTTAGGTGCAGCTGTGCAGTGTACCCAGTTTAGAGAACAGCTGGGCGATGCCTGGTCAAAAGAAAGATTTGCCTTCCTGCTCTCTGAGGTCAGGCGTAGAACAGAGGACAAGGTCTTGGGCTGAGAAACCCCCATAGCGAGGTTTCTCTAGGGCTGGGTTCACGGGGTCATGGGGCCGTCATGATGACGGACCGCCAGGCCTGGGACTGATGGAGAGCATGGGAGGGCACCGGCGTCTCTCTCCTTGGGGGTTAGCCTCTTCTGATGGAGCCCTGTCAGCACAGGGTAGTGTCCTTACCAGCTCTTTTGTTTGTTTGTTTTTCCCTCTTATTTCATTTAAAATCTGTTTTTGACTTTGTTTTACACACCTGACACCACTGTTTTGAATTCCTTGTGTGACATCCTAAACATTTGTTCATAAATGCCAGGTTCCTAAAGAATATTGGCATGAAGTTAAGACACAGAGTGAGCGCTGATAAATTAAGGACTAGACCCAGTCATTCTCACACTGTTACAGTTCTTTTTAAATTCCAAAGCTCTTTAATTAAACCTAACAGCTGCCATTATTGAGCACTTACTCTTTGCCAGGTACCAGATGAGCACTTTGCAAGTGTGTATTTAATCCTCACAATGTAATCTTCAAAGGATAGCTCCAGTTTGAAATTTGAGGCAATGTAGTAATAATTTATTCGATTCTTACCGTGTCCCCCACACTGTTCAAATAGTCTTATTTGAACTCATTTGCTATTAACGTTGATCAAGGAGCGGGTAAGTAACTTGCCCATTGTTGCACACCCATAAGCAAGCACAGAGCTGGGAGTGAAATCCCAGGCCAGTTGCTTGAGCATTGCTTTCGATTGTTTCCCCTGGAGCAGGGGTGGGATCGTCTGGCCCTCGAGCTGTGTAAGACCCGTGAAATCATTTGGTCTGTCCCTGCCAAGGCATTAGGGGTGAATTACTTAGATGTTTGACCAAATACAGCAGGTTAATTTTTAAGTGGATAATTTTGTATGGCCCACAAGTGATGTTACAAATATCCAAACGGCCCTTGGCAGGAAAAAGGTTCCCCACCCCTGCCTAAAGGCTGATGGTGGGTCAGCTCTGTCAGTATCCAAGTGGAGGAGACACAGGCAGAGCTGTCGCATTTCCGTCTCACCAGGCACCGATCGCACTGCCAGCTGGAGCAGCACCTATACAGACGGACAGCAGCAGCGCTGGTGGGTGGTGGCCTCTGATCCTAAACCATCAAATAGAACATCCTTTTTTTCATAACACTGACACCAAGTGATGTTCAGTTTTACGTCAGGGAAGAGTGGACCCTTCAAGGCAAATTATCTTTGATTCCATTGTCCCAGAGCTTCTGCAATTAGACCTGGGGGCGCCCTGCCTGCAGTTAGACCTGGGGGTGCTAGGCCTGCAGTTAGACCTGGGGATGCCATGCCTGCAGTTAGACCTGGGGGTGCTAGGCCTGCAGTTAGGCCTGGGCGTGCTATGCGAAGCACCAGCTCCTTGTTTATTACTCACAGTGAAGGTGTTTATTTTGAGGGTGCAGCTGGATGGGTTTATAAGTGCAGTTCCAGTCTCTAATTTGGTCTTGTATGTGTAACACTGGGCCTTTATTCTTTTGCTTTGGAACACCCACATTTCTGTGACTTGGCAGCGCCCAAGTGCTCCCTCTCTGCCCACTTCACTTCCCACAAGCAGAAATGTTTCCGAAGAACTGATGCCCAGCCCTGTCCCAAGGTGCTCCTCTCCGCCCAGGCTGCAGGGCTCCCGCGTGCTCCCTTCCACCTCGGTCCGTGAGGCGTGGTGCTCAGTGGGCAGCTAGCACAGCATGCGCCAGCGGCTCCCACTCCCATGCCCCTCGGGAAGCAGATTAGGGGGAGTGATGGATGCCGTAATCGGTTTGACAGATCTCTAATCCTTTTTCTCATTGAAAGCTGTTGGAGGTGGTTCTTAGTGGTGCCTCTTGTAGGAATTCAGTCTCCATCCCCCTCTGAGCCCTTGACGCTTTCTTTTCTTTTTAAAATATTTTTTAATTTATTTCAGAGAGGAAGGGAAAGGGGAGAAATATAGGAGCATCAATGATGAGAGAGAATCATTGATTGGCTGCCTCCTGCGCACCCCACACTGGGGATCGAGCCCACAACCCAGGCATGTGCCCTGACCGGGAATCGAACCGTGACCTCCTGATTCAGGGGTTGATGCTGAACCACTGGGCCACACCAGCCGGGCAAGGCTTTTTTCCCCATTGGCATACGCCACCGTGGACTCTGGCTACCAGGACATGAGGGCAGCACGTAGGGCAGGCCGTGCGGCCAGAAGTGGGCTCTGACCGGGTCTCTTTCTATGGGTGGGAACGGACTGTGCGTTAACGTTCACTCGTAGTGTTAAGTCAGCAGTAAGGGGGTGAGGTGAAGGGAAATGAGACCAGCGGGTGGGGCAGGACCTGGTGATGACTGTTCCCCTGTAGAGTGCTGTCCCGGGGGCCGGTGATGGGAACAGAAAGTGCGGAGAAGCCGAAGCCGCATGGCAGGTGGGGATTCTGAAAGCCCAGCGCATCTGCAGTGACAGCAGTGCAATGAAAGCCATAAAGCCATGTCATTTTCACTATCAAATTGACAAAGCATTAAAAAAATTGTTTTCTTTTATTTCCCAGTGATAACATTTATTTCGTGTTGAAGGCTGGCAAGTGATAGGCACTTCACTGCTATTGGGAACAAACATTTGTTCAAATTTTCTGGCAAAATATTATCAAAAGTCTGAAAAAAAAATCATGCCCTTTAACTCAGTGATGTCTTCACCAGGAATCTTACTTAGAACATGATCTTGCTTAAGAAACTCTGTCACTTAGCTATTGGTAACCATGTGTTTTTTCATCATTGGGAATATCTAGCAATAAGGTTGAGAAACATTCTAATGACAGGGGACTGGAATATTAATATATTAAAATAATGTAGCCTTTAAAAGTGGTATTTCCTAAGATTTTTATGACATGGGATACGCTTATAATATATGGATGTGAAAGGTATGTGTTTAATTTGTTTCTCATTATTTTTTAAAATAATACATAGTCATGGGAAAAAAGGCAGAAAGGAAATATACCAAAATGTTAATGATGGCTGTGTCTGAGTACTAGTATTTTCTTTCCTTTAAAAAAAATTCTGTGTATACTTAGCTTGCTTTAAAAAAATATTCTGTGTATACTTAGGTTATTTAATTCTGTTTAGCATTTATTTAACCAACTACTATTGATTAAATGTCAAGTACATTGTAGTCTGGGAAGCATTTTTATGTTTACACATACATGAATATATTACAGTATTGAGAGTTGCGTTCTCGGGCTGTCAGTAGACTGAGTTTCTGCTGAAGGAAGAGGACTGGTGAACCCTCCTGTACTTTCCACGGGAGGAGCTGCTTGCGGGAAGGAGCGTGATGGAAATCACTCTCCTCGGGCACCATTTCATGATCTCGTGAACACCAGGGGCCGTGACACCTGGCAAAGGGCTTCTAGTCAATGCCGTAGAAGTGCCGCGAAGTCCAAGGACACCTATAAACAACGGGCATCAAATTCCAAGCACCGCACAGAGTGACTTTTATCGTTTTGGGGGGAGGGGTACTTATGTTTAAAATAAGAAAGGAAAGAAGGACAAGAAAAGGGAAGGAAGAAAAGAAGGGACAGAGGGAGGAAAATAATTTTCCCAGCATATCCTTTAAAAAAAAACACATGTTGATTTCAGAGAGAAGGGAGAGGGAGAGAGAGAAACATCAATGATGAGAGAGAATCATTGATTGGCTGCCTCCTGCACACCCACTACTGGGGATCAAGCCAGCAACTAGGGCATATGCCCTTGACCGGAATCAAACCTGGGACCCTTCAGTCCGCAGGCCGTAACTCTGTTCACTGAGCCAAACCAGCTAGGGCTCCCGGTGGATGCACCTTGGTTTTAGGTGACTGTTGTGGACCTGCTGGACAAGTTTTGTTTTGAAAGGGAGTTAAGTGGGGCCATGATCTTAGTTCTCACTATAGATTGTACAGGTCACCTCGGTGGGACCTGTAATTCAGAGGAGAAAGCGCTGTGGCATTTCATAGAGCTTGTTCTTGCGAATGTGCATCTGGGCTCTGGGCTTAGCTCCAAGCTTGGATGACCCTCACTGCTTGCGCCTGTTTCCTCAGCTGTAAGTTAGGGGTTCCAAAAATGATCTTTGAGGTCCCTTAACTTCCAGTGATTTTGTTCCTCAGAAGGAGTTATTTTGAGGTGTCCGAACTTTCAAAAGAAGGAACCAAGCCTTCTTCTGCTAGTGTCCCTGGGTCAGCGTGCTTTCTTGACCTAGGTAAGACTTCCGTGAAGTGTGGTTGGGCACCTGCGCAACGGAGTCAACTCATGAGGACCTTTCTTGAGATGTAGGAAGAGGTTTGGATAGCTCCACAGAGAGTCAGAGGTGAAAATGAATGGGCTGTCATATATTAAGTGTGATGCCTTGCCACCCTTAATCCTCACAACTACCCTGAGAGGTAGGTTTACCTACTACAGTTGACCCTTCAACAACATGGGGCAGACTGTGGGTTCACTTATATGCATGGTTTTTCAATACATACCTGTACTTTTTTCATTCATAGTTGGGAGTCCACAGATGCAGAGGGCCAAATATATGCACTGATCTACATTATGTAGGAGACTAGCCATCCACAGATTTTGGTATCTGTAAGAGTTCTTGCAATCAATCCCTCACAATACAATGGGTAGTTAAGTTTTGGGGGAGTCAAAAGTTCTTTGCAGATTTCCAGTTCCGGGTGGGAGGCTGGTACCCTTACACCAGAGTTGTTTGTGGGCCAACTATATATACCCATGTTACAGAGGTCTGGAGAGGCTAAGGAGCAATGGAAAACCAAGCAGCTGGTCGGTGTCAGTCAGAGTAGAGTCTATCTTGCCAACTTGAAGATCTTTGTACTTCATTCTCATCCATGTTCCTTCTCACTGTTCTTTCACAAAACATCCCAAGCCTCAAGTAACTCAGAACAATCATATAAAAGGTCAGCATCGACAGCAATATGCCCAGGATGTGTTTGGCCCATATAGGTTTCCCTGAAGAGTGGGATCAGTTGCTACTATTCATAAATTGGCAGTTTCCCACTGGGCTCACAGCACTGCAAGGCGGGCTGGAACTCACTCGCTGGTGCCCCTCTCAGGTGGGGCATTTGCTGCGCGGTTTGCTGCTAACCCCATCGACCTATCTCTCTTATTTACATTAGTTCTCAGGTTGCAAAAAAAAATCAACCTTTTGGAAAATGCAAAAATGGAACAGCTAGTTCTTGAGTGATTAGAATCCAACCACAGCTACAATAGAACTGAAAGCACTACAGATGTAAATACCTCCCCCTTTCCCCTTTAAAAGTAATTGAATAGCATGTCTGAAAATAAAATGTGCGGAACAATGAACTATCAGGTACACACTGTGCAGAAGGAGTCTCGTATTTACAAAAGGCTTTACCAGAATATTCCCTAAAATGATGGACTCATTTAGATTCTGATACTTTTATAAAGACTTTGAATTTGGTGTAACTGCCTCGAAATGCCTCTGATACAAAGAGCCGAGTCCCCTGCACTTAAATAGCTTTTATCTGCTCGGGGCGCCACAGCCGCTGTGGCGGTGTGGGGCTGCGCGGTGGCCGTGTGTAGAGGTCTGGCATTGCTCGTTGCTTTGGGAGCCTGAGAAGCGCTCACAGGCACTGGCTGTGCACATGTGGGACCTGATTAACCCCTCTGAGCCTCACTTTTTTTTCTTGGAAAATGGACTTTTTTGAGAGTGAAATGATATGTATGTGTGTAAGAACATATACACACACATACATTATTCATTATATGTTTACATGTTATTATCTATGTCACTTAAATCTGGTGCCTGGCCATTGAAATAAAGTGTATTATTGTAGCTGTTATTATTTTTCTCTGTATGGTAATCTCTGAGAAACTTTTTTATGCCTCCTGATCTTGACCTGACTAATTCCTAATATTTCGTAAAAATCTTTGTTACATCCCAGAGGACAGGCCACGTGGAGCTGGAGTCATCTCCTGGGTGTAGAAAGAAGGAATCATTTGTGAGCAGTTCCCCAGGGGCTGGTGTTTGGAAATAACGTCAGACCCAGTGAGGTTCCCTGGGGCCAGGGTCGGTGGGTTGGGGGGACTCCCCTGCAGGGCCTGGCAGAGCCCAGTGGTGTTCAGCCCTGCACTCAGCTCAGCGGCTAGGAGCTGGGTGCCCCCAGGGCAGTCCTCCCCGAAACAGGCTTGCTTCCCCCAGTCCTCACCCAGTAGTTGTCCCCATACTACAATAGAGAGGAGGGAGGCTGGGTCCCTGAACCATGGGATCTCACACAGGCCCTGGTCTGCATGTCCTCAGACTGGCAAGAGAGAAAGAATTCCTCTTGTTCAAGCCACTGTTGCATTGGTTTATGTGATGACTAACGATCTAGGATCCTCACACATGTGCACACACACACACACACACACACACACACACACACCATGCAATTCCTTCCTGACCACAGAGTCTAGAATTCCTTCTAGACTCTTAACTCATGGGGCCCAAAGCTGCTACTGATATATCCTGGGAGCCTGTGACTCTCCGTGGCTTGATCCAGGCACTACAGGAGAGTGGGGAGTTAGAGAAATCTGGATTTGAATTCTGGGTCTGCAATTTACCAATTGGGTGGCTTTCAGCAAATTAACCCACCTTTCTAAGCCTCACTTTCCTCATCTGTAAAGTGCAGTAATAATGACTATCTCATGGAGTTGTGAGCGTTTTGGTAAAGCACTTATCCAGTTGCCTAGCACAGAAATGTTCAGTAAACTGGTAGATGCATACATCTGATGGGGCCACCCTTAGCAAAGAATACAGGGATGGTTTCTGTGTAACCAAATGGCATCCTTACGTTTCCGTAGGTTTTTGGGTGTTGGTCCTAATCGTGACAGATGGAGGCATGAACTTCCCTGGTTCAGGTCCATGGGAACTCTATGGGTGGGTCTCTTTCTGCTATTCTTCTTGTTTTGTCCAATATTTGTGTCATACAAACCTCCCCCAAATGCCATTAGATTGAATTGTATAAAAGCTCTTTTATTGTGTAAGAACTCAGGGTATTCATGTTTTAAAATAGAATAACTCCAAACACACTTGAGTTTTATCTCATTGACTTTGTTTTTTGAAATGATGGTATTCTAAGTCTTGTCTGTTTGGGTCAGTTAAATAATTTTTAAGAAGGATCCTATCTCTCCAGCACATTCCTCATTGGTTTTAGACGCAGCTCAGGTAGCCTTTGCCATGATGTCTGACATATTGGGGTCATGGTCCCATTAGTTTGGTCAATGGATGGATGCCTCTCAGGGAGTACACTTCTCCATGCCTGCAGAAAGCAGGAGAGTGCAGGCAGGTGAATGTAAATTCTGAAGTTAGACCAGCGGGGCTCACAGGCCAGCTGTGCTTATTAGCTGTGACCTCAGGAAGCTGAATTCTCTGGGCCTCAGTTTCTATATTTATAAAACAAGGAAATAATTTATATCTCAAGGGATCATTATGAGGATAAAATAAGTTATTGTTTTAAAATGACTAATATTTTCACAAACATTTGTCTCCCCTTCACCCCCAAAAGCCTCTTCGGGAATGATCATTTCATGCGTTTTGGCTAAAGAATTGTGAACAGAGGGGCGTGTCACCCCTGGTGTAGTTTGCCATGTTTTGCTTTCTTCCAGCCATGAGACTGGCAATGCCCCTGGTAGAGGGTGCTTCATCCACCTGGACTCAGGACTGGAGACCATGGCGAGAGCCACAGCCAATGGGTATGCAGGAGGCTACATGAAACCTTTGTGATTGTAGCCAATGAGATACTGGGATCATTGGTTATTGGGGCATGACCTCTCCCCTATCCTTACTAGTGTGGATAAAGCCCTTAGCTTGATGCCCAGCAGATAGTAATCTGTCTCCTGACCTTGTATTTTTCAACTGCTGGCCCCAGTGTTCGGCTAATTTTTTTAAAACACACACTCGGTTTTTTGCTATCATAATTACATTAAGACACAGAAATGTCACTGGCATTGGCCAGTTTGGCCCCAAAATTCAAGAATAGAACAACCAAAAGATTATGAAGAAAGATGCATTTACAAAACCATGTACAGCAGTATTCTTGGTCAGGGCTCAGGAAGCACTGGTCTAAGGCCAAATCTGTCTCGCTGTCTATTTTTGTAAGACCTGTGAGCTCAGAACAGCTTTTACATTTGTAAATGGTTAGGAAAAATAAGGATAGTATATTGTGACATTCAAATTTCAGCACCCATTAAGTTTTGTTCAAACACAGCATGCCCTTTTGTTTATGTATCATCCATGACTGCTTATCCAGGTTACCCTACCACTTCGTCTCCGTGCCCTAATCTGCACATGTCATAGGATTCTTTTAAAGACGTAAGAAACCAGGTGCTGGCTGGGTAGCTAACTCAGTTGGAAAGAGCGTTCTCCCCATATGCCAAGGGGTTCGATCTCCAGTCAGGGCACATACAGGAAGCAACCAGTGAATAAAGAAGTGGAACAACAAATCTGCCTGTCTGTTTGTCTCCCTTCTTCCTCCTTTTCTCTCTCTCTCTCTCTCTCTCATATCAATGTAAAAAAATAAAATAAAAAATAAAGACCTAACAAACCACATATATGACAATGTATTTAAAAAAATAAGAAATGCTCATATGCCCTTAAGTGAGAAAATCTTATATAAAAGGTGTCATTTGAAACTTTTTCATTGTTGTTTTAACATGTTCGTGGAAAAATTGCTAGAAATATCTATAAAATAAAACCCTAAGAGAGGTGATCCTGGGTGGTGAGATTATGGGTGATTTTTATGTTATCTGTGCCTTTGGGTGTTTGCTTTTTGAGTTGTATGCACCGAGCACATAGTTGAAGTTATTTTTAAAGAGCAGAAGAATAGGAATGCATGATGGATGGATCAGAAATAACTCCAGGTGACAATGGGTGACTTTGTGCTGAAAGGAAGCAGGGGTTCTGTGCCAAAGAGGATCCAGTTCATTGTTCTGTGTGCCACCTGGAGGCAGAAACACCCTGTCCTTCCCATGCTTTCCAGGCCTGGCACCTGAGCCTGGCATCACCTGTGTGCTCTGGGGATTCCACTTAGAATTCGTGGCTTCCCTGGAACCCCCCACCCCCTGACTGCCAAGTGCCTGTGTGCCTAACAGTGTCCTGCAGATGCCCTTGGGGGACAGGTGAGATGGCCCCAGGCCAGCTCTGCTTTCTCAGAGCATCCCTCCAGGATGGCGATTTCCACCGTTGCCCTCTCCTGGCACATAAGCTGATTGCTGAAATTCTGTGGCACACCAAAATATATATGTTTTTCCAATCTGACAAAAAAATGTATAATTTTGATTTTATTCGTACTGGGCGGCTACTGTCATGGTGACTGTTTCATTTTCTAATTTGGCACTGAGGGGAAGGTGTCAGTGCCCTGACTAAGGAGTCAGGTACTGTGTGTTTTAAACATTCTTGTGGTGCCCAGTTGACAGTTGCTGCTCTAGGGCTCATGGCTGGGACTGTGACGTCCCTGTAGCCTTGGCTTTGAACTTCAGATGCTCATCTGCAGAGATGTCACATGGAGGCAGGGAGGGGTGGTGGTGGTGTGGACTTTCCTGAGGGAGCAGCTTTCCCCATGGGTGGACGAGCCTGATCAGGAGGAGGGGGCCCAGTTACCGGAGCCCCTTGCTCTGCCCTGGAGTCCACCCCTCAGCCTCCAGGAGCCATCCTTGGTATTAGTGGCGCCTTGTGGAGCTTCCAGGATGAATGTAGCTCATACAGCTTCTCCTTTGTTCTCCAGGGCCTGCCTGGACCAAATGCTCTCCAGAAGGGATCTCAGCAGGTGTCCTTGGATGTGTGGGCTTTATTTAGGCTTTCTCAAGCTATAGCATTTAGTGGACAGCCTAGATAGAAACTGTGGCAGCCAAAAATAACACAATCAAGAACAGGCTATGTTGTTCGAGTCCACTCGAGGGATACTGATTCCCCATGGTGCACACTCGGGTCACACTGCTCTTGTTCCCGGGGTGGAAGGCAGGCAGAGGTGAGGTAGATCAGTGATTAGAACTCTGCTCAGCGTCACCTGCACCCGCACTCTGGTCCTGGTGCTGCTGTAAGGGGCTGAGTGCCCTCGGGCGTGTTTCTTAACTGCAGGAGACGTGCCCTTCCTCCGCGGTCAGAGGACGGCTTAGAAGAGCACCTGCATCCTGGCATTAGAAGCAGCAGCTGAGACGCTGTGATGTGGTGTGTCACATGGTGTGCGATACACAGTAGGTTCTCGGGCAGCTCCTTCATCTTCTGAGACATCCATCCGCACACGTGGCCCATGGAGCAGATGTGCGGGGCAGGGCCTGCTTGTGCCGACCCTGCACGTGAGCATTGTGTGTTACTAAGCTTAGGAAACGATAATGCCCAGAGTTGAATACATCTTTTCAAATTGCTTATTTATTTGAAATATATAAATAAATTTTCTTTTATTGATTAAGGTATTACATATGTGTCCTTATCCCCCCACTTTGCGCCCCTCCCCCCTGCCCCGTGCATAATGCTCTCCAGCTTCATCCATGCTGTTGCGATTGGTAGGAGTTCCTTCCTTCTTCAGCAGCGTAGTATTCCATTGTGTAGATGTACCACCGTTTTCTAATCCACTCGTCTGCTGATGGGCACTTAGGCTTGACATATTTTTCTTACATTTAAAACTTTCTGCCAGTCTTCTGTTTCACCAGGGGAGTAAGAATTACTATTAATAGTCATCATTATAATAATAACAATACTCAAAACCAGCCATCTTAGTCCTGTAGTCCTCACACTAAGCCTATAACGCTATGAAGTTGGAACTTCTTTTATCCCCATTTTGCAGATTAGGAAAGTGGGGCACAGAGAGTTTAAGTAACTGGCCCAAGGCCATGCCCTGAATCTGTGGTGGAGCTGGGATTCCTCGCAGACCACGTGGTTCTGGACCGCTGGCTCTTTCCCAGCCATGTGAAGTGTTTCCCAGGTAGCAACTTCTGGGCATATTCACAATTGAGTCTAGCTGCTCCTTTAAGAACTAGACAGTAACATTTGAGCACATTCAAAGCAAGGCTTCACTCTGGCCTTGGCAGGAAATGAATCATACTTATTCCTTGAATACTTAAAAAACCTTCACTAGATCTATGAAATGCCAAATGGAATGAATCAGATGTTTTCTTTTGTAGGAAGGTAAGCTCTCTCCAGGTAGCTCAAGACAGTAATTAAATGAGTTATTCCGCTGAGAAGTATACGCATCTTTCCGCATCTAAATATTTGTGCTCTATGTCTCAACCTGTTAGGAGGGAAGGATTTCACTGGCCAATTCTCTAGGGCAGTTTCGCAGCCTCAGGACTATTGGCATTTTGGGTCAGATGATTCTTTGTCGTGGGGCCTGTCCTGTGTATTTTAGGATGTTTAGCCGCATCCCTGGCTTCGAGAAGGCCCTCTTGATGCTTCTAGCATCTTCCCTTCCCAGTTGAACAACCAAAATGTCTGCAGATGATCCCACAGGTCCCCTGGGAAGCAAAATGGTGCTTGGTTGAGAACTGCCCGCTCTCATTTCCCGCTAGAACTGTTGCAATTTGAGTTCTGTCCTGTGCACAGTAAGGCAGTGTGACCACGGACCTGTCTTACAACCCCTCTCAGCTTCAGTTTCCTCGGCTGTATTTAGAAGGACATGTGAATCCCTTCCTATAGGGTGACTGGGAGGCTGGGGTGAGAAAACCCAATGAAATTAGAGTGAATGGTTAATATACATATGTGGTTTTTACAAAACCTGTTCTTTTCCTTCCAGCTCCGAAATTCAACACTCCTAATCATAATTATAGTTCTTAGTTTCACTCCAGATGCTCACATATGTATGTGATAAATCAATTTCTGTTTCTCTGGAAGGCAACTCTTGGGAATGAAAGTGGAGCATAATCTTTCTCCTTTTGCTCCCCCCCCACACACACACATTTATGCATTCCTTTCTTTTTTTTTAACTAATACAGAAAAGTACTTTATGCTATTCCTTAGGAAAGCTTGATTCAAAGAGGACCAAGGCCAACTCTTTTGAATGTTCCCTGGCAGTTGAGAGGAAATGAGTTGAAATGCCAGTTCCTGAGATTTAGTGGGATGAAGAAGGACCTTTCAGACAAAGGCATCCAGCAGGCGGAGTCCATCGGCAGAGCAGGTGACATGAAACCTAGAAAGCTATTGATCTGGAACGCTCTGCAGTACGACTCCCAAATTTGGAAAACATCTAACCCTTGCACGTTTGCCCTTGATACTCTGCAAGCTCCACGCTGGGTGTGAGTGTCTAAGAAAGGCTCTGGAACAACTCAGCGAGTGGGTTTCGTCCCTCTTCCCTGGCGGTGCTGCCCTGCTTCCCCGCTCTCTTCACACTGTGTAAGGAGAACCCGAGACACGGCTGGCTGATGTTAGCTCCGTGGCCTCGATAAGGCAAAAAGAAAATGGAGAATTTGTCAGCAGTTACTTGTGCTTTGAACATGGTTGTATGGCTCTTCGGCAGCCAGAGCACACCTACTTACCACCACATGGAAACAGCCTTCCAGCTTCTTAAAAAGACAGGTTCTTGGGCCCACCCCTGGGGTTCTAATTCAGGAAGTTTGGGAGGTACCAGCCAACTGTATTAAACACACTCACACACACACACACACACACACACACACACACTTCACATCTCAGTCTTGATTCTCAAAAGCATGACTTTGTATTGTGGATGTTTCATGTGTTTCTTTTCCTCATCTGTAAAGGAGGGATCTATAATAATAAAAGTATAATATGCTAATTAGACCAGATGTCCTTCCAGGCGACCTTCCAGATAAGCCAGAGCTGTGAGGGAGGCCCGGGTCCAGAGTGCCAGAGGAAAGCCGATGCTGGCAACTGGGGGAAGGAAGGCCTATTCTTGCACAAATTTCATGCATCGGCCTCTAGTAATAATAATACCAACCTCACATAGTTGTTGAGATGATAACATAGATAATTCACACCAAGGGCTTAGCACAGCCCAGCAGAGACAAGGCCTCAGATTTCGTTAGCTGATGTTGCCACTGTGGTCATTGTCATCATCACCACTTCTGTCCTAGAAACCTTGGTCTGCTCTTGACTCCTTCCTTTTTGATTTCCTTCCTAATTATCCGAACTACTTGCCAAATCCCACTGAATCCAAATTCTCTCCAGATGATCTGTAAGCTGCCTGCCTTTTTTCGTTTCACCCCTCTAGTTCATGCCTTGCCTGCACAGCAGCCTCTTCGCTCACCTTCCTGCTTGCTGCCTTCTTGTTTGTTCTCCAAGGTGCCCTTGGAGAGACCTTTCACATGTACTCTGGGTATCACTTCCTGAGTTAAAACTCTTCATTGCATCTAGGAAAAAAAACACGCAACTTTTTCCAAGATTTATTCAGAAAACTGAGTTGTCACCTCATGCCACCTTCTGTCCTGTCTCCGTGTTTGAGCCACAGTGATCTCTGGCCACATTTGACTGTACTTCAACGATACCAAATTCTTTTCTACCCCAGGACCTTTGCACAAGGCTCCTTTGGAATTTCCCTGACTCTTCACGCACGTAGCCACCTCCTTCAAACGCCAGGTCTCATCCATCTCACCTCCTCAGATGGCCTTCCCTGACCACACCCATTCAAAGTCCATGCCTTGCTCCCCATTATTTTCATCTCAGTCTCCTAACTGTTCCCTTCATGGTATGAGGCACTTGGTGGTTATTTTATTTGTGTTTGTTGCATTTTTACTATAATGTAAAAAACACATGGGAAGCAACCGTGCTTGTTTTATTCACCAACAGGTCCCCAGCCGTAGTTTCGTGCCTACTGTGTGGTTTACACTCAGGAGATACTCATAGGATAAAAGAATGAATGATAAACGAATGGGTGAATGTGTCTCTTTGCTTATTTGCTCGTTCATGCATCCATGGGCCTGTGTTGTCATCTCCCGTGGGCAGGATGTGAGGCGAGCACCTGGAGGGAGGAGGGATAGATGGAGGGATGTCACACGGGACATGTGAGTGCTTTCATTTTCCAGAGCACTTAACTGATTTTACTTTGTTCACGGCGAGTTGTGTAATTGTGTAACTTTTCCTTTTCCACATTGGCTGCTGCGGACTTACAGCCAAATGTGTGGCCCACGCGTCTGCTTGGTGTGCAGTCAGCCACCTCGTGAGTCCATTTCGTGTCTGTCCTCATGTCCCGCTGCCTTTTGTTCCTATTTTTAAGTTGTGCCATCTTGCTTTTCCGGTCTTCTCATAAGCTGCTTGAGAGTCTCCCTGAAACAAGACAAGGTAGAAACCGCTCACTATAAAAATGTGAAGAGGACGCTTGGAGAGGTAGAAGTAAAGTGCTTCTTGCACGAGAGAGGCAGATATTTCCCGATGACACCGTAAGCTCCCGGGCGTGGGGAGCGGAGGTGGGAGCCTTCTGCAGGGGATACCTGGACACATAGGCACAGAAAGTAGGAATTCGTTCTAGATGAGTGAGGGGGAGTTTAGCTCAGCGAACTGGTGATGTTGCATTCTGGGGCCCCAGCCTCATGCTGTTTATCCCATTATCTCTCTTCTCTAGAAGGACCGGATCATTTTCAAAGTAATCAAGAGCCACGCACTCAGCTGTCTCCGAAAGGTCCTCCCCAGCTTCAGCATCAGCTCCTTGAGAGCTCTCTCTCGCTCTCGCTCGCTCTCTCTCTCTCTCTCTCTCTCTCTCACTGAAGCTCCGCTGACCGAGGCTGAGAGTTGGGGGAGCGGCTGCCTCTCCACTCTGTCTGTGGCTGCGCCTGTTTACAGGGCCTTCTGATTGACAGCAGGTCCGGGAGGGGAATCAGAGTCCTGTGCTGCACACGGGGGTTGTACATGAAAGACTGTCAGGGCACTGAGCTCCCCCTTCTCTCGGCTCTAAATACTCCATATGCCCAGGGGTGAAGCTTTGTACCTGCAGCCCAGACCGCACACCCGCACAGGGCAGGCTGTGTCCCTGCTTCTTGGGTACTAGTAGGTACTGGTCTTCTCCCCGTGTCAGCTGCAGCTATTGCCGTCTCACTCGATGGCAGCTGCAGCTTTTACCGTCTCACATCCATCCTATTCCTCAGGCCAAAAGCGTCGAGGTCATCATGGACTCTTCTCTTTCTCCTACGTCTCACACTCAGAGCACCAGGCGGTGCTATGGGCCCTTCCTTCAAACAGGCAGACTCTTCCTAC
>NW_006383017.1:5584449-5589279 GCF_000327345.1 Myotis davidii | reverse complement strand
TGTGGTCATCTCACACCTGGTTCCAGCCATAGCATCCCTTCTCTCCCAGCCTCCAGAGGGAGCTCTGGAAAACCTAAGTCAGGTCTCTATTCAAAACTCATGTGTCTAAAAGCCAAGTCCTCCAATAGCCTTTGTGTCACCACATGGTCAGCAGTCCCTACCCCCACCTCCAGTTCCATTTACCACTACTCAGCCACACCAGGCTGCTGGCTGTTCCTGCTTCTGCCTCAGGACTTTTGCATCCGATGCCTCTTTTGCTTGGACAGCCATTACTTCCTTCAAGTGAGTGCTTGATCTACCCGGACAATCTGTTTAAAATTATTCCATTCCTCCCTGCGATTCCCAGTCTCTATACTATACTGCTTTTTCTTTTATGCAAAGAACTGACACACCTGCTAACACAATATATAATTGACTTATGCACTTGGTCTATTTTTTGTCTGTCTGCCCTTCTTCCCTCCCCCCTACCCCCACTGCACTACATGTAAGGCCAGGGATCTTTGTTTTAGTCACTGGTGAATCCCAAGGGCCTAGAACAGGGTCTGACACAGTGGATTCTCAGTGATCCTTGTTGGTTAATCAACGAAGCACTGCCTCTTCTCATCTCTTACCGCCATTTTACCAGGAGCACTGTCCTGCTTTAGGGAACACCCCAGCGAGGCTTAGTACATTGATTAAATTGGGGCAAATTCCTCTAAAATTGTTTGTGACTTAGCAGCACCCCCATGAACCTCTCTTCTGGAGCCTCCTCCATCCATCTGGAAACCATTCCAACAGACAGCCATCAAATATAATAGATCGCCCTTTCCCTCTTTAATATGGCCCTGGCTCCCCAGGGCCTGCAGTCAGCATCGAGATGGATTTCTTATCTCTGTTGCTTCATTAAGAGCGTACAGTGTGGTTGCCAATGCTCCGGTCCTCCACAGTGCTGTTTGTTGCAACAAAAGAAAGTGTTTGCCAAATGATTTGTCAGCATATGTTAGAAAGCCACACAGGCACTCTTTCTGCAACTGGAAAATACTGATCCCAATTAGTGACAGATTGAAGACCAAGAAGGGAAATCAGTGTCGCTTGATTCAAAGGAACTTAGAGGGTTGATGTAAAGGTGTAGAGGTGGGGTCGGGGCAGGAGGGGAAAGAGGCAGAGAGTAGAAAGGAGACAGTGAGTGATGGATGCAATTCTGGAACCAGGGAAAACGGATTTAAATGTAGCACCGTAGGTCCCACTATCTATCTTCTCAAGTCCCCGCACCCTTCAGCGCGATGACCTTTCTAGGCCAACTGGCCTGATGCACAAACTTCAGGGAAGAGAAGCAATCTAGGATTTCTGAAGTGGTGATGACCGGAGTGAACCTCTCACCGGCAGGAGTCCTGCCTTGTGCCATGCTGCGCCCCCAGGCGGGTGCGCCAGCTTAGGGGAGGGGGCCCATCTGCTGAGGTTGGCAGCCACCTGTGAGCTCAGCAGCCTGTGTCTGGCTGCCTTTGGAAGTGACTCACTACCCCCGGCCAGCCTGGCCTCTCCTCCCTCATAAATACTTGACCTCTTGCCGTTCTCCAGGCATCTTCCTAATTAGGAGACTCAGACAGATCTCAAAGAACAGACCAAACATGGCTTCCCTGTGCTGAGTTCCCGGGCCTGCAGCACCGGCCGGGTGTCTGGGAGACAGCTCTCTGACTCACCGGCAGTGACAAGATTTAACGGTGGCATTGCGGTTTGTTTCAGTCGAAGAAAAGAACTCCCCTTATCAAAACCAAATGTTTATCTAGGAAAAGGCTGCTTCGTTTCGCTTTCTCTTGGCAGTGTCAGCAAGCAGTTGTAAATGCTCGGAAGACACACAAACCTGTCTTTGCAGGTGGAGCTGAAGGAAAGAGTCCCAAGAAGGGAGCATTGTTCTGAAGCCCTGCCTGCCGGGGGGTGCCATGGAAACACCCCGCCTTTACTCTGAAGCTCTTCGGTGCTCCTGTCCCTTGGAATGTTTTTAAACTGAGTGAACTCAAGAATTTACAAGTGTGAGATCGGGGCAGGGTTTAAATTTTTATGATGTAGACATGAGGCTCCCAGACTAAAGACACTAGACATGCTCTTCCTGTCATGCGTGGTTTGGGGGTCACTGGGAGCCAGACGCCTTCCATTCAAGTTATTGTCCTGAGCTGATGGTTTTCTCTGGATGAAAACTTCTTCCTTCAGCCCCACCCCCACCCCACTCCCCTCAACGGGGAGATATTTCACATCAAGAAGAGATCCCGAGGGAGAGGAAGAGCGAGCTTTGGGAGCTGGGCTGAGAATCAAGTGATTTCTGTGTCTGGTGTGAATGATGTGATTTCTGTGTCTGGTGTGAATCACGTGCTTTCTGTGTGTCTGGTGTGAATGATGTGATTTCTGCGTCTGGTGTGGCAGTGACTTGCACACTCCCTGGGAGTGGGCCAGGCCAGGACGCACGCAGGCCAGGCAGCAGTGGCCCGCCAGCGGGAGAGCTCCCCCGCATTCAGCCATCAGCCAGGTGTGTGCCTGCGTGTTGGAGAGGACAGGTCCAGCAGAGGAAGGATGAGAAACTAGCGTCTATCTGCGTGGTGAATCATGTCACGTCTGCCTTTGGCTGGCATCTGATTTCAGCCATGTATATTATTTAAAAGGTTCTTTTAAAGACATGACCACCGGGGAACGTGGAGTGGCTCTCTCCTGCTGTCTGCAGAAGGGTGGCGAGGGAGCGCTGTTGCAGCGGCCCGGATGCTGGGGGTCCTGCTTAAAGTGACAGCGAAGGCTGTTACCTTTCTGGCCACGTTAGGCCGTAAGACTGTAACAGCCGCTACTCTCTGACTATGAGGAAGGCGGTCTGCTGACCGGTATAGGAGACACCTTACTTCATTCTCACAACCCCCGGCGGACTGAGGTCTGCGCCATGACAACAGCGCCGGCACCAGGTGCACGCTGTGTCACTGTCAGTGATCACAGTTCCCATCTGAGGAACCGGAGGCTCGGGCTTGTCCAGGTTTCCCAGTTCTTACGTCACAGAGCAGGGACTGGACGCTGTGTCTGGTGGTCACAGGGGTGGAGCTAGAGCCACGTCTGTTCACTGTGCTTGGCCCCCATGTCACCCTCATCTCCCTTCTCTGAGGGCCTCACCTTTAGTGTCTGGGTTCCAGAGCAGTGGTCGTGAAACCTGCTGTCCGTCTACACTCCCTAGAAAGCATAAAATGCAGGTTCTCAGTTACTATGCCAGGATTCCCAGGAAATCTGTGTATGTTATAAGCCTCTATAGATAGTTATGCTGTAGCCAGCCAAGCATTGGTCAACATCTGCTGCTTGGACACCCCTCTGCGAGATGCCACCCAAACCCTGGCCGTGTTAGGCAGCCAGGTGGGGGTGGGGGTGGGGGTGGATGTGGGGTGCAGCTGTTGCCGAGATCTGAATGCGTGAACCAAGGTGACGCAACCCGTTTTGGAAACAGGCGTGATGTTCCCTCTTTGCAGTTGGGTCTCCTGCCCAAACAGAGCCGGCGCCTGTGGGTGGTCCCAGGCAGGCAGGAGGGCTCCCTTCTGGCAGAGCCGAGAAGGAACAGGCTGCGCTGCAGTTGGCTCTCAGGAAGGAAGAGAGAAGGGTGGGGGTGGTTGGCCCAGAAACAGCGGGATTAGGAAGTTGATTCGGAACTCCAACAGGAGTGGGCGGAGGAAGACTTTCCTCTTTGTCCTTTAGGCCTGGTGTTCAGGTCTTTATCTTCATGTAACTCTTAAGAGCTGTCCTGAGGGGGGGGGGGGGAGCACATTGTATAACAAATGATGGCCCTTTTTTCATAGTTTACGGGGAGTGTCCCTGTTGAGACTAGTGACCCTGTCCAAGGCCTGGGCATTTACAGATGGGCCACTGCACGTCCAGTCCACGCAGGTCTAAATGACGTACCGGCTAAAGGTATGAGGGAGGAAGGCTGTGGGTTGGGAATGGCCACAGGGCCCAGGAGGGGAGCTTGCCAGACTCTTGATGAGAAATTCGAAACACTCAGGACAATTAGAGCGGTGCCCTGTGTGTGCATGTTTGCGTGTGTACATACTCGCTAGTCTGCACTGGTCTTTCAGGGGGTCAGAGCAATTAACCTTTCTTTCCCTTTAACTAGACGTTTGGAAAGAACTTGCAGCATTTCAGGTTTGGAAAGAATGTGGGGAGCAGACGTATTTATGTTTAACTCGATATTTGAGTCTTCTTTGCTCCTAAGCAACATGAGTAACCACCAGTGGGAATTGCGCACTCTGAGTCATGCATTTACATTTGTCTGGCTTTTCCTGGTGAGCCGATGTCCCTGGGACCTTGGCGGGTATATGGAAATGTCATTCCTAGCATTTTTCTAAGTGCTCCTCTCCTAGGCCAACTCAGGGGGGCTGCCATAATTGAGATGTAGATCACATATAGAATATCTCAGCTAATTGAATTATTAATGATACACATTAGCCCCTTTCAAACATGCACTTCCCTAAATTCTTTCCTGTTCAAACCTGGCTGGATAGAAAGTTCGGACCGGGATGCAGTGCCATGTTCTGCTAGTTTATGGATTTAAGAAGGGACAGCAGATGGAGTCAGCCTAATTAAAATGAAAATCTAATTAGTGGAGAAGGAGAGAAATTCAGTTCACACTTGCATGGAATTAGCACTCGCACCTCCCCCAACCATCTTCCCTTGACTCTGTTATTCTTACTTAGAGGCCAAGACTTGAACTCAGTTCCCTAGCTGGCTGCCCCATCTCCTCTGAGAGAAACAGGATGTTTCCACGGAGACTATTGAAAATTGCCAAGCAGGGCTGCCTTGTGCGTTGGGGACAATGTTCATTATAAGGACCTGGGG
>NW_006383017.1:5571642-5584426 GCF_000327345.1 Myotis davidii | reverse complement strand
GTGGGGGGGGGGGGGGGGGCTCACTGCCCCACCACCCATCACCTCACTCATTATTCCTTGAAGATAAAGCTATTTCTCTTTTAATTGCAGGTGGATACCGAAGTAGGACTGGGCCAGGCATAAGGGAGCAGCTGAGCACCAGCCTCTGACCTGATTCTTCAGAGCTGCTCTTGGGGTGGGTCAGGTATGGGAGTGGCCTGAGGCCTCTGATTTTTCAACAGCTTTATTGAGATACTAGTGGCCCAGTGCATGCATTCGTGCACATTGAAAGGAAATTAATTAGAAGAAATATTTTAATATCACTATTTGCCTTTTCTCTATAATAAAAGTGTCAACAAAATTCACAATCAACAATGACAGATCAAAACACACGCTTGATGGCTGCCAGCAAGAGCTTTATATGTATTGTGCATGCATGAGTCAACATTTATTTTTAAATTGCTAGTGTGTGTCATATGTACCGGCCAGTCGGTCAGATGGTCGGACAGACGGATGGACAGTCACTTAGCCTTTTATATGTATAGATAATCCATGTACTATATGACTCACCACACAGAGTGTACAGGTTGTCGGTCATTAGTGCAGCCACTGATTTGTGCAGCTATCACGATCTAATTCCAGAACATTTACTTCATCTGAATTAAAAGACCCACCCCATGAGCACCCGTGGTTCCCCTCCAGCACCAGGCAATCCCTGATCCACTCTTCGTCACAATGGAGTTGCTTATTCTCAACAGTTCATACAAATGGAATCATATAATATGTGGTCTTTTGTGACTGGCATCTTTCATGTAGCTTAATGTTTCAAGGATCAGCTATGTTACAGCAATATCAGTACTTCACACCTTTTTATTGCTGCATAACCTTCCACTGTATGGATATACCACACATTTTTTTTATTCAGATGTTGATGGGCATTTGAATAATTTTCACTTTTTAGCTATTATGACTAATGCTCCTATAAGAATTCAAGTACAGGTTTGTTTATGGATATATGTTTTCTTCTCTCTTGGGTATGTAGCTAAGAGTGAAATTGCTTAGTCAGGTAGTAACTCCACCTGTAATATTTTGAGAAATGGTCAAACTGTGGCAAAGTAGAAGCACCTTTTTACATTCCCACTAGCAAGGTGTAAAGGTTACCATTTCTCCACATCCTCATCCATACTTGTTATTTTCAGTCTTTTGATTATAATCATCCTGGGAGTTGGGGGGGAGGGGGGAGTGGAGTAGTGTCTCAAGTGCTTTTGATCTGCATGATGGCTAATGGTGTTGAGCATCTTTTCATGTGTTTATTGGCCATTGAGAAATGTCTATTCAGATCCTCCACCCATTTTCAACTGCATTATTTATCTTTGTATTGGTGAGTTTTAAGTGTTCTTTGTATATTCTAGATACAAGTCCCCTATCAGACATATGTGTTGCAAATATTTTCTTTCATTCTGTCAACTGTCTTTTCACTTTCTTCATGGTATCTTTTGTAGCACAAAGTGGTGAAGATGAAGTTATCTATATTTTTCTTTTGTCACTTGTGATTTGGGGTCATATGTAAGAAACCATTGCCTATCTCGAGGTTATGAAGATTTACTCTTACATTTTCTTCTAGGAATTTTATAGTTTTAGCTCTTACATTTAGACCTGTGATCCATTTTGAGTTACTTTTCATGTATGGTGTGAGGAAGGGGTTCAACTTCTTTATCTGGCATGTGGCTATCCCATTGCCTCAGGAGCATTTGTTGAAAAGACTGTTATTTCCCTTATTGAATTGTCTTTGCACTCTTACCCAAAATCTCTTGACAGTAGATACATGAGTTTATTTCTGGGCTTGCAGTTCTGTGCCAATTATCTCTACATCTATTCTTATTCATTACCACACTGTCTTTATCATTGCAACCTTATAGTATGTTGTGAAATGGGGAAATCCAAGTCTTCCAATTTTGCTCTTTTGTTTCAAGATTGTTGTAGCTCTTCTGGGCCCCTTGAATTTCCAGATGAAATTTGTCAATTTCTTCAAACCAGCCAGTTGACCTATGCCCCAAATTTGAGGTGGTCCTAAATTGTTAGCTGTAGGCAGTACATCAGGGAAATAGTTCAGAGAGAGCCTAAGGAAAACGGGGGATTCAGGAAAAACAGCTGACTTCCTGCTGTGACTAAAGTAGTAACACGCACACACACACACACACACACACACACACATCTCCCTCCCTCCCCAGGCTCATACATACAGGCAGCTCCAATCCTCACTTACCTCCACCATCACTAGGTTCTGTGCTCCTTTGCTGCAATATGTATGTTGGGAATAGTCTGATGATTCCCATTTTACAGATCACGTGAATATTACCTGAGATGGTGCAGGGAGTTTGTCTAGCACAGAGACTTCTTGACAAACATTTGCTGCTGCTGCTGCTGTTATTATTGCTGTTGTTTCCATGAGGGATATGTCACCTAGAGAAGCAAGCAGTACGTCCTTAAACAAAATCCAGACCTCAGTAATAGACGGACTTTGGTCCTTAGATCTGGGACATAGGGAAGTCTGGCCCTGGAAGTCCAAGGTAATATGTCTCAAAGCTTAGCATATAGGACTCTCTTGGGGATTATTAAAATGCAGATTCTGAGTCAGTAGGCCCGGGGGCTCCTGACAGATGTCTTTCTGAGGACCACCTCTGAGGGGTAAGGGGGTAGAAGTCCTAGAGGCCATGCCCAGGTAAAAGGTGTTCAAGGTGGCTTCCGACACTTGGGGACAGGCTGGAGGTTGACAGTTGGGGACAGGCTGGAGGTTGGGAGGTAAGGCTTGCGTCAAGTGGCAGATGAGGAGCTGCGCCGTGAGACTTGCTTGTCTAGTTCCTTTGCAGTTGGGTCTCCTTTCGCCAGGCTGCGTCTTCCAATAAGCCTCGTCTGAAGCAGAGGTCTCCAAGCCCTTTGAATTGCACACTCCCTCGGCAGAAAATGTTTGAACACAGGCTGCCAAAGTGTGTATATTAACTTATCAATAAATTATACACGTATACTCCTGTGATTAGCTAAAACGGGCAGTTCTTGCTTTGCACAGCAGTATGGGACTGGAAAAATAACCATGCAAGCTGAAACTTCACGAAGCAGTCTTAATCAGCAGTGGGGGAAACTACAATTGTACTGTGACCTTTAACATTTTTTTGTCAAAAACGGTAAAAACTCTCTTACTGTTGGTTATAAATGCGTAGGGAAATAAGAAAAAATAAAACTAATATTTATTTAGCCCACTGTGACTTAAAACCTTAGAAACACTGAGAATTAACATGCTAAGCAGAGTGGTTTGATGGTGATTCTTCCTCTTCTCAGACCTGTGATGCAGAGCTCCGTCTTCTCCAGAACACGGCGAGGTGCCATCTGCTGCATGGGGATCCGTTTCCGTTGTGTGCTTGTGGTTGTGCAGTGTCCCTGAGAGCTCCTTTGATTGAACTTTTGTCATGTGTCTCTTCCTCTGGGACACACATCTTCACCCTTTTTTTGGTCACAAATACTTTCCTATTTATGTTCCATTCGCCCTCAGTCAACCCACCGGGTGCGTATCCGGACTCTGTGCCGCGATTTCTTCTGTGATTCCGTTTGAGTTTCACTCCCGGCGTGATCACTTTGTGTTTCTTTGCTGCATTTCCAACGTTCGTGGCCAACCCGTGCGTTTGTGGAGAACGTCACATGGCAGCATCTCCGCGAGACAGGAAGGCGGCACAGCCCAGGCTGCGCTGCCGCTGCGTGGACCGCTCGTCGATGCTCAGTGACCAGTCCCTGACGGCTTTGACAGAGGTGACGTGATTGGTCACCGATCATGATGGGCCTCTGTGATTCGCATAGTGAATTGTGGACCGAAGCAGTGGCGTTTGTGCTTTATGCAAATCGTTGCTCTGCCATGGAAACGGAAATGTGAGCCATGATGAGAGACTGGTGTTATTTCACTGAACTGGAGTAGCTGAAATGTGTGCATAAGGAATTGTGCAAAGTGAAGATGGTATTCCAAAGCATGGTTTATACATAAATCAAGGCTCATACTTAATAAGAGTATGTAAAGTCCATACTTCAAAGAACCATTTTGATAATCATGATTTTTTTAAATCCTCACCCAAGAATATGTTTTTGTTGATTTTAGAGAGAGGGGAGAAATAGAGAGAGGCATTGATCAGTTGCCTCCTGTATGCCCTGCAACTAGGCATTGAACCCATAGGCTTTTGGCGTATGGGGCGACCCCCCAATGACCCTCCAACAAACTGAATCACCCAGCCAGGGCCATTTTGACTTTTTAAAAACCAAATTATGGTTCCTTCTCCATATTGTTGTATTTACCTTATACTGTGGCATCAAAGGGGCCCATTCCAGGAGTAAGACACCAACTCAGTCATTTTCCCAAGTTCTTGTGCTTACATTAGACAGTTACACTGTGTGAATTTTTTGTAGTATCTGTTTAGGCCATTTGTAAAAGTTAATTCAAGTAATACCAGATATCGACAATTCCCTAAACCCACTTAACCTGGCAAACTCAGTAATGGGTCACATTGTGCTAAAATGGAATCCTCAGCATCCCCAAGGTCAACTGTCCCCTGTTGGCAGTCCTACACTCTCTCTGGGCTCCTCACTAAGGCTGAATCATAAGGGGCTTGTCCATGCTACCTAAGAGGCATGTCACATGGTCATCTGACAGCAAGATCAAGCCAGGGCCCCTGTGTCAAGCCATACAGTAAATATCGGCAAAGTTTACTCCCCTGAGTTTTAGGTAAAAATCAACGTAAACTCTAATATTGTCCCTGATCCACTGTGGACACCACAAGCCTAATGTTCTGGTTCTAGTTGTGAGTTGTGCTCCAGCTAAGGGATGGGGATTGGTACTTGAAGGTCCTGGAAGGCAGAGCTGTCAGTTCTTGTTGCACAGTAGGTTCACCTGGGGAATTTTCAAAGGTACCAGTGCTGGAGGTCCCACCCCACACCCTTTAAATAAAGTCTCTGGGTGGGAGCACAGAATGTGTGTAGTTTTTATAGCTCACCGTCCGCTGTAATGCATAGGTAGGATTGGGAAACTACAGCCTCAAGGAGAAGATCTTCCCTCCACTGCCAATCTTGAAGTGTTATGTATTTACTAGAGGCCCGATGCATGAAATTCATGCAAGGGGCTTGTCCCATGCCACCACTGTGGCTGCCTCTGCCTCAGCCCCTGCCACCATGGCTTTGTCTGGAAGGTCACCTGGAAGGACATCCGGTCTAATTAGCATATTACGCTTTTATTGTAGGTGTGTGTGTGATAGGTGTTAAGGCACCTCCTCTGGCAGGCAGCCTTTGTACTGCCTTCTTAGTGACATGTATTTGCCAAGGACAGTGCCCCTTGCAGCCACCTAGACATCCGTGGAAGGGTGTTAGCTAAGCAGGCAGCCCTTGCTGGTGCTCCTCCAAGGATGACTGTGGTGGCAGGAGTGTCCTGCAGGTGCTGGGGTGGGAGTTCGGCCTTAGCCTTCCATCTGGAGCTTGTTCTACTGTTTAGAATGAAAGGGCTTACTGGACACCCCCGAGGCCATCGCTGACTCAGTGACCATGTACCCAAAGAACTTGTCGCCCACTAGAGAAGTTCTGAAGCAAACGAGGCCCAGTCAGCCCCAAAGGGTGGGGGCCAGGGATAAAGACAGAGTCGCTTTTCATACACAGAGGTGCAAAGAGGTTGCTTGAGTTCTTGAAGGCCTGACGACAAACGTGTCACTGAGCTAGGATCTTGGTTCCCAGGTGCCACCCCTTCTGGACCCGTTTAACGCAGAGTATGGTCTGAGATCCACCTGTGTCTGAAGAACCAGGGAGTTTATGGGAACTCAGATTCCTGGGCTCCTCACTAAGGCTGAATCATAAGGGGCCCGGGAACCTGCATTTTATCAAGCTCTCTCAGGTGTATGCCCATTAAGTCAAGCTAAAAGCTAAAGTTGTAGAATCATTGTCCTGGCTGAAGATGCCACCGTACAGTGACCTTCACCTTCCACACTCCTGCTCATAAAGTTCTTGGGTTTGAAGAATGAATGGGAAAGGTATGCTTATAGGATTGAGACTTATATATTGAGTTCTTGTCCAAAAGAGTGATCATCTCTCTTTGGTAAGAGGAATACTGTCAGACATCTTTGTAGAAAGGACTCCCATACATTCATTATGTATACAGGTGCGTTGAGAGTTACTTCTAGGATAATGGGCATTCAGAACCATAGCTGGGCCCAGCGAGCACCAAGCTTTGCACGACTTGCAGAGGGATGGAGGGGCCTTGCCTCGGACAGATCCGGGGTAAAATGTTGCCTCTGCTGCTTATCAGTTGTATGAGGTTGGATGTTATTTAAACTCTCTGAGTCTCCATTTCCTCATCCAAAAAAATGATGCTAGTTATATCCATCTTGAGGGCTACTGGGAAGATGAAATGAGAAAATAAATACAAAGAACTCAGTTGAAAGGGATACTATTTCTATTCTAGAACCGACATACTGTTGTTCTACTTTTGGAGCAATCAGATCATTTTTCAAATGTGTTGACTGAAGAAAACCTTAGGTGAACTCTGTTGTGAGGGACAAAGATTTGTGAAAACCGGCAACCCCCTCAGAGCCTCCACTCTGCGTTTGACATTATTATGTGGTTATAATGTGGTCAGAGCTACAAAGAAGGTGTGTTAAGAGGGAGGCACAAAGAAATACAAGATGATGTCTGTTTTTATACAGAAGTAGCTCACAAATCCAGCTGGGGAGAAGATAGTGGTAATAATACCCTTGCTTTTCTTTGATTGTCCCTGCGGTTCCCAGTGTGCTTTTACATCTTACCCTGTGGCAGCCTGGGGGTTGGTAGGGCAGCCAGGATTGTGCTCATCACCTCCCTCCACAGGTAAGGACGGTGAGACCCCAGGGTTTCAGACTTGATGGCTGCAGCTAGTACGCAAATTGAATTCTGCCTCTTCCTCCCCACGAAGCAATCAGAGAACGCAGAGCCTGTCGGGAATGACAGGTGTGCAGCTGAGGGTTTTGATGGGCTGCTTGTCTTACTCCCAGCACCTTTCCAGGCTCTGTTTGCAGGGCCGAGGTCTGACCTGTGCTGACCTCTGAGCCGGGCAGGATGCAGTAGGGGCTTTGGAATTCTCTTTGTCAGCTCTCTCCGCCTTAGCATTTTCATTCCATGTCAAGTTTGTAAAGGCACATACCACCGGCTACAGCTCATCTCCTTCGTGCTGGCTTGAAAATAATTAAACACATGTAAAGTCAGCATGTCTGTCTTGTGAGTGTGTTTTTAGAGAATGGGTGTCGTGTTGAAATTGAATTTACTTCTGGAATCAAGAATGCAGTAACTATTTTAAGGAATTCACTTATGCTCTTTAAAAATCTGGTTTTTATTTATTTTTTGTATTGATTTTTTTTTTAGAGAGAGAGCAGAAGGGACAGGGATGGAGAGAGAAACATGGATGTGAGAGCAAAGCTTCAATCAGCTGCCTCCCACAGGCACCCTGACTGGGGATCAGGGAACAAGCCCCACAACCTGGGCAGGTACCCTGACCAGGACTCCCACCAGCAGCCTTTCCATGCACAGGACGATGCCCATCCCACTGAGCCACACCAGCCGGGGCAAAAATCTGTCTTTTAATATATAAGATAGACATAGGGCTTACCCACCCGAGAGTAGAATCCTGGGGCTCTAATGAGTGACTGTTTGGTAAGGGCCGGACAGAGTCAGCGTCGCATCATCATTATTATTTTTATCACCATCATCACCATCCTGGCTTTCATCATCCCCATCATTTTCGTTATTATCACCACACACAGCTCCCTGATATAATGACCGTGCTTCAAGGCCACAGAAACAGCTTTTTTTAATAAGCCCCAAAACTTTTTTCCCCTTTCCATTTCTGTTGCTCTGGGATTTGGCAGCCCAGTTTAATTTATGATGAGAAGACACTCTGGAAAATTGAAATGAGATAACAAGAGTTGATTGGGGGGAAGAAATAACTTCATGTTAACTCTTGAAGCAGAAGACATCAGGTTCCCTGATTCCTTTCGTCCTTGAAAGCAGCATCAGCCACAGGGCGCACCTGTGCCGCGTTCTAAAATGAATCCCTGGCAGCCGTTGCCAGAGTAGCAATTAGACAATTAAAGCTAAATTTCACCTGCAGAGGCAGGCTGCAAAATACTGGCAGTCTGACCTTCCATACTTGGGAATGAGGTAAATAATCGTGGGAGGGGATGATGTCATGGAGTTGGCATTGGCAGGGAAGTCAGGCAGCGCTGTGGTTCTGCTGACCTCCACAGCCTGGGGGCATTGGACGCAGTGCAAAATTCAGCTCTTTCTTTTCTGCTTCTCATCTGTGATAGAGGCACGTTACACTTGCCTTCCTCCTTGTAGAGTTGTAAATAACCAAGGATATCTCCCAGCCTATCACCCTGCCCTGCTGGTTTTTGTTGTTTTTCTGAGAGCTCAACATAGCTGGAAAGATGTTTTTGATTATTTAGTTATTTTGTCTTCTCCACTCTCCTCCACTCCCTCACCCCAACTATAACCTCCACAAAGAGAGACACTTTCATTTGTCTTGCTTATCCTCCATGCCCAGCTCCCACCGTGGCCCCTGGCATGCAGCAAGTGCTCTATACATATTTGTTGCATAAATGTGTTAAAATGCATTGGGTACATAAAGCAGAAATCACAAGGCAACAGCCTAGAGGCCAGATTTGGCTTGCGAGCTTGTTATTTTGTTGTTGTTGGCTTGTACGGTATTGTTAAAAATATTGAATTAGTGGCCAGCATTTAAATATGGTGAGCCTTCATACAGAAGACCACATTTCTGGCTTCTCTTGAAATTCAATCAGAAGACCTGGAACATTAGAGCAGCCTTAGGAGTGGAAGAACAGCTAACAGTGGCCCTCGCTGCTTTGGCTCAGTGGATATAGCGTCGTCATGTGGACGGATAGGTCCCAGGTTCAATTCCAGTCAAGGGCACATGCCTGGGTTGTGGACTCGATCCTCAGTAGGGGGAGTGCAGAAGGCAGCCAAGCAATGATTCTCTCTCATCATTGATGTTTCTATCTCTCTCCCTCTCCCTTCCTCTCTGAAATCAATAAAAAATATATTAAAAACAACAACAAACAGCTAACAGTGGTTCTCAAAGTGGGCTCCTGAATCGGCAGAATCAGCCTCACTCAGGAATCATTAGAAATACAGACCCTTCGCCCTTCCCCTCTCCTGACCTACTCAGTCACCTGCAGTTTTTATTTTATTTATTTTTTAAATATTTGTTATTGATTTCAGAGAGGAAAGGAGAGGGAGAGGGAGATTGAAACATCAATGATGAGAGAGAATCATTGATCAGCTGCCTCCTGCACACCCCCCACTGGGGACCGAGCCCACAACTGGGTCATGTGCCCTAACCGGGAATCAAATCATGACCTCCTGGTTCAGGGGTTGAGCCACGCCAGCGGGGCTGCAGTTTTTATTTTAATAAGCCCTCCAGGAGATTCTAACGCACCTTGAAGGCTTGACAGCCACTGGCTGCCCTTAGAGGTGCAGAGAGTGACCGTAGCATGAGGATGATGATGGCTTTCCTCCTGGGGTTCAGAGGGTTAAATGAGTTAGTATATGGAAGGCCCTTAGATCTTAGAGTAATAGTTTGACAAATCTTTCTTGCTGAGACTGAGCAAACAGCTGCCTGTTCTAGATGCAACGTTAGGTGGGTCTATTTATTAGGACACCACCCAATGTGCTGTCCTCCGTCATGTGACTTGCTTGGCCCCTGTGGGCACTTAGGTTGAAGCAGCTTTCTCAGTGTCAGCAGTGACTCCACACCCTCCCATCAAAGAGTTGCAATATGTATGTTGTGCCTACTGTGTACCAAGCACTAAGCTAGGCTCTTGGCATATGTTACCCCCTTCTATTGCCCAACAGCTCTACAAAGTCCATATTGTTATGCTCTTGTTAAACTCGCTTTGCAGATGAAGAACTGGCAATTCAGAGAAGTTAAGAAATTTGCCTAAAGCCCCACAGCTGGTAACTGGCACGCAGGAGTCCAGCCCAGGTATTTGTTTTCTCTTCTCCTATGTCCCCTCAAAATGGGGCACATGCCACAGCAGTTTACAAATTGTTTCCTATGGCATTGAGATGGTTTCAGGTGGTGAGGAAGACGGTTTGGTTATTGTACAAATTCTGCACAAGACAAAAATAAAGAATGTAGTGGAGATTTAATACATTTTTAGTTCTCCCACAAACCTGAGGGAAAAGTCTGGGTTGGTGCCGGTTAGGCCCTCCCCGCCCAGCCCCCCGCCCAGTCCCCAATGAAATTCCAGTTTAATCATCTCTAAGAGTAAGTGTTTTAGTTAAATTAATTGAAGATGTATTTTGAAGGCTGGCATAAACAAACTAGGAAAGGAAAGCCTATACTTACATTGGCACTTAAATACAGGAGCATCTGGAAATACATTTTTTTTTTTTGTATTTTGAAGCATAATTGAGTTAAATGCCAAATTATTTATGTACTTATTTCTGAAGGAACTCTTGTTAAAATGGTTTATCAAGGGTAACCAGCACTGTTCTGAGCCAAAGGAGATGTCAGTACAGGTTTGCTGACCTAAGGTGCTTCATGTTCCCTCCAGTTTTCTCGAAGGGCACGGCACGAAGGCTGCCCTAAGATTCGAGGTCACTAGCTAACAGCTCGTAGCACCTCTCTATCTCTTGTAATCTCCCCCTTTTTCTTAAACAAAATGACAGTTCGCCACAGGCTCATGGCCTTTCATGGGCACGTGTGTCTAGTACCATTGAATATGTTTTAAATTTTTTTCCAAGGTATTTCTATTTATGGCACAAGTAAAAATAGTTTCCATATGTAATTATTGTTATAAAACTCCCTTTTCAAATAGACTTAATGAAAAAGCAGCCAGTGAAAGCTGTGTTGAATAAATAATACTGAAGGTGGTCCGGATCTGGCGTCTGTCACAGTGGTGAGGCACAAATGACAAACATTGAGAAAGGACTCTCCTGCCATCATGTGATGCCCGGTTCTGGCCAATAGAGCCCTTAGGCCTCTGCTTACACCCCAGAGGGTCTGTTGCCAGTTCTGGCGGCCTGCCCTCCCGGTCTCCCAGGGCTGCCGCTGACAGCCCAGGCCTGCTGGAAAGGAGAGACTGGCCGGGAAAGGTGGGGGCAGGAGCCTGCTAGCCCCCGCTGGGAGGCAGTCGGTGCTTTGGGAATTGGCCCGGGGGTCCTACTCGCCCTGGGCAGAGACTGTGCTGCGTGACTCAGTGACTCACTCAGACCAGCACCACCTGCGGGGGTGTTGAAACTGACAAAGGGATCCAGATGGTCCCGCCAGGGAAGCAGTGCGGGGGAAGGTGGGAGGGCGTGGAGTACAGGTGTGGTCTTGATTCTGCTATAACTTGAAGTCTGCTGGCCTAACTCTGAGAAAGAAAAGAGCAGCCTCAGGAGTTTCCTCCCAGAAGACAGGCAGCTTGCCTGGTAACTGCGTCTTTGGGAAGGACCAAGGAGACCTGAATTGGATTCCGGGGCCTCCCAATTCCTAGCATTTTGACTTTGAGCAAGTCTCTCTATAATCTGGGAAGTTGATGGGAGCAAAGGATGTCTCATAGAACCTGGTGTGCAGTGGGTCTTATTATTGTGGGAAATGGCTGCAGAGTGGGTGAAAGGTCGTATAGTAGGCTTCCCTAGAGAAACATATCTATATCTGTCTGTCTGCCTATAGAGAGATTGATTTGGGTTTATAGATTGATTTTGAGGAGTTGGTTCAGGCAGTTGTGGAGGCTGGCGAGTCCACAATCTGCAGGGTCAGCTGGCAGGCTGGAGACCCAGGGAGAATGGCAGGGAGGGGCCTGAAGGCATCTGCTGACAGAATTCCCTTTTCTTTCAGGGAGGTGAGTCTTTCTAGTAAGGCCTTCAACTGATTACATGAGCTCTACCCACATTTTAGAGGTAATTTGCTTAACTTAAAGTCTAAGATACCCTTAGAAAAACATATAGGATTGTGTTTGACCCAATATCTGCATACCATGACCTAGTCAAGGTGACACATAATCGTAATGGGCACAGACAGGGTTTCCTGTCATTGGGTGGCTGTTGGGAGAATCCCTGGTGGAACTCCATTGAGTTCATTCATGATACCCAGAATCCTGTGCAGGGGTGGAGGCAGAATGCTAGTTCAGACTGGTTTCCAAGAACAAAAGGCTGGAGGTGGGAGGAATCACTGACTCTGTAGCTTGAACTGTCAGGCATCTGGCTCGTACATCAGGGTCCCCTATGAAGGAACACCTCTCCCATTTTCATACAAGTATCCCCGTGTGGTGGCTAGATTGCTGCCAGCTACTCTGGGCTTAAAATCTTTTTCTTCTCAGAACTCCCAACAGAAATCTTGGGGCTGAATCTCATTGGCCCAGTGAGGTCATGTGCTCATTCCTGAACCAATCACTGCGGCCAGGACAATGAATGTGCTGATTGGCCTAGACCAGTTATGGGGCCTCCTCTGGAACTGAGCTTCAGCACCACCCAAGCCAAATGGACTGGAGCACAGAGAAGAGCAACTCTGCCTGGGAAATTGATAGCTGTTTCCAGGAGGACAGGTTGCTAGAGGGGCGAAAACAGCGGTTCTCAACCTATGGGTTGCGACCCCTTTGGGGGTTGAACGACCCTTTCACAGGGGTCGCCTAAGACTATCGGAAAACACATATATAATTACATGTTGTTTTTGTGATTAATCACTATGCTTTAATTATGTTCCATTTGTAACAATGAAAATACATCCTGCATATCAGATATTTACATTATG
>NW_006383017.1:5565018-5570995 GCF_000327345.1 Myotis davidii | reverse complement strand
TGTTTTTATTCCTGAGTAATTCTCTATTGTATGGATGTACCACAGCCAATGGATATTTGGATTGCTTCCACTTTTTGACTGTTATGAATAATGCCGCCATGAGCATTTGTGTGCAATATTTGTGTGCTATAAATATTCTCATTTCTCTAGGGTATATGCCTACGAGAGGAATGTAATTGCTGAGCCATAGGGCAACTATGCTTAACTTTGAGGATTGCTGAGCTGTTTTCCGAAGCAGCTGCACCATTTTATAGTCCACCAGCAGTTGTGGGGTCCCGGTTTCTCCACCTCTTCTTTAACATTGTTATTGTGCCATTTTATTATTGCCATTCTACAGGGTAGAAAGTGGTGTCTCATGGTTTGATTGGCATTTTCCTAGTGGCTAATGATACTGGGTATCATTTCATGTGCTCACGGACCATTTGTATATTTCATTAGTTTTTGCCTATTCTCTAATTGGGTTGCCTTTTTCTTATTGAGCTCTTTATATATTCTCTCTGCAAACATTTTGGACAGGCGCTATCTGTGAAGCCTCGACTTTTAACAGCCTCTGGGTGAATGAGAATATCTCATTCAAGCCTGAAGGGAAATCAAGGGATAGACTAAGCTGTAATTGGTAGGATTTCCAGTGATCTGGGTGTATCATTTAGATGTCTGGCCAGTGATCTGGGTGTATCATTTAAAGATGTCTGGGAACCTGATTCCTCAGTTCCTTCCAACTTTTTCTTTAATGTCAAAAATTACTAAAATGAAAGAACAGCACATGGAATATCCCTATACCTTCCTCTAGATCCACCAATCCTTAACATTTTGCCACATTTGCATTCTTGGTGTGTGTGTGTGTGTACAATTTCTCAGAGCTGAATCCTTTGAAAGTAGTTTGCAGATACAATGACCTTCACCTCCAAGAACTTTAGCATAAATAGGCTATAAACCAGGATATGCTCCTACCTAGCCATCAGAATTTTATAATATCCAAGAAATGTTATATTAACTTAATAATATCCAATCCCTAGTCAATATTTAAATTTCTCTAGTAATACCCCCCCCCACACACACACACACACACACACACACACACACAATGTCCTTTCTTCCTTTAAAGAAAATCCAGGATTGCTCTGGCCGGTGTGGCTCAGTTGATTGAGCATCATCCCATTCACCAAAAGGTTGCTGATTCAGTTCCAGGTCAGGGTACATGCCCAGGTTGTGGGCTCGATCCCCAATAGTGGGCATTCAGGAGAAAGCTCTCACATCGATGTTTCTCTCCCTCTCCTTTTCTCTTCTCTTCTCTCTCTCATAAAATTTTTTTTAAAAAAAAAACCAAGATCCATTCAAGGTTTACATGTTACATGTCCTTGTCTTTTAATCTCCTATAAGCTAAAGAAATTTTCCTCTCTTTGTCTTTTGTGACATTGATATTTTTTAAGAGCCCAAGCTAGTTATCTTGTAGAATGACCCACACTGTGATTTATCTGTTTGCTTCCTGTGATTGGAATTAGGATAGACTTTTTTGGCAAGAATATTGCATGTGTGGTGTGTGTACTTCCCATGCATCACATTTGGAGGTATGCACTGTCTATATTGCCTGTAATTGGCAATGCTTAGTTTGATCACTTGATCAAGAGGGTGCCTACCAGATCTCTCCATTGCAAGGGTAAGTTTTCCCTATAATAGTTCATAATAATCTGTGTGAATATCTTGTTTCTTAACCCCCCAATTGTATAATTCCTTGCTTTCATCACTTATTACATTGACATTTGCAAAATGTTTATTTTATCTTATTTTTAAAATATATTTTTATTGATTTTGGAAAGGAAGAGAGAGATAGAAACATCAATGATAAGGGAGAATCATTGATCGGCTGCCTTCCACAAGCCCCACACTGGGGATTGAGCCAGCAAATCCGGGAATCAAACTGTGACCTCCTGGTTCATAGGTCAATGCTCAACCACTGAGCCACTCTGGCTGTGCTGATTTTAAAATTGTATTATTCATTCTCCATTTTTTAGTTGGCATTATTTTGTCAAGAAAGAGCTTTACCTTTTATTGTCTCATACTTTTAAAAAAAAATTTATTTCTTTTTTCTCCTTTTTTCTTTTTTGAATATCGCCATAAACTCAAGAATCATTTTAATCACTGTTGTTTCCTCATTAAAGAAATTAAGCTACTTATCCTTTCAACAGGCATTTCTTAATGCCTACTATGCACTAGGCATTATAGTTTAAAAAATTAAACTATAGGATTAACTTAGAGGCCTCTTTCAGGCCCAAATTATTTTGTGATTCTGTGACCATTAAGTCACATCCTTGTACCTGCATTTTTGTATTTTTCTCTGCCTCTAAATTGTGTATTTAATTCCACCTGCTTGTTAATGTTATCTTAGTATCTAATCAAAATGTTTTATAGAGTTGTATTTATTGAAGGAGGCAAAAACAAGGAAAGAACTTCAGGATAATCTGTGTCTCAGTGTTCAAGGCCTGGGGGAGTCCAACCTGGGAAGATTCAAGGGTTTCCCATCTCTCCAAACTGGTAACAGCTTAGAAATTGCAGCCAAGGCCCCTCGATAAAGTCAAGGGCCTCTTAAGGTCACAGATGTTGGATTAGAACACTTGCACTGACTAAGTACATGGCCATCAACTCCCTTCCCAAAATAAAAATAGTGCTTGAGGTGCTCTAGGTGGTTCTGCCTCCATCCTGTGCATCTGTGCCCAGGTTCTGTGGGGCAGGAGGTACGCGCCTGCTTCACAGAACCCACTTGCCTCTCCTAGGATGGACAGCTCACACACAGCGAGCTCACATTCCAGATTTTGTCTGACTTCCTTATGTAATTAACCATGTAAAGTTATACTCTGCATATGCACTCTTATCACACTGTCCATTTTAGTCATGTAATAAATTAATCTCTCTCTATATGGGATCATCTGTTATATTGTACTTCATTGGTAGTTCAAGAGATAAGTTCATTGTGACTATTTTTTTGCCTTATTCCTAACCCCTGACTAAGATGTCTTTATTAGTCTTTTCTTGCAAATTAATCTCTAGATAGTTTTGACACACATCCCTTTTCCTTTCTCCATTCTCTTAGGCTGATAAGACCCACTAGCCCTGCCTAATTAATCCCACTAGAGCGTTGGCCCCATTTACTACATCTGTGCCCTCTGCCTCCCACCCTTCACTCTCCCCCAGTAACTGGCGGGAGAAATGGGGATTATTAACCCTAAAATATCCTAAATGCCGATTTTATTGCTGTCTTCAAAATAGCTCCTCGCCTGAAACAGACCGCAGGGCACACCCAGGAGCTACAAGCATGTCAATATATTGCTTTTCTGAACCGGTGCTTTTCTCCTGGGAAGCCTACATTTAGAGCTGATATTTCCATTCTTTGATTACAAGCAACAAAAAGTGATTATGCTAGCTTCAAAAAAAAGAAAAAGGAAGGAAGGAAGGAAGGAAGGAAGGAAGGAAGGAAGGAAGGAAGGAAAGAAGGAAGGAAGGAAAGAGAAGGATATAGAGTGTCTCCTAGATTCTCAGGCAAAGCAGAAAAAGCAGACCTGGGGAGAATAGGACCTGAGGATCAAGGGAGCAGAACCGATGTCTGTTGGTCCAACTGGTTCTATCCATGCTTCTCTGCTAAAAACTGTGTCATGTCGAGAAAACTAAATGGGCTTGACTGGGGTGTATGCCTTGGAGGGGGTGCAGTGGGGATGGAATTTGATTGACATTCTCAATTGGGGAGGGAGCATGCTACCAAGGGAAACTTGGGCTGCTCTTCCCAGAAGAGGCAAAGGAGGCTGGGCAGATGTGAACAGCGCTGTCCCCCACCCCGCAGCACCACGCATCTTTATAAATTATCGTCTGTGCTGTCCAATACTCTGGAGAACAAGGCATTCAGCCACCTTCCCTCTGCAAACAGCCACCCATCTGGTAGCAAGCCTGGCCACATGATCCACGTGCCTGCTTTCTTTTACTTCCTCTGCCTCCGTAGTTGTTTTCAGATCTAGGAGCAAAAGGAGTGGAAGGCAGGAGAGAAACAGACAAAGAAGGCAAATGGCTGAGAATGGGTTAAAGTGATTAACTGTCTTCTGGAACTTTCCAGCCTTCAGATATTTATTTCCAGGGACCAATCGGTTTCTCATTAGAAATTCACAAGCTTGGTCACTGGTGCCCGGAGCTGTGGGTATGTAAATGTCATGTTTCTCATGGGCAAGTTGGTGAAATTTGCTGATGACACAAATATGCTTAGATTTGGGAGGAGGAGGGACTGTGGGAAACTCCAGATGCATCACCCAAAGTGTGTGAGTCCCTCGGCCCGTTCGGTCTTGGAGAGTCTGCTTGCTGGGTGTGGTGGGGAGAGAAAGAGAATTAGCATATTTAGCACCAGAAGCCAAGAAGTCAAACTCCAGGACAGCAGCGCTGTTAAATGGCCTCCCCCAACAACCTCTCAAGTTCCTTCTCTGCTCTGTGTACTCATTATGACCTTGCCTGTGTCTGAGAGGAAAAGAGGAAACAGAGAGCTGAGAGGAGCTCCTGGGCCCCACACCCAGAGGCTATTAACAGGAATCCTATCTAATAATAGACAAACATGGTAATTGACTGTACCTTCGCTACGCCTCCCATTGGCTAATCAGCACGACATGCAAATTAACCACCAAGAAAGATGGCGGCTAATTTGCATACTACAGGCAGGGCGGGACATCGGGAGTCGCCATCCAGGCCCCTGTGTGCAACCTCAGGAGCTGCCTTGCCTGTGGCCTGTGACAGTGATTGTAATAGGAAAGCCAGGCACCCCGGGACCCAAGAGCCGCCTTGCCTGTGGCCCGTGATCATGATCAGAAAGCCAGGCCGCAGGCAAGGTGGCCCCCTGGAACCCAGGAGCCCATCGGCGAGGTCTGCCAGCGAAGCAGCGCTCAAGCTATGAGGGGGCAGGTGGGGGGCGGAGGGAGCTACAGGAGCAGCTCTGGCTGGAGACTGAAGACTCCGGCCGGAGCAAGGAGCAAAGACTGAAGGCTCCAGCCGCAGTGAAGACTGTCCAGAGCGAAGATGGAAGGCGGTGGCCAGAGTGAAGGTCTGGGTCCCGGGTGCCAGAGGAAAGAAGGCCTATTACACGAATCTTCATGCAACGGGCCTCTAGTGTGGATAATAATAACAGTTGATCATTTGTTGGTTACTTACGAGGCCTGGGCACTATTATTGGGCATTTTACTTATATCATTAATCCGCTCAGTAACTAAGCATAGGGGCAAATGCAAATGACAAAACTGAGGCTCGGGTTAATTGCCCAAAGTGCCACAGGTAGGAATGGATAAGGAAGGGGTAAGAACAGGCACCCTAGCACCTCCGCCACATAGCAAGACGCCTGGTTTCTTCACGCCTGTGCAGTGGGAGTGGGAGCCCTCCGTCTGGGTGGAGGAAGTTGGTAATAAAGACTTCAGAGCAGAGCCCCACCCTGGAGGCTTAAGTGTGTATTAATGTTTTTATTTAACAAATATTTATCGAGCTGTTCCTCTGTGCTAGATCTGCACCCTCTAACCAGAGGGGAGCCCCACCAGGAAAGTCAGTTTCTTAAACTGCAGGCCAGAAGCTCTTACTAGTAGATGTTTCTTCTATTGGGTTTAGGGTTTCAACATTTGAATATGGGGAGAAAAAAACCAAGGCCTAGGTTGTCATTTCTGTTAGGGCACAGTTTTGGCTTCTCACACCCTCAGTTAACCCCTTGACCAAAACGGTAGAATGTGACTGACTTTGGTCCCTCCTCTCTGCATTTATAACGCCTGCCAGGGATGTCCCCAAGACATCCATGTAGCTTGTTTGCTTATGTCCTTCATGTCACCTTCCCAGTGGGACTGTCTCTGTCCACACAATTAAAATTATAACTCTACAGTAGGCCTCGGCTAAGGGTGGTGTGGTAGGCAGGAATTGTCAGGTGGCTCCCATAGTCTTGGTCCCTTGATGCTACTCCCACGATGATGTGAAG
>NW_006383017.1:5563896-5564970 GCF_000327345.1 Myotis davidii | reverse complement strand
AAGAGCGGTCACCTGGGTCTGCAACTACAAGGAAGGAGATTCTGCCAGCAACTGAGCAGGCTTGCAGTGATTCCTCCCCAGAGCCTCTCAGATAAGCGGCCAGCCCGCCCACCAGCACCTGACTTCAGAGTTATGAGCCCCTGAGGACCCAGCAAAGCCCCCTGCACTTCTGACCTACAGACTGTGACATAATGAATGTTGTTTTAAGCTGCTAAGTTTGTCGGGGGGTTTTTAGAGCAGCGGTAGAAAACTAATACAGATGGCAAATGGATTTATCTGTCACGGCAAGTTGGCCGCTGAGCTGGGCCTGCCTCCCAGCTGTGTTGGAAGGGTCCTGGGCCCGCGTGCAGGCTTCGTGAGGACCGGCAGTGGCTGAGAGTGGCTGTTGGCCACATGCATGCCATGCTGGTCTGGGCTCTGCCACCGAACTGGAATGACAGGGTTAGATGGAATTAATTAAGTTGTTAGGCTGGAGACAGAAACAGAGAACACAGAATCATTAAAAAAAAACAAAACAGCCAGCAACGTAAGAATGAAGACTCAAGAATAATGACCAGCATTTATTTCTCATAATTCTGGAGGCTGGATGTCGTAAGATCAGAATGCCAGCATGGTCAGGTTCTGGTGAGATTCTCTTCCAGGTTAGAGACAGCTGACTGTTTTGTGTCCTCACAGTGCAGAAAGGGGGCAGGCAAGCTCTCTGGTCTGTTCTTACAGGGGCACTAATCCCATTCATGAGGGTTCCACCCTCATGACCAATCACTTTCCAAAGGCCCCACCCCCTAAAGCCCTGGAAATCACTCTGGGGTTTAGGGTTTCAACATATGAATTTGGGGAGAAACAAACATGTGGTCTATAGCAAAGACCTAGGTTGAAATTTCTATTAGGGCACAGGTTTTCACTTGTTATGATCACTGTTCTATCCTCAGTGTCTAGAACAGTGCCTGCCATATAGTAGATGCTCAATAAAAATTTCTGAGTTGAAGCTCTATATAACAAGAGATAGAAATTAGAGAGTAGCCTGTGTTTATGGCATTTTGGTACTAGAAGGGCCTGAAATCAAACCATTCCTGC
>NW_006383017.1:5560432-5563871 GCF_000327345.1 Myotis davidii | reverse complement strand
TAAACAGTTTCCTCGTCTCAAATAGGGAGATGAGTGATTTTGCTACAGTGTGCTTGTGAGAATTAATAGCAAATGTGCATAAAATGCTGAGCCCAGTGCCCAGCACCTGGTCAGTTCCACCCAGTGGTAGCTGGGTGAGAATTCTGTTGGTCACAGTCCCTGATTGTAAGTCACGGCCATGTGCTCAGGCCAAGTGAAGCAGGGAGGCTGTTCACAGGTTATCAGGAAGCTCACTGACTCTCCCAGAGGCTGGGGAGCTGTACTCTGGGCACAGACAGATCAAAGGGAAGCTCTCTATGGAGTCAGACAACCAGAAGTTCCCAAAATGGGTCCCCATGGACAGGGCTGCCACCACCGCACACGGAGGCCCCAGCTCCCAGGGCTCTGTGTGCTGACCTCACCCTGTCCCCCTAGAAGCCCAGGTGGCAGCTTCCGTAGCTCCTTGAAAGACTCACGCCACCCTCACCCCTGCTCCTTTGTGTCTGTAGGTACAGCAGATAGACTCGGACAAGTACCCAGATTGGTCAGGCCTGGCTCATGCTCACGCTCCAACCGCCGGGAGAGCCGGTGAGAGAGGTGTTGCCTTTCACCCTCTGCTGTGAGCTAGACTGTCTTCCTTTTACAGGACAGGGATTCTGCAAACATAGGAAGGAGTTTAGATGCCAGACAGCACGCCCCTACCCACCCCCAAAAAGGCAAAATCTACTACCACATGCATCATTAGGTTGCTGATCCAGGGTCAGAAATACTCTTGCAGGAGGACAGGGAGGCCCGAGGGTTCAGTGTCAGGATGACTCAGGTCGGAGGGCTGCATTGAGGAGACTGTCTTTCTCCTTCGGATGCTTCCAGCTTGACCCCTGCCGACCGATCCTGCAGCAGGTCCTGCAGCATTCCCAAGTCACTTACGTCCAGCTTCAAAGCGGGATCAGAGCAGGGAGGTCCAGGTGACAGGCGCTGTCTTCCAATCCAGTCCCAGAGCTCCTTGGCCCTCGTGCCTCTAGTAGGACACGCATACCTGTGACACGTCCAATAAGAAGCAATTCCACGGTGATACAGTCAAGAGTTGACTGTTTTTCTGTTTCTGTGGTTTTTATACCTGAGAATACCCCCTCAAAAAACCCTAAGACAATCGATAACATTTATCTAATGCTTATCATGTTGTAGCTGCTGGCTAAATACTTTAGGTTATGCATGATTTCATTTAATCATTCCTTCTGTAAGGCTTTGGTGTAATTATCCCCATTTTGTAGGCCAGGAAACTGAGGTTTAAGGAGCAGGTCATCCACATTGCAGGTGGTAAAACTTGAACTTGAACCAAGGTCTGCCTGACACCAAAGTGTATGGTCTTAACACAAATTTATGTGAAGCTGATAGAGTGTGAGCAGTAAAAGTCCCTTTCAGAGCAAGCTTTGCTGGTTATCATTGAGCGTTATGAAGGGGCTGTATTGTATGCAAGTTCAGCATAAAGACTCCAGAAAACCCACAGATGTCGTTTTAGATTTGGATGGGAATTAGGAAATTTGGACTTCCAGGTCTTTTCTTAAGAGTTTGCCTGGAGATCAAGTATTTTTTTAAATAATGATAGCAGTAAGAGAGAACATATAATTTTTTTCTGTAATCAAGATAATGAAGTCAGTTGCCTGTATTTATTTCCATTAGCACAGTGATTACATATAATTAAAACCAAGGCATCCTCAGAAAAGGTCAGCTAACAAAAAACATGGGGTAGGGAGGATGCGTTCTTTTCACGGAGAGGAGTTTGTGCTCTCCCCGCCCCCTCTGATGCCAGTCCCCAGCCCCTTCCTCGCCCCTCTCACTGCACCTTCTAACATTCTGTCCAATTTAGTATTAATTATGCTCACGGACTGTCTCCTCCTTTTAAATGTAAGCTCCTTGAGGTCAGGGGCCTTGCTGTCACTCTGTGACAGATCTCAAATGCCAGGAAGAGTCCCGCCACATAGCAGGCACTTACTCAATATTTGGTTAATGAGGGGATGAGTGTAATTAGTAGAAGAAGGAGGGGCGCAGGTGTTCTCTAAGAAGACGGCATAGGTTTGCATGAATGTTTCAGTTCCTTATTGCTGTGGAACAAACTCCTCAAATGCAGCAGCTCTGTGCTTGCCATCCTGGCGTTAGGGACGTGGGCGGGGCTCAGCTTGTGTGACCTGCCTCTGCTCCATGTAGTGCTGGCGGGGCGGGGGTAAGGGGGGCACTCAGGTGGTTCTGAAGAAACCAGGTGGCCCCCTCACATGACTGGGTGCTGACCATGGCCTCTCTGCTCAGGGGCTTTCTCGCCAGGGGCCTCTCTCTCCAGCCAGGGCTTCCAGAGGAACATGGAAACCTCATAGTCTCTACAGCTCACCTGTCACCTCCCAAACGCGACCCCTTTCCCTCCCCCACATTCTGCAGGAAGGCCTGTCCCTGAGCCAGCCTGCTTTCAGGGCCGGACACTGACCCTGTGCCTTGGTGGCAGGAGCAGCCATGTGACATTGTGGAGAGTTTATGGTTGGGGAAGGGGCTGTGTTTGCATTTGGGGTTTGTTTGTTTCAGTTTAATTTTTTATCATGGTAAAACATAAAACGTACTATTTTAACCATCTTCAGTGGACAGTTTAGTGGCTTTAGCTGGTATATTCACACCGTTACGCAGCCATCTCCTCCATCCATCTCCAGAACCTTTCTCGTGTCCCCAAGCCAAAGCTGCCTCCCCATGGAGCAACACCCCTGGTCCTCTCCCCTCCTCCCTCCAGCCCCTGCTGACCTCCATTCTGCCCGTCTCTATGAACTCGGTAGAACCATGCAGACCCTTCATCTGCATGGAATGCTGCGGTGTTTGTCCTCAGACTGGCTTAGTTCACTTAGGGTAATGTCCTGAGTGTTCATCCGTGTTATAGCTGGATCAGAGTCATTTCCCCTTTAGGGTTGAATAATACTCCCCTGTGTGTATGCACCACATTTTGTTTATCTATCCATCCTCCAGTGGACACTGGGTCGCTTCGCCTGTTGGCTGCTGTGAATGATGCTGCCATGAACACGTGACCAACTATCTGGTCCATTCCTTCTCCCAGTTCTGCTGGCTGCGTACCCCGAAGCGAAATGTCTGGGTCATCCAGTAATTCTCTGCTTCAGGATCTGTCCTTCCGTTTCCACAGCACCTGTACCATTACACAGAGAGGGAGCTCTTCTTAACAATCCGTAACACCACAATAACATCTCATTTCTTTATAACCAATAGTCACACTTTCATGACGTTTTTTGACGGTCCCCCCCCCCCCCCCCCGCCCCGCTGCTTCTGAGACATATCCTTAACACACATTTTTTCTCTACTTTTTAAAAAAAATTTCTTCCCCTCTTCTTCCAGGTATGTATGGTCCTGCAGAACTTAACTTGTGCCAGCTTCCGCCTCATGTCTAGGCAGCTCCTCCCTTAGCGCAGTCTAT
>NW_006383017.1:5551714-5560393 GCF_000327345.1 Myotis davidii | reverse complement strand
AAGCAGGGGCAGTTACCAGGTTACCAAGGTCTCTGCCCCCCGCCCCCCTTCCGCTCTGCAGCTCACAGGTGCCTAGGCGAGGGTGTCATTTCCCTGAAAAGCTCGGAGCATCGCCCCAGAGGACAGCTCCCTCCGCTCCCAGCACTGCCAGCCCTCTGTGACTAATCTGAAAATGAATCTTTTGAGAAAAAGAAGGGGGGACAAAAAAGAAAAAATCACCTTCCCAAGAGAAATAATGAGAAATGTCTAAAAATACCAGACACTTTATTGTTTCTGTTCCTAAAGGCCATAGTGTTGGCTGGCTTTAGCTGGTGCTCATCCCCCTGGGATACATTTCCTTTTCTCTGGAAGACTGTATAGCAAAGGGAACAGCTTATAATTTAAGCTACAAATTGTGTGCGACATTTCCATATCTCACTTGGCAGTTCTTATCTCTGTTGTTGTCTAAGAAAAGCTGCTCTTTCATTATCATTGTTGGAAAGTAGTTAATGCCCCTCAAAGTCAGGCGCCGCTCTTCTGTAAAGATGTATAATGTGGCTCATTTCTGTGCTTTATAAAGAATGGGATTAAGAAGCTTACCTCCGACACTGATAATACTGTCCTATACCCCAATCCATAACAAGAGTAATTATATTCCTCATGTCTCCAAAGCTTTCAATATTGGGAGGAGGCCCAATATTGTGGTTTCTCCAGGCTTTTTGGGGAGCGAGCACATACTTCCATTCTCCTTTGAAGGTAATCTTTGATTCAAAACTTGTCAGGATTCAGCCACCCAAATGGAGATTCTGGTAAGAGCCAGGGCTCTCTCTGTAGTCTGGCACAGGTGGGTTTCAGTTGCTATATGCCCACTCACTAACTGCGTTATTTGGGGCAAATTATTCCATCTACACCAGCCACAGGGACTGCATCTGCACCATGCAGAAATCAAGGGTGCCCACCTCCATGGATAGAACTGAATAGTCAAGGACCAGTGCCTGGTTCAAAGTTAAGTTAACTAGTTATTTGTTCCTATTATTAAATTATAAGTTCCCTGAGAGCACAGTCTATTTCTTTTCATCTTTGAATGCACTGTTTAGTGGCACATGGTAAGTATTATAAATAATCTGCTGAAAGGAATTGTTACAGAAAACTAATGTTCATATTATAGAGCTCTGTGTAATTAGTTTGTTCCTATGCTATATTTTAAACTATAATAATGACTATAGCAATGAAGTGTTGTTTTTTTTTGAGAAATGACTGTACTAGGCATCGAGGTAAGCATTTTACATTTATCAGTTCCTTTCATTCTTACCATAACCTTGGGAGGTAGGTACTATAATTATATCCATTTTACAGATGACAAAGTGAAGGCCAATAAAGAAAAGTTAAGTAACTTTCCCCCCTCAGGAAGTCAGTAAGTAGCCAACCAAAATTTGAACTCCCCTAGTCTGGCCAAAGTCCATACTATTAACTTCATGAGTTTTCAAAGTTTTTGTTCTCAAGACCCCTTTAGTCTCTGAAAAGAGCTTTTGTTTATGTGAGTTATATCTATATTTACCATAAAATTAAAGATGGGAAATAAAAAACTTATTAATTTATTTAATTATAAAATAAGAAATGTATTACATGTTAACATAAATACCATATTTCCCAAACAACACCAAAAAATTAGTGTGCACAATGACGTTGTTTCTCAAAATCTTAATATCTCACTTCAGAGAAGACAGCTGGATAACATCTGCTTTTGCATTCAGTTTTTTGTGATACCACAAATCATTAGCCACTGGGAAACTTCATTGAACATTCGTTAGAGAATGAGAGTGAAGATGATGAATCATATCTTAGCAAATATTATGAAAATATTTGTTACCTCCTGGGCTCCCTGGAAAGATTTTGGGGGTCCCTGGGAGTTTCCAGACAATACTTAGAGAACTATTGTCTGCTTTTCCCTGTTTTCCCAGTAAGAACTTTATGATTTAGTTACAATAAAAAAGGGGAGAGATATTAGGAGCTATTTCAAAACCACTAAATGACAGAGAGATGGCTGGCATAGTTAGTAGCCTACTTTTACCTGTTTCTCATTTAATTTACATAATTGGCCCAGTGGGTATTTTCAATGTTCATTTTATAGTTAAGAACAGAGGCCAAGGGGTTGAGATCCGCTTAAAGACACCCCGCAGAGTTTGGGTTTGAACCCACGTCATCTGAGTCCAAAGCAGCCTGCTCACTCTGCATTTTCCCTGTAAGTAGCTGACATATTTCACTGTTGTACAGACCATTGTTGAATTAGGGACCGGAATGAATCAGAACTTTGGGTTATTAGTGACAAAAGTTCAACTCAAACTAGTTTCAACCAAAAAACAAGGGCCATTTATTACCAGCAAAAGCAAGCGTCAGATTGTCATCATCATGACTAGATCTAGAAGCTCAGTAACAAACTCAGACCTCAGATTCTCTCTCTTCCTCTGGGGCTTGGCTTCCCTCGCGGTCAGCATCTTCCTCAGTCAGGATCTGACCCTAGCAGGTCGAGGCTTTATCTAACCAGCTGGACAGTCTCTTCAAAAAGAAAATAAGGCTGTCCCAAAAGTTTCAGCAGTAGACCCAGGCATACGCTCATTGGGCCACTTGGGCCAAGAGTCTGTCTGTAAACCAAATCCTGGACCAAGGAGGTGGCAGGACTAGAACCGTTTGCTGATCCCTGGAGCCTAAGGAAGAGGTGGGCAAACCCACCTACTCCCGTGTTAGTCTCAGTTACCTCACCTGAGAGTGCTGGACAGGTAGTTCCCACATTTAAGCTGGATGCTCTTACCAGAAAAATGGGAAGGAATTCTGGGTAGGCTAAACCCCACAGATGTCCAGATTGGATTCTGTTTTTCTATGTATACCATTTAAACTCACAGCATAAATGGAACTCATTGATTTTTCCCCTCTTTTCTTATATGGGATGCTGTAGTCATATCAAAATGTTCTTTGGAAATTAAAATGTCCTGGAGACAAATCAGACACACACATCAAATGCTCTAAAAATAGTTATTAAGCAACAAAGTAGTATATGAAAATGAAATCATTGCAGAGGTGGGAACGTCCAGCCCTCGGGCTGTATAAGACCCGCAAAATCATTTGGTCTGGCCCTGCCAAAGCATTGGGGGTGAGTTAATTCAATGTTGGACCAAAAAAGCCGGCTAATTTTTAAGTTGATAATTCTGTATGGCCAGTGAATAATGTTACAAATATGCAAATGGCCCTGGGCAGGGAAAAGGTTCCCCACCCCTGCCATGATCACAACAGCACACATTGGGGACAGAGCAGCATCTTCGATGCATAAATTGGACGGTAGCAGACACACGGTGGCCTTTCTTTCCCAACAGAGGGTTCTGAGGAAGTCTTTTTCTGTCTTCCTGGGAGCCATGTGTTGAAGGGGAAAGATTACCAGTTGGCCATCAGCTACCTCCCTTCCTCCTCCCCTCATCAGCCAATGATGGTATTTGCTTTCTGGCCAAAGTTTTCACGTCCAAGCAGAACTGGAGAGGCACACATCCCTGCTCTTTCCGTTTTGCTGCCCTCACACGTGGAGCACGTACACTTCCAACAAGTGGTGGTGCCCGGGCAACTCTCTGGTCCTGCACCCCGATGAGCGACAAGCAGGAGCAGTTCGCTGTGGCGGTTGTTATGTTCACTGGCAAGAGGTGTAATTCAGAAGAGTGAAAGGCTGATTGTTGCTGCAGTCAGGGAACCGAACAATCCTGATAGATGGCCACGGCCTCCACTTACTGACTGGTTACAGCGAAATTGAAAAAAATGTAATATTAAGAAAAAACTCTTTAACCAAGATGTTATTTAGCAATTTAGGACTTCTGTTCAAAGGGTATTTTGAAAGTATCGCCAGCACTTCATACACTGTGACTGAGCACGATTATTAACTGCTGTGATGCTTTTGTTTCAAGAGAGAAGGGAAATGTAACATGTATTTAGTGAAGCCTGCTTCGCTGCTAACCTAGCTTCAGGAATCCAGATTGTGTTAACATTCATTTCAAGAGTCAAAACAGCTCACTCTGAATTAGGCTTTATTTGATAATGTTGCTTTGAAATTTTCAAGGATTGTTTTCTCCAAAGTTCCCTTTTTGAACCCAAACACGCACAGACCGACATTTCCCTCTCAGGCATCGCGTTGCTCACTTGCTCCAGTGCAGGCGCGGAAGGAATTGGCATTTTTACAACCAGTTGGAAGCTTTTATCCCCAGGTTTTGGTTTGATGCTTAAAACTGTGCTACGTGCATTGGCCTGAGCCCTGCTTTCACTCCGCGTCCTGAGTGGTCAGCGGACGGAGCTAGCTGCCTTCCACTTTCCATTCACGACGTGCTCGTGTACGCCTCCACCCAGCCCACCCCATTTGGACAGGGCGTCTCCGTGCTGTAGTTAGTGGAACCCCACCTGAAGAAATGGGACCCACATCTCTTTCATACTTAGAAGCAATTTAAAATCATTAACTGTCAGATCGGGCTGCCATTGACTGGGTGACATAAACAACACACATTTCTCCTCTCACAGTTCCAGACGCTGAGAGCTCAAGATCAAGGTGGCAGCAGGGACCATTTGTGGGGAGGTCTCTCCTCTGGGCTTGGAGACAGCCACCTTTTGCTGTGTCCTCCCCTGACCCTCTCTGAGGGTGGGGAGAAACCTCTGGTAACTCTTTCTCCTCTATGGGAGTAAGGTCCTACCCTCCTAACCTCACTTCACCTTTATTATCTCCTCATAGGCCCTGTCACCAGATACAGTTCCAGTGGGGGCTAGGGCTTCAGTATATGACTTTTTGGAAGGGGGGGGGGAGAGACACAATTCTGTCCCAATAATCATGATGTATCTTTTTCTTTCAAGAAGAGTATGTTGTGTGCTTCTAATTCAGTGGTTCTCAACCTTAGCTGCACATTAGAATCACCTGGGAATCATTTTAAAATCCTGATTTCTGGGCCTCATCCTCCGGAAATTCTGTTTCTTTGCTACTAATGTTGTGGCCCCACCCCATAACAAAGAAACAGAATTTCTGGAGGATGAGGCCCAGAAATCAGGATTTTAACAAGATTCCCAGGTGATTCTAATGTGCAGCCAAGGTTGAGAACCACTGTTCTAATCGGACCACATTGTCTACTAGAACTCAGCAAGCACACCGTGGGTGGAAACAAGACACAGTAAACTATTTCAGGTGGTGAGAGTGACATGCAGGATTAAAAGCAGAGAAAATGTCATCCCTTCTTGCTCTCCTTCCCAGTAACGTAGCCCGCACTACCTGTAACTGCCTCCTTCTTTCACGGCCCTCTCCTGATGGGGGCCTGCTGTGAACTTGGAGAGGGCCCTGGGCCGTAACAGCAGAAGCCATTTCCCAGGGCGGGAGGCTGGCTGAGTGTGGAGATTAGCCCTGTGGTCAGCAGCCTCATCTTTGTTGGGACCGAGAGAAAAGCACTTCTGTCTCCTGGCTTTCACAGTGAGTGGCAATGCAGGAAGGGACCATCTCAGACAACGGGCTTCATTCCCCAATTTCATACCTGCCTGTGCCCACTGGGTGCCCATGTGCTGATATATTTCTAATAGATTTATGGTTGGGGCCTGGTAGAGTTATCCCCCTATTGTTCCAGAATTTTGGCCAAGACCCAGAGCGGGGACAGGACACAAGTATCCCACATGCTGAGTTCAGAAGTTGGAGCCATCAGGGCTGTCAGAGGGCTGTTCAGGGGGCGAGGGGACATGCGAGGGACAGGTCTGTGTCAGAGGAGGGCTGTGAAATAGACAGGCAGTTACAGCAAGCACAGGCTCCATTACAGGAAAGGAGAACAAGAAGAGACAAGTTTACACTGGGCCTTGTTGGCTTCACCCCAACCCAAGTTGATTTAAGGCAAACTGGAAGGAGAGAAAGCAGGTCTTTTTAGGGAGAAGAGTGCTTACCAAGAGCCACCATCTCCTTCCTCTTCTTATAAGAGCAAGGGAGGGCGGGGGAGAGCTTGTCCCCTTATGAACTGACCAAAGCCAGTTCCATCTCTCCAGATTCCTTTGGAAGCTGCCAAAGGTTAGAGTTGGTGAGTGGTAGCTATTCTGTAACCTTGCTTTGATTTTGATGAAAGCAGGCGTGGGAGCAAATTCTCCCACATATACAGACATTTACTAAATGAATATTCATGAGCAGAGCAGGCTCAGAACAGCTCACAAATGCATTCTGCAAGCCCGGTGCAGTCCCAGCACGCTGTGCTGTACAGTGCTGCCTGCTGGAGGCGCCGGGCCCTTCCTGAGCTGTGGGACCGGTCCTCCCTCCCAAGACTCCCACATCCTTGGTCTGGGTGAGGCCTGGCCATGGGAGTCTAAGAGCGCCCCTTACAATTCCCATGTTCAGCCAGGGCTGAGAACCACTGTTTTCGATGCTTCCACCACACCCTGGATGAAAGGTTCAGGGTCATCACAGAGGTAGATTGTCTTCTCTAGTTTGGACTCTTCAGTTAGAAAATCTCCTAAGCCAAGGGCTGTACCGAGGTCAGGGGCATCAGGCATAAAGCGTGCAGGCAGGGCACATGCCCAAGTTGATTCTTAGTGTCAGTTCATGCAGAGATGAGAAATATATTCAGACTAGAGGCTCGGTGCACGAATTCCTGCACAGGTGGGGTCCCGAGAGGGGTGGGGAAGGGCCAGGACACAATCGGCCCTCTGGGTGGGCGGTGGGATGCCCTTGCTGGCCCAGGATCTGGATCTGTCCCGCTGACATTTGCACCAGTTGTCAGGAGCCACCTGGCGGCCACTTTTATATCATTTCTTCCTTGCGGAGCATCTAGGGAGGGGAAATGGCCGCTGTGTCCAAGCCCGACTTCCAGAAGGCAGCAGTGCTGTCGGGATTCTGCCAGCGGTGCCAGTCCATCGGTGCCTGGCCCGTTCTCCGGAGATTGGACCTGCAGGACTACTGAGGGAGTGATTGGCTGCCGCAAGGCTGGTGGGCCACCGGGATGGGTTGGTCAGCTGAGCGGCACTCTCACTGTGGGAGTGCACTGCCCACCAGGGGTCAGCTCCTGTGTTGAGCATCTGCCCCCTGGTGCGTGTCATAGCGATTGGTTGACCAGTCGTTCCAGTTGCTTAGGCTTTTATATATATAGATTATTTTAGCCACTCACCTCCTAACTATCTCGGACTTCAGCAGTGACTCCCTGTCTCTAATACCATCATGCGAATTAACAAGTCATTAATCTCACTAATAAGAACCTGTTTTGGGGTCTCTGATGCTAATTAATAACAGCCGGTTGTTGATTAAGCTCAACTAAGAGAGGTGCAGATGGCAGCTGACCCTGGATCACGGCCCTTTCTGATGTGCCGCTAACTGGCCCCCTGAGCCTGTGTGTCCGTGGTAGCACATTAGCCGACCATCCCTAAACTAGCACATACGTGATGCGGGCCTGGTTGTGCAGATTTATGTTAAAGTAGAGTACAGTCGGTATAGCACTGCATCTTCCCAAGGCCAAGGAGGCTGACCCTAGAGAGCCGTGTGTGAAGTCCGGACGTGTCCCAGCTGCCAGCTGTCCGCTCTCTCCCTTCCAGTCAAGTCGGGGCTGGCAATCTCTGGTCTGCAGGCTGCAGAGCCGCAGTAGGTCATCCCCGATATGACCTTCGCAGAAAGCCCCGAGGTGTGACCAGGGCTAGCAGGCTGCCCCCTGGTTCTGCAGAACCTGAGACGCTGCCCCACTCTGCCTGCCAGCGCCGGGGCTGGAGGACAAAGTGAGATGAGGAGGTGAGATGAGGCTTTAGACTTGAAGGCAGACCACATTCTCCCCCACGGCAAGCTTTTGCCAGCCTGCTTTGGTGGGATGGGGGAAAGAATATTGATTCAAATGCAAAATGGAAGTTTTACAAAGAACAGGGCTTACTTAGCCTTAGACACCAGAATGAGACACTTCCATTGAAAGGACTGGACATTTATAGAGACTTGGATGAGACGGTTGTCAGGGAGACATCCACCAACAGGAACGGGGCGTTCAGCACAGCAGAGCTGAGCACTGAGGTCGCTAAAGTGACGCCGTCTCATGGTTATAGCTCCTCGGGGCTGGAGGCCTTGCTAATCTGTTACATGTGCCTGCTTTGATGTCGGCGAGGGACATGCCTTCAGAGTCCCTGGTCTGGTGGTTCGCTGTAGGAGCACATTTCATGCGAGTGGTGCCTGAAAGAGTTCGCTCAGCTGGCAGTGCAGAAGGGACAGAACACCATGTCCCGGGAGCCGTTTCCTCCTCAGCCTTTGGGGTTCTGGCTGCCCATCTGTTCTCTATGGATAATGCGGCCTGTGCACAGAGCGTGTGCCACTTTTGACTCAGGTTAGAAAAGTTTCTCTGGAAAGAGACGAATTCATGATCAAATAAACTGGGGGCAGTTTGGGTTAAACAAGAGAATCTGACAGTAGTAAAGTCTGGGAGGAAAAAAACGTTTAGGGAGAAAATGTTGAAAGGAATAAAATCAATGAGACAAATGAACACATGTCATCATTGATTTCTCTCATTTCTAGGTTAAAGAATCCTAGTTACAGACCAGCCATCTCTTTTGAGAACTTCCCGGGAATGAATTCTTGCCTCCAGTAGCAGCCCATCCTTCCTCTTCTTGGCTGAGACACCTGGCCGGTTCCTCAGCAGCCTTGCTGAGAAACGCACCTTCCCGCCCGCCTCCCCAGCGCTGATCACAGCCCCC
>NW_006383017.1:5501510-5551696 GCF_000327345.1 Myotis davidii | reverse complement strand
CCCTGGAAAGCCCCGCCGTCCAGCTTCCTGTCATTGGTCCTGGTGCCACGTGTGTGACATCCCTGCACAGAGGTGCTTTTCTGCCTCAGCAGCATCTCCTGTGCTTGTCAGCTTTGCCCGAGTGACTTCCAGGGGATTCTTCTTTCCTATTCGCCCTCCTGACTCACTGCCCTCAGCACAGAAAATAGAGGCGCTCCTGAGTTACACCCTCAGCTTTGTGCTTCTCCAGTTCTAGGTCTACCTGCCCATCATCTTCCCCTCCTTTCTTCTTCACACGGTCAGAAAATGCCTGAACCTCCCCCCCACCCCCATAACAATAGTGAAATTATTTAATCCCGTTAAGTAGTTCCTATCATTATGGGCATTTTCTAGATGAGGATGCAGAGGCACTGAGAAGTGTAGTAATGGGCGAGGGCCACACAGTTAGCAAGTGTCATGTGAGTGTCCAGAATCCTGGCTATCTATTTTGTCCCTCATTCTGATCAGCTTTTAAAAAATGACTCACGTGCCGAGACCGGTTTCACTCAGTGGATAGAGCTTCGGCCTGCGGACAGAAAGGTCCCAGGTTTGATTCCGGTCAAGGGCATGTACCTTGGTTGTGGGCACATCCCCAGTTGGAGATGTGCAGGAGGCAGCTGATCGATGTGTCTCTCTCATCGATGTTTCTAACTATCTCTCTCCATTCCTCTGTGTAAAAAATCAATAAAATATATTTTAAAAAAGAGTTCGCAGCTTTAAAAAAATAAAAAATAAAAAGTGACTCACGTATCATAAAATTTCCTTTTTTAAATGAACATTTTAGTGGGTTGTGGTATATTTATGGAGTTGTACAACCCACACCACTTCCTAATTTCTAAAATAAACCTTGAACTCATTAGCAGCCATTTCCCACTGCCCCCTGCCCCTGCTAATCACTGATCTACTTCCTGCCTCTAGATTCGCCTGTTCTGGACATTTCACGTAAATGGAGTCATGCAGTTTGTGGGTTTTTTATGGCTGGCTTATTTCACTTCACATAATGCTTCCAAGGTCCAGCTGTATGGTAGCATGTCTGAGTATCTCATTCCCTCTTATTGCTGAATAATATTCCGCTGTATGAATTTATCAGTTTGTTTTCCACGTGTCAGCCGATGGGCACTTGGATTGCTTCTGCTTTTTTGACCGTTATGCATAAATTTGTGTGAATATTTGCACACAAATTTTTGTGTATTACACACATTTCATTTCTCTTGGGTGTATGCGGAGGAGTGGAATTGCTGTGTCATGTGATAATCTTACGTTTAACTTTTTAAGGAACTGTCAATTTTTCCAAAGAAGCGGCACTATTTTGTAATCACACCAAGAATATAGGAGTTCCAGTGTTCTATATCTTGTATAACGTGCCTGTTTTATTCTAGACATCCTAGTGTATGTGGCGTGGTATTTCAGTGTGGTTTTGATTTGTTTCCCTAATGACTAATGATGTGGAACATCTTTCCATATGCTCATTGATCATTTATACATCTTTTTGGCAGAAAAAGCTAGTAAAATCCTTGTCCCTTTTTAATTTGGGTTATATGTCTTTTTATTGTTGACTTGTAAGAGTTCCTTATATATTCTGAATACAAGTCCTTTATCAGATATATGCTTACAAATATGTTCTCTCATTCTGTTATCTTTTTAAAAAATGTACATATTTTTATTGATTTCATAGAGGAAGGGAGAGGGAGAGAGATAAAAATATCAATGATGAGAGAGAATCATTGCTCAGCCGCCTTCTGCATGCCCCATACTGGGGATTGAGCCCACAACCTGGGCATGTGCCCTGACTGGGAATTGAACCGTGACCTCCTGGTTCATAGGTCAACACTCAACCACGGAGCCACACCAGCCGGGCGAAAGGGTCCAAATTAAAATTTTCCCATGTGACCTTCAGCCTGAAGGAGTTCCTTTCGTATTTCTTGCAGGGCAGGCCTGCTAGGAACAGGTGCTGTCATTATTTGTTGGTCTCAGAATGCCTTCATTTCTTCTCTGTTTTCGATGGATCGTAGCTGACAGTCTTTATCTTCCAACACTTTGGATATGCCATTTCACTGTTTTCTAGCCTTCATGCTTTCTGATGAGAACTCAGTGTTCAATATTACTTGTATAAAAGGGGTCACTTTTTTTCTTGCTGCTTTTACATTTCTCTGTCCTTGATTTTTGGCAGTTTGATTATGTCATGCCCATGAATAGATACTTTTGAGTTTACCCTACTTGGAATTTCTTAAGCTTCTTGGATGTGTAAATTCATATCCTCCATCAAATATGAGAAGTTCTTGGCCATTATTTTTTCACATATTCTTTCTGATCCTTTCTCACCTCTCCTTCTGGGACCCATATTATGGTACAGCAGATGGTGTCCTCCAGGTCTCTGAGGTTTTTGTTATTTTTTCACATTCTTTTTTTCTTCTTATTTCTTCAGACTTGATAATCTCAGTTGGTCTCATTTCAGGCTTACTGATTATTTCTTCAGCCAGCTCAAATTTGTTGTTTAACCTCTCTAGTGAAATTTTTGTTATTGTGCTTTTAAACTCTAGAATTTCAATTTGGGTGTTTAGTTTTAAACATTTTTTATCACTTATTGATAGTTTCTACTTAGTAGACATTGTTTTCATATTTGTTTATACTTTATACATTTTTAGACAAGTTTCCCACTAGTTCCTTGAACATACTTATAATAGTAGATTTAAAGACTTCATCAAGTAAATCCAGTATTTGGGCTTCCTTGGGTATAGTTTATGCTGAATGTTTTTTTTCCCCTATACCTTCCTGTTTCTTTTCACATCTCATAATTTGAAATGGAATCTGGACATTTGAAGTAACAACTCTGAAAACCTGCGCTTCACACCCCCATCCCGCTCACTCCAAGGGTTTTTTGTTCTACTGTTGCCTGTTAAATGACTCTTGGATGAATTCTGTAATGTCTGTATACGCTGTCATGTGTGTCCTGTGTCCACTGAGGTCTCTGTTCAGGTAATAATTGGACAGATATATGCTTAAATACGTAGGCCAAGTAACTCCCCCCTTTGTCAGCAGGCTTTGTATGTATATTCATCATTCAGGCAGCTTATAACTTTACATTAGCTTTCACTTCCTGTTTGTGCAGATATTCAAGGTCAGCTAGAGGTGAGAGCGCCTTCTTAAGTCTTTCATGGGCATGTGCACAGCCCTTTACATGCCTGTGACTTTCTAGAGACCCAGGAATATACTAGAGCTTAAAAAAACATATATATATATATGTTTTAACTGGAGAGGAAAGGAGAGGGAGAGAGAGAAACATCAATGATGAGAGAGAATCACTGATCGGCTGCCTCCTGCACATCCCCTACTGGGGATTGAGCCCACACCTGGGGCAATGTGCCCTGACCAGGAATCAAACCATGACCTACTGGTTCATAGGTCGATGCTCAACCACTAAGCCACACTGGCTGGGTTATACTAGAGCTTTTTAAAGCCCCCTATATTCACCTCATTCTCTAGATCTCTCTCTCTCTCTCTCTTTCTCTCTCTCCCCCCCACCAAATGGTATAATTGCCTTACCAGTGGTCGCCAAACTCATTAGTCTACAGAGCCAAATAGCAACAGTACAACGATTGAAATTTCTTTTGATAGCCAAAAATTTTAAGCTTAAACTATATAAGTAGGTACATTGTTATTCACTTAATTAGGGTACTCCTAAGGCTTAGGAAGAGCCACACTCAAGGGGCCAAAGAGCCGCATGTGGCTTGTGAGCCGCAGTTTGCCAACCACTGCTAGAAGCCTGTGATGTTAGACAATTGCTGCTAAATGTTTTCAACAAACCTGAGAATAGAGCTTTTCCCTCGGAGCTGGCTCTGGTTTAGGTCAACTGAAAACAAGCCGTGTTAATGGGTTTTTTCCCGGGACTTCCAGTCTGGTCAAATAGTGACAAGTCTCTGGGGGCTCCAAGCCGCTTCTGCCCCTCCAGCGGCTGAAATGGGTACTGGTGTTTACGGTTACCATTCTTGCAAGACTGCTGTTTTCAGGGCTACTGCACAAATGAGGGGAGGCAGATGGGAGTAGTACCAGTTAAAATGCTATAAACCTTTCTGTTCTTGCCAAGGTTCATCTGTTTTTCTCAAATAAATGCTCCCCTGGTTGTTGCAAGCCTTTGATTAATTTCCAGAGTCCTGAAAAATTAATTTTGACAGTTTTCACCAGTGTTCCTGTTGCTTTTATGCAGGAATAGACTTTTGGAGGCCCTTACTCTGTCACCCTGGAGTTCCTTCTCTGGGCACTCGGTTGTAATTTATGAACAGAAAATTTAGAAGATCCTTAATAAGTTCTCTGAAGACCTAGTTAAGAATGAAGTGGAAGTCTGTAGGACTGCAAGCCATTTGTGCGGGAGAACTCAAGAAGTGATTTTATTTTATTTTATTTTTCACCAGTTCAAGATCATCAAGAGGATATTTATAGCCAGCATGTACTACAGATGCTTTAAGAAACATTTTTCTGTGAGTTAAATGATTATGACTGGGTAGTGTTACCTTCATATGGATGAATCCTGACCTTGTTGATCAACATTTAGGTTTTCCCCAAGTTTTCACTGCTACAAAGAATGATACAGGGCATATTATCAGGCACATATCTTTGTGTGTATAAGTCAGTAGATCAGATAAGTCCAGTGCAGTGGATTTACTGTAGCAAATTTACTAGCTTAAAAGATATATGTGTTTACAATCTTGATAGCTAGTGTAGCTTATTCATTTTTAAATCTTTAGAGTTCATATTTTCTTTCTCATGCTAGTGTTGGGAATATTTTTTATGGTTCATTCTTTGTCCTTCTTTTATTATATTGGTTTGAAGTTCCTAAATCTGTACAGAATGTCTGAAACATTGGGAAATAAGAAACTAATTTAAAACTGTATGTTAATTAAATTTTCAAATACATTTTTTCTGTACCCTCTTGGCATCTTTTTAGATGAAATACCTCTAAATTTAAGGCAATGAGGCCAACTGTTAACCTGAAAAGATGGCAGAGTACATTGTTTCCCCCAGGTGTTCGAACTTTTGGACATCCTCTAGATTGGCAAGTAGATGTTTTATTTTATTTCAATGCGTAGCATCTATACCAGGCACCAGCCTGAATGGCTAAAACCCTTCTTGGTATGTCAAAGCCTAAAGTGTTAGCTGGTCGTTTTGAATGTTTTTCTCTTTTAAGTGTGTCTAGTAGGATGCCTTACCTTCCTGGGTTTGTTCATTATAACATATGTGTTCTTCCAGCTGAGTTAGATGAGAGCATGACTGAAAGCAACAAGGACAAGGAGAGCCTGGGTGTGTATAACACCTTTTAAAAAGTATCTTTGAGCTGTGACTGACCCTTTTTCATTCCTTTTTCATTGCATGAAGGGAGAATAAAAGTGATCTCTTGTCGACAGCCTCCCTCCCTTGACTTTCATCTTTATCTGCCTGCCTTTTGATTTTTTATTACTCACCCTAGCTTCTGATGAGCAAAGCAGTAAAATGTGTTTTAGGCAGACCACGCTGCAGTATAATTGCCTCATTAGAGAGAGCTGCTCGGTGCCGGTACCCTCCGGCATGAGGATTAAGGAAATGGAAGTGGCCCTTCGCTAATCTCAATTATGTTATAGGCCAAATCCCATTACAACAAACCCAACGCAACAGGACCTTTATATGGCACCAGGATTTCCAAATCTCAGCCCAGCTACGGCCCGCTCATCACCAGCAGCAACGTCCCAGCCCTGCACAGGCATCAGGAGTTCTTCATAATGGAATCTGACCTGTGGTGATGTTGGGAATCAGAATTATGCTCTGGGAATGCTGCTGCTGCACACAAATGCAAGGAATAAAAGGCCTCGTTTGCCTTTCCCTGAAATAGGCTGTCAGCGGAGCAGCCCTATAATACGTGGTGAATTCCCATAAGGACAGGAGGTTAGTCAAAGCTGCTCATCACCATGTGGTCCGCAGCCCAGCTCCTATGACAGCGGCGGCTGCCAGCCCCAGGCCCTCACGTGGTCCCTGGTGCCTCCAAAGTGTCTGTTGAATGAAGAGGACGAGGAACAACTTGGATGTGTGTTTCCATGGTCTGAGTGGAAAAGCTTCCCAGGGTGACTTAGGCTCGCCAGGGAGGCTGATTTTAATCGCACTGCAAACAAATCCAGTCTTCTGAGCCTCCGGGCCAGGGTGTTGGGGCGGCCAGCACCCTGCCTGCCCCAGGTGCGCACCGAGGAAGGAGCAGGGCTACTGTGATGAACTCAGGGGCTGCTTCTGTGGAACCCAGCGAAGGACCATTTGCAAAGCTGCGCCCAGTCACCTGAAGAGGACCTGGGTGCGCCTGGGGTCCGTGGAGTGAGGAAGTGGCTCTCTTCAGCCGGGACTCGGTGTGGCTGCTGGTGGCACCTGTGCTGAGATCAGAACAAAGTCTCCGTGTCCTCAGCCATCAAACAGAAATAAAAATGCTCCTGCCAATGAAGACATTAATAATGACGGTAGCAGCAGATTCTTCTAGAGCACTTTTTCTGTCCAGACCCTATTTGGAGACTTTATATTTGCGTATGTACTTTACCAACAAGGGCACTATGGTGGTAGGAACTCTTTTCCCCACTTCATGAGGAAACTGAGGTACAGAGAGATCAGGCATTTTATCCACGGCCTCGCAGCTATCAAGAGCTGGAATTTTACCTCCATGATTCATACACTTAACCACTTTCCTTCAGTGCATCTCGTCTGCAAAACCATTGTACTCACCAGTAGTATCTCTGAGTTACTAACTATGCAAGTGTATTCAGAAAGCATTCATCGAGCACCAGGCACAGGGATTATGATGGTGAGCCAAAGTAGACAAGGCGCCTGCCCTCTCTTGTGAAGATGGTCTTGTGGACGAATGCGAAAAGGTGGAACTCTTCTCCACAGAGACCTTCAATGGAAGTACCTGCTCCAGGCCAGGAAGAAGCAGCACTGAAGCTGGTCTACAGGAAGGACAGTGGTGTTCTACACATGTGAAAAGGCGTGTGCCAAGGCCCGGGGGCACCTGGATCCTGGCCTTTTCAAAGAACTGCAGCCCCAGTGACGAGAGGAGGAGGCTGCGGAGGTTGGCCAGGGCAGACCCCTGAGGGCTCCAACGGGCATGTGAAGGAGTCATCCTGACAAGCAATGAAAAGCCCTTGCAGAGCCTGGAATGACTGGATTTGGGTTTTGAACGGTGTCTCAGGCAGAACAGAGGAGGGAGGGTCACCAGAGAGGGCGCTGGGATGGCAGCCAGGAGGCTTGTCTGTAGTCCATGCAAAAGACAGAAGCCACTTGGTTGGGCTAGAATGGTGGCAGTGGGAAGGAGGAGGTACACGGGTCTGAGAAATACTTGGGTAAAATTAACAAGTTTGGAGGGGAAGCAATGACTGCAGCTGTCAGGAAAACCAAACATCGAAACGGAAGGGCACGTAGACTTAGATTTTGTTCTGGGATCCTTCGAGCCATCTGACCAGCAGTAACAATGTTCTTAGCTATACAGCTGGAGAAAGACATCATGCAGTGACTTAAGTATTTCTTAATCACCTACTGTGTGCCAGGCCCTGGGTCAGGCAGGAGGCAAACAGTGACAAGGACAGACATCCTGTCCTCAAGGGGTTTGAGAGCAGTGGTTCTCAACCAGGAGCAATTGTGCCCACCCCTCCCCACCCCCGGAGGTTTGTTACTGGCATCTGGGGCGGGGAGGGGAGGTTGTTAAACATCCTACAACTCAAGGGCTGACCCTGGCAACCAAGAACTGTGGCCTCAAATGTTCATAGTGCTGAGGTTAAGAACCCCGGTTTATACTTTAGTTGGGAAGAGTTTATAATACAGACGGTGTGATGAGGTCAGAGAGGGCGTTTTGGCAGCACAGGGAGTGAGCCCAGCCTCCTCGTGTGGGAGGAAGAGACAGCGCAGGCTTCTTGCCTTTAGCAAAGGTTAGCGAGGGCGAGGCAGACCTCCTGGCACAGCCCTTGAGTTCTGCCTAATTCAGATTAAAGTACTAGCTATGACTGCGGGCTCTCAGCCCAAGGGTTTAAATCCACATTCTCCCTCTACCAGCTGTATGAACTTTGATGTCACTGTGCCTCAGTTTCTGTATTTCAGTATTTGGTTCTCCGTTTATTACCCTGTGTTGAAATTAAGGGAGATCATCCTTGTGAAGGCTCGACCACAGGATCTTGCACAGGCTGGAATCACTCAATAAATGCCCATAATAAACACTTTTCTTTCAGTTGCCTGGTTTACGTCATTTTTATCTTCTCTACATTTTCTTGAATGAGCAGAAGACATAAAACTGCTTGGCTCCAACATCGGTGGCCTCCTTCCTGCTTGTGACAGGAAAGATGAAAGAGAAGAAAATAAAGCGATACCTGTTTATTTGAACTCCATAATCAGGTTTTTGTGAGAACATCTGATGGAAAAATTGAGATTTGAAATGGGACGTCAACACTCCCAGTGGAGTGGTGGTAGGTGGTCTGCGGAGCGGGTCCAGGTGGGAACTGCAGCCCGGCATGTGCTCATCGCGGAGTCACTGGCTCAGGAGTCAGAATCGGGCACATACATCCTGGGCTGTTCCCGTGCTACAGCCAGCCGCATTCAGGCAACTGCACTTATGAAGAGCAAGGCCAATTTGCTTTAATCCCCAAAGAACTTAACCCTTTTAAACCCTTTAACTTTGATTCCTTTGTGCCAAAAGGAAAAAGCATTGGGGACATTTCCCAATTGAGACAGAGCCACCTGACCTCAGGACAAAGGGTGCGTCTGCTGAGGTGTTGGTGGTGTGAACTGTGACTGCGCTGCTGCCACCACCCGGGATGAGAGGTCGGGCTGGGTGAAGGCCACACCTCCCGGGACGAGAATGTGTTCAGTTGTCAAATAGAAAATCAGAGAGTGAATCCTGTTGGACGGGGTGCCCTGTGCTCTAGACCAGTGATGGCGAACCTATGACACGCGAACTCATTGTTTTGGTTGATTTTTCTTTGTTAAATGGCATTTAAATATATAAAATAAATATCAAAAATATAAATCTTTGTTTTACTATGGTTGCAAATATCAAAAAGTTTCTATATGTGACACGGCACCAGAGTTACGTTAGAGTTTTTCAAAATGCTGACACGCCGAGCTCAAAAGGTTCGCCATCTCTGCTCTAGACCATGCTGGGTGAACTGTGGCCCATGAGCCACATCGGGCCCACAGTGTTTTGTAACTAAAGATGTTCAGAACACAGCCATGCCTCGTCATTTGTGTACTGTCTTGGCCGGTTTTGTGACAAAGTTGAGTGGTTGCAGTGGAGACCGTACAGCCTGCAAAGCCCGCCTCAAAGCCAAGCTCTCAAGACCGAACAAGACAAAAGGAAAACCTTATTAACTGCTTTAGCTAAGCCTTGGTTCTCTTGGAGCCAAACTGATATTTAGTAGGGATATGCCAGTAAGTTAGGGACTGTGTGGTGTTTTTATAGAGCACCTCGTTGCATGAAGATTTTCTGAAGGTTGGCAGGTGACCTAGGGTCCATCTAAAGTGTTCTGTGACCAGCCTAGCCTAGCACAGGAGGCCTTGGGTTAGGTCAGTGGTCGGCAAACTGCAGCCCCTTGAGTGTGGCTCTCCCACAAAATACCACGTGCGGGCGCGCACGTACAGTGCAATTGAAACTTCATGGCCACACTCAAGGAGCCAAAGAGCCGCATGTGGCTCACAAGCCGCAGTTAGCTGACCATTGGGTTAGGAGATGAGTGCTCTCACAGCTCTTAAGTATTTGACCCATGGCCACCAATTTTGTGGCCTTGGCTTCTAAGATGTCTCTTAGCAACAGCCTTTATCTCATATGCACATTAACCCACTACTGACCAGACACGGATCTGGTGACAACCATAAAGTCCCCAGTCTGTGAGGCCAGCTCGGACAGCGGGCTTATAGGGCCTATGCGCGAGTTCTGCCTGGTGCTTTCCCCTCCTTATGACAAATGGCACAGACACCAAGACAAAAAATAAAAACACAAACAAAAACCAGTGACAATCTCTGGAAAGAAAACGCTCAATAAAAACCAGAAGCACTTACAACAAAGCTTTACCAGAGTCCCTGTGCCCAAGGAACTAGTTCACAAAGATTTTCTCCAGCTCATCTAAATCGAGAAAGGGGCCATAACCGGTTTGGCTCTGTGGATAGAGCATCGGCCTGCGGACTGAAAGGTCCCAGGTTCGATTCCGGTCAAAGGCATGTACCTTGGTTGCAGGCACATCCCCAGTAGGGGGTGTGCAGGAGGCAGCTGATCGATGTTTCCCTCTCTCATCGATGTTTCTAACTCTCTGTCCCTCTCCCTTCCTCTCTGTAAAAAATCAATAAAATATAAAAAATAAATAAATAAATAAATCGAGAAAGGGAAAAAACTCACCACTCTCGCTTCCACCAGGTTCTGTAGGCAGAGACCCAGGAGCCTGAGGTGGTGAGGATTCTTAGATTCAGCAGCTCTGGTCAGAGGTCCCAGGATCTCCCGTTGTAGCAGCCTCCGAGGGCGCAGTGTGCGGCCAGGGAACTTTATCCTGCCAACTACACCGATTGTGGGGGAGGGACATTTTTCCTTCTGCCCTTCTAGTTTCATTGACTTGCCTAGTAGTAAAATTAACGTAAGGCAGATTGATAGGAGAAAAACAAGTTAAATAAGGAATGCATGGGACCCCATACAAATATGAGGCCCAAAGGCAGGGAGGCGAAAATGGCTTCTGTGCAGTTCTGAATTATGGGGAAGGGAGGACAGATCTGGGACCTCGAAGGGAAGGACGACAATTCACGGGAAGTTGAAGGGCAAGTGCTTGGTGACCAATGCCTGCTTTGCCCTGCCTTGCAGAGTCAGCGGACACGGGACTCTGCTCTCCAGGCCCTCTGGGCCCTCCCAGCCCCCACACCTGGCCCATCGTCTTTGTAGTCCTCGCTGGTGATGGTCTCCTCCAGGGACAGGCCTCTGTCTAATTCTGTGGGCACTTCCAGGGGAGGCAGTAAGCTCTTCCTGAGTCTTTTGGGCCACGGTTGTCTTTAGCTCAAAACCTGTCTGCTTGCCAGAGTGGCCCATTGTGGGGAGGCTTGTCTGACCCTTCAGAGGTCACCTTGGTGGCAGGGGTCGATGTGAGTTGTTTTGGAGCCCCTGAAGGGCAATTTTTGTTTAAAGGAAGGATTACTTGGGTTGCTTTGATTTTAAAACTTATTATTTAATTGATTGGAAATCCTAATATTTTTGAAGTTCAGCATTCAGATCTTACTGTTATCATGTTTATATATCTCCCATCTCCATTTATAAACTTAAAAAATATTTTTTATATTTAAGATACGTTCATAAATGCAGAATATTCGGCTTCTTTTTACATCATCTGACTCTGACACCTCTTTCCCCAAGAAAAACAACACCTTTTCCTTCCCTTTTAATAATGTTTATAACCCTCACAAATTAAATGTATAAATATGCTGAACATTAAATTGACTTAAATATCCTAAAATGATTGTGTCATATATTTTAGTTTAAAATTGTAAGTTATACCAATTACTCAGTTAAACATTTTAAATTGGAATTATAAGAATAATTTGTTTATATGAGTAAACAAATAAATGGTAAAATGATTGAAGTACTAAATATGTACAGATCCCATAGCACAAACTATGTACAGATTATAGGTTTAGTTCTTTTAAATATTTTGTATCTCATTATAAATCTTACCAGGCTAAAAGAGGCTTACTCATTACAGAGACAATTTGTCATCCAAAACAGTTTTGGGGAATACCTTGTCAGCCACCTTACGATTGCATGACAATCAGAAATTTCAGGTGGGATGTGGATTGGATTTTTATTTTTAATGCCACTGGAAGACCTTGGTCCTGTTTATAGTTTCTGGGTCATTGAGTTCATAAATTAATAATGTGGGTGGTCAGATAGCCCATGGCCCTTAGATGCAAGTTAGAGGTTATACACATAGAAGACTCTTCCAAGCTGCTTCAAGCTTGCTGTCTCTTAAGGAATGCAAATATCTTGCCAGCTAACTTTAATGACTTTTCAACTTGTTGAAAAAAATGGCATCTTTTCAAAAACTTTCTATTTTTTAGGGCTACAGCTTTTCTAGATATTCACATGAAAAGCTGTTTAATTCTGAATATCTTGATTGACATGTTGTTACAATTTCTAGGCTCATGCTGCTAGGGGTGTTGGCCCAGGTCATTAAACTTCTTTGGTATTGAAGGTGATCAGAACAGTTAAATATTATCCTTGCTGTGTCTTTAAGTAGTTAGTTTAATTATAGGGGAAAATATTACAGTTGTAGTTGGTTAAGACTGTCTAGATTGTGTAGTCCAAATGTTTCATTTTAAGGAAGAGAAAAGACAGAGATGTTCAAGAAAAGGCTCAAATTCAGACAGAAGTTCTAAGATATGCCTCCCTGTGTGCTAGATAGATTAGATGGTTGTCTTGCTTGGGAGATCAATGCTACTCTCAGCCCCCTCTTTTAATAATGGAACTTTTCATGGAAGATTATCATAATTGGTATGAGAGAAATGACTCCAGAGATTAATTTTTGCCTGCATTTTTTAAATTTGAAAATGTGAGTTAGTCTTGGATTACATTACCATAATTTATTTAATAGACAGTCATTTAAAAGATAGTATTACTTCTAGCTCTCGCCATTTGATACATGGCTGCGTTGGGTACCTGATTTAGATGTTTCCACCACAGTAAGCTTTTCTGGGAGTGGATCAGTGCACCCTGCAAGGTTTTTCTTAATCTTTGTTACCAACGTTTACTCCTTAGGTGTGGAATTCACACCTAGGCCTCTCAGGCCTTCTCTACTGGAGATGGGTGCGTTTTTTATTTAAGGGCAAAAGTACATTTTTAGCCATTTTAGTCTTGGAGGCCCAGAAGTGAAACCCACTAGTGATGTTATAGGTATTAAATATGATCCTACTGGCTTGAAAGAAATTAAATCATTACTTCCTGCTCACGGCCAGGATAAAATCGCTGTGGTGAGGCCGGCTCTTTATCACCTCTTGAAATATGTTTATCTGCACTTGACAGTTTGAGCAGTGAAGGATTGTTTTAAATGATAGATGCAGAGTTGATAGCCATACCAGCTTTGCACATGTAGATTTTCATAACACACCCAAACACGTGACTTCCTCCCTTTGTCAGGGAGCCCTCCGCCTGCATGTGAATTGCGTTGGAATTGCACACTCCCATGCAGAGTCTCACTTGGGCCCCGTTGTCGTCGTCACTGAAGCATGTGAGAGGCAAATCGGCCTTTAAGATTTCCATCAAGGTTCCAGATATACCCATTGTTGCTCAGAACATTTGAATGTGCTGTAGTTCTGGGAGCTTTGAAAACTATTACATTTCCGTTGAAAAAAGAAAACCGTTGATTCAGTGAATGTTGGACACGGCCAACCTCTTCATTTTGACTTGAGTTGAAAATTCAAGTTCCCAGGTTCACATTTGGCCCTGGGAAAGCACGGTGGTGAGAACTAGGAGCTGACACTGGTTCTCGTAGCCCCGGCTCGGGTGGGACGTCTTCCTGGGGCTGGGCTCCTAAAGCCCTACCTGCTCTGCTCCCACCCTCTTCAGTGCTGCGCGAGGCTGGCCCCGGTCCGTGAGGCAGTGCTTCCCAAGATGGGCACCGGGAAGTCTGCGTTCCGCGGAGCTCCAATGTTGTGTTCAACCTCCGTAAAGGCAGCCAAGTGTTTCCCCGCTCAGTTTTATCCACTCATTTATTCTCTCTTCATTCAATGAGTCAGTAAATATCTGAGTGCCTGCTATGTACCGGGTGCTGTTTGAGTCTGGCATTATCGTGATGGGTAAACGTGGGCCTTGCTGTCTGAGCTTTTATGTTCTAGACAGGAAGACCAACATGGAACAGATGATCACATGATCATTTAGTCCCAACTGTAACACGTGAGTACTGTTCCACACTGTTTTTAACATGGTGACGTTCACTCACAGACCATATGGTTAAAAATGTTTGGTGATCATCGGAGAAGAACTTCCAGAGTGCACATAACCCAGCTCAGGCTGCACGGCAGTGTTGGCCAATGTGTTTTTAGAGCAGTTTTTTACGTGTATGTTTTCTATGCCAAACTCCATTGTCTGGAAAGCTTTAAAAACTAGGATTTTAATACTTAAGCCAACAAACAGAAAAACTGGGTTATCTCAATGTTCCCCAACTATGTGTGTTCAGGTTTGGGTTCTCCTGGTTCCTTCTTGTTATTATCACAGTTAATATGACTGTGTGTGGCGTGACTGTGTGTATACATTCACATGCATGTGCTCTAGCTGCATTTCCCCTCAGGTTGCTTTAAGCATTTATTCTTTGTTAGTGATTTAAAAATATATATATATATTTTCTCCCTCTCACTCCACCGACTCTATGAAAATGCTCCGTTTTGATCTAACGATTCAGCAGTGACAAATAAAGATGGGTTCACATCCAAGGAAGGCTCTAAACAGGACCCCAGGAAAGCAGAGTAATGATGAGCAAGATGCGTGGCACAGCCACAAACAGAGGCCACTTCTCTGATGGTTTTTTACAGGCCCGATCCCAGTCCTATCGCTGCATAACCTGCCTCGTGATAGGAAGTGGCGGACACATCAGGCCTCAGAAGTGCCTGAGGATGAGTGCTGTATACTTTTCCTCAATTGATACTGAAATTTTTACCAGTGCACTTCGCGCTGTCTGTTAACACGTGGATGGCAGGCACGTCTCACCAGGGCTTGGGCAATTGTAGACACCTCAGCCCGAAGCAAAACATTTCTGTTTCATCCAAATGCAGGGGCATCGTTCAAAAGTAAGCATGGCGAAGGGCCAGTGCACAGCTACCATCCACACTGAGGAGACCGTGGTCGGTGCTCAGCCACTCACACGGGGGTGGCACATTCTCCCCAGGTGGAGCCCCGCCCCCCTGCTGCCAAGGCTCCAGGTGAGAAGTGTTTTCAGCAGGTGCCAACATCTTAAAGGGTGAGACTGGGCTCTGAGGATTCCCAGCCAGTTGAGTTTCCTGGGCTGCACCCCAGACTGGCATTGTGTGCCCTGCGGCCCTGTGCCCTCGCTGTCCATGCACACCCTCTCATCAATGCTGTTATCTCGGTAACGGGGGTACTGAAATGCCACCTTGGAGCAGCTGAGGCAATTGCCAAGCCGGATACATTTGGCAGCAGAAACCAGTGCTGTTTCCCTAAAAGGCTGCTGGGCCTTTCTTACTAGAAATGAACGGCACCAACTCCTGCCAGGTGTGCGGCTGCTCCTGAATCATGTTGGGTGGTTAGGAGGGTTGTTAACACTTACAAGCTGCTGGATACCCGCGGGGGAGGAAGGCGAGGAGAGGAAGCCAGTGGAGACCACTGTGGAGGGACCTGCAGCCCACAGCGCCTTGAGGAAATTTACATCCACTTTGTCTGATGTAAATTTCTCCCAAGAAGCTGGAAATCCTGCTTTTTATGTAAAACCTCCTGATTTTTACACGTTGCCAACTAATGGAGAGTTTATGGAGCACCGCACGAGCCAAGCATAACACATCTGTTGGCCAGGGTCCTTTTTGTGCTGGGGCCTGCCCACTCCAAGTGTGGTCCCCACACCAGCAGCCTCAGCCTCACCTGCGAGCTGGCCCGAAACACAGACTCTCAGCTCCACCCGGACCTACTGGGTCAGAACCTGTGTGCACAAGGTCCCAGGTGACTTGGGTGCACATTAAAGTTACAGAGTGATTGTGCTGGGGACCCAACTTGGGTTCACTCTCTCGGTGCAAGAAGCTTTTGAGTCATTGGCTAGAAATTAAATATTTTAAGCGGAATTTCATTTTAAAAGTCCAAATATCACCTCATCCTTGAGGTGTTGGCCTGGGTATACCTTCTCTGGGGAGATCTTCCCCAGAGAACAACCAACCAGATTAGGTTTGTTCTTTCTGTGTGGCACCATCCCATTGTGTTCTTACTCATACTTTCCTATCCTCAGGGGCCCTATGCAGACATGTACCCTTTATATTTCAGCACTTGACACAGTCCTTGGCACATAGGGGTGTTCAGTGAATGAATGAATTCAGTGAAATGGCATGATCCTAATTATTAAGCATTTCTTGTTAACATATTTACTATTTGACCGTTTACCTGTTGACTTATTTACTATTAGACTTTTCAGAAGGAAAAAGTCTCAGCAGCTATGCAATCTTTTTTATACTTGTAGTCTTCTTGTCCACTCATGTGGGGTGAGTCTTCTCTCTCACTGTACATCTCATTCACTCATCCCTAGGACCTGTCCCTTGACCTGGTATATAGTAGATGCTCAATAAGGACATCGTGAATGGGTGAACTGGCTCAGTAGTAGTCCCTGCATTAAATTAATGTTTCTTTCATCATCCTTAATTACCCATCCAAATTATAGACTCATGGCTTAATTACAGACTTAAAAATAATTATCTATATAGATATATCTTTTTTAATATATTGCTCACTGGCACTATTCTGAATTTTAATGTGGCTTTAGGGCCCTTTGAGATGCAGAGTCTACTCCATTATGGAAATAACTAGAGGCCCGGTGCATGAAAATTTGTGCACTCCAGGGGGTCCCTCAGCCCAACCTTTGCCCTCTCGAAGTACGGGACCCCTTGGGGAATATCCAACTGATGGCTTAGGCCCACTCCCTGGGGGGGATCAGGCCTAAGCTGGCAGTCAGACATCCCTCTGGCAGCCCATTAGTCAGACATCCTTAGCGCTGCCACAGAGGTAGGAGAGGCTCCTGCCACTGCCGCTACACTGGCCAGCCATGAGCTGGCTTCTGGCAGAGCGGCACTTCCCCTGTGGAAGCATACTGACCACCAGGGGGCAGCTCCTGCATTGAGCGTCTACCCGCTGGTGGTCAGTGCACGCCTTAGTGACTGGTCTTTCCACTGATAGGGTCAATTTGCATATTACCATTTTATTGTATAGGATAGAACAGTGCCCTCATGTTTATCTTATCCAAATAGAAGGGTCAGGAGCACCTCTCTCCCTCAGTCTCAATAGGGTGCCCTTATGAAATCTAAAGCGAATCTTAACTTTCCCCATCTGATCACATTCTTTACTCACACATTCTCTAGACGAGCATATTGTTAAGAAGGAAAATGGGGCAAAGCAGATACAAAAATAATGTGTCCTATATTGGAGTTCGCTTTTTATATATTCTATAACAAAAGTCATTTGTCATTGGGGCACACACCTTTTGATCCAAATAAAAGTATTTTAAGTTGGATTTTAAAAAATACAATCGGGCTTTTCTTATTTTAATGGCATTGCTTTGCTATAATTCTATCATCTAATAGAAAATTCACTGCCCATGGTTCTTATCTACTTGCAATATATATCGACATTCATGTCTTCTAAAAGAATTATTCCATTCACTGTTATCTCAGACTGGATGCCCTCTCATTTTTGTGTTGTGCATTTGATGTGAGTTTTTTATATGTTTATGTGAGAGATTGTAATGGCTTGTTTCAGACCTCCTGGGCTGCCATCAACATGGCCATTCTGACAGTTGACTTTAATTCTAAAAGGTATAGTAGCGCCTTTCATATGAGAATTCTATTTTAGACCAGAACACTGGCTTCTTGAATATATATGAATTGTACAAGTGACCTTTCTGTGGATTGTGTTAAGTGAAGGGATAATTATCACTTTGAGTATTAAAGAACAGTTAATGTCATAGATACTTGATTATAATAAGCTGTGGTTTTTATAAAATATGCTCTTTAGAGTCAACTGACTTTTCTTATATTTGATTTTACAGCATAGTAACTTGATAGGCTTTTAATAACTATGTTTGCATAATGAAAAGAAAAGTGTTAAAAGATGGATATTAAAGTAATAATTTGTTACACAGAAAGGTGAGGTTCAAGGGTGAGAGCAAGGGAGGGACGCTGACTTTGTATACTTTATATTTTAAAAGTTTGTACTGCTTTTGTGATTTAAGTGACTAAAATAAAATATGTGAAGATTTGAGAAATGTTTAAGTAATGTGTGATTGAAGATTATTATTTACTATAGGTTTTCAGACATTCTAACGGTTACAGTGTACCTGTCTGAATTTTTTAATGGAATGTGGTGCATAGCTGGCTGGGGGTACTTTTGATTTACTGCTTTCAGTGCCCAAAATGTATTCCTATGGTATTTCCTTAGGACACAATAGTCTCTTGTGATCTTGATCATTGACACCGTTGTTCACTCTAAACAGTGCTCTTCAGAGCTGTCGTATAGAATAAATATTTCTATAGGAGAAAATAAAAGGACTTAGAGTCAATACTGTATAGTTAGGGAGCTGGTATTCTGGGGCCAAATTGACTGGGTTCCACTTTTGGCTCCATCACATTCTAACTGTGTGCCCTTGGGCTAGTTATCAGGTCTCCGTGTGCTTAATTTTCTCATCTGTGAGATCAATAACAGCATTGCCCCAGAGGTCTGTTGTAGGGAGTAAATGAGTTGATTTATGTAAAGCTTGGAAGAAGGCCTGACACGTGTAAACCTATATCAGCTAGCTTATGCTACATAACAAACATTCCAAAAATTTAGTAGCTTAGAACAACATTCATTTGTTACTTCTCATGACTCAAGCTGTGGCAGGTCTCCAGAGCTGGGCCACCGTGGCTGGGGGCTGGGTAGTCCAGGATGGCTTTGCTTACCTGTTCAGTGTGACGGCATCTGGGATGATGGCAGCTGGGGCTGCAGCAGCCGGGCTTGTTCACACGGTTGTGGTCACAGGGTTCTCAACAGCAGCAAGAGAGCAAAGCCTGGACGCACGCTTGCTTTTCAAGCCTCCGCTTCCATCACATTTGCTAATATCTCATTGGCTGAAACAAGTCAGAGGCCAAGCCCAGAGTCAGTAGGACAATGGACCACTCAAGAGCATGGATGCAGATGGAAAATGATTCAGACCCTCTTTGCAGACAGTCTACTTCAACGGCTCTGTAAGCATCAGCTGCTGCTCTTACTACTACTACTATGATTAATATTAACACTCCAAACACAAAGCTGCTGAAAGTAACCCCATGCTCAGAACTCTTGAGCGTGTCTTCAGTTAGTCATTAGCATTCGCCATTTCCAAATATTGTTGGAGCCTCAACAATTAACGCTTGCAACAAGAGAGTTTTTAGGAGGAGCCTATTCCACGGGGCTGAAATTATTATTTTTGTTACAAACTGTAGCTGTCCCTACTGATCTCCCTGGGAGCATTTTGCAGGTTATAAAATACAGCGATTACTATGGTAATCATATTGCAAGTACAAAATGGCTTTGACCTACTTGTTAAAATGCAACGCATATTAAAATATAGACTGTGAGCTTAAAGCTAAATGAACTCACAATACGAACAGAATCGCAAGTCCAGCGTGTTAGAGAGGGCTTCGAAGAAAACAGGGCATTTAATAAAGAGGAGCCATTTTTCCTCATTTTGCAGGCAGAATTATTTTTTAAATAATAAGAGCTACCATTTGCAGATCCATGTACTTTGTACCAGCCATGTGCTAGGTCTCTCAGTACCCGACTTCAGTTTCTCATCATGACACCTGCCCATGGGGTAGGGATTATCATTCTCTTGTGGTAAAAGAGAAAACTGAGGCTCAGAAAGAATAAATGCTTGCCCAGGCATGGGAATCCCTGTCCCAGAGCCTGGGATCAAGAGGATACCTGAGACCTAAAAGAAATTGGTTACAATGACAGGAAATGCATTTTGTACGTTGACATTTTGTTTAGTCAAGAAATGTTGATTGTGTGCAGATAGCATGCTGATTGCTGTGTTAATCAATAGACAGGTCAGCTGGGAGTTCTCCTGAGGTCGAGGAAGGCTTCCAAGATGTGGAGAATTCAACCTGGAGGATGAGTAGGCATTACTCAGGGGAAAGGACTGAGCTGTGATCGTGTGACAGGAGTAGTTCAGAGAAAGAAAGCAGAGGCCCTGCAACAGGCTAGGTTACTGATACAGAAAGTTAACAAGGGTCCGATCCTGAGGCCTTTGTGAGTCGGTTCCTTTACTGGAGGCACTAGGCTAGGGAGCTGTCAGAGAGTTTTGAGCAGGGAATGAATGACATGGTCAGATGGACTGTTAGCAAGATCATTTCAGTTCCAATATAAATGGGATGGGGCTGGGCTGGGAGTGAGTAAGACTGGCACCACCACCCAGGAGAGAGAGAACAGTGCCTGGATCCGGGAGTAGCGGCAGGAATGGAGACATGGACACGGTTGGGAGGCATTTAGAAGCTTTGGATGTAGAGGGAACGGAAGGATTTAAGGATGACATCTGGCATCTGATTTAGGAGTCGGGTAGGTGGTTCTGCTGAAGAAGAAAGCTTGGAAGAGGATGATGCAGCCACGGTGGACACGGTGATCATGTGCCTGTGGGACTCCCAGGCGGAGAAACCAGAAGGGAGTTAGGACCCATGGTGTGAACCTCAGGAGGCCTCTGGGCTGGAAGGGAGGCTGCACTTCCCTTCCGGAAGTGGAGTTCACCAGCACTCTCTAAACTAGCACCTCTGCGCCCTGCCCATCCTCTCTCCTCATTCGACTTTATTTTGCCCCTCAATGCTTATCGTCTCATTTGCTTATTGTCTTTCTCCACCACAATGGAATACAAGCTCCATAAGGGCAAATCATGTGTTTTGTTCACTGTCACATCCCCAGCAGCTAGAACAGTGCCTGGTACTGAGCGAATCAGCCCGCCGACGGGGTGATGGATGCCCCTGGGTAAAGAGCGGGGTGAGAACCCCTGGGAGGATGTGGAAGAGTGTCCAGGACAGAATCTGGGAGGACTGCACTGCAAGGAAGGGAGGGAGAGAAGACGTCTCCATAGAAAACTGAGACGATGCCTCCTTTCTTTGCTCTGAAGCTCCAATGGCAAAACATTTGGAAAGTTCAACTTCCCAGGAAGAATGGCTGTTGGTGATAATTTCTGGAACAGTGAGAGAATAGAGCTGAGTAGATGTGCTTCCGTTTCTTTGTCATTTCTTTTGTTGTTATTATTTTTTGTTTTTCTTTCCTGCATTAAAAAATAATAAAACTTCAAGACCCTGGCCCCGGTAGCTCAGTTGGTTTAGAGCATCGTCCTGATCCAGGGGTGGGGAATCTATTTTCTGCCAACGGTCCCTTGATATTTATAACATGATTCACGGCCCATACAATATTATCCACTTAAAATTTAGCCCGTTATATTTGGTCAAACATTTAATTAACTCACCCCTAATGCCTTGGCAGGGCCAGACCAAATGGTTTGTAGTCCTTATATGCCCGTGGGCCAGACTTTGCCCACCCCTGTAACACCAAGGTTGCAGGTTCGACCTCTGGTCAGGGCACATACAAAATTAACCAATGAATGCATAAATAAGTGGAACAACAAGTCGATGTTTCTCTCTTTCTCTCTCTCAAATTCAGTAAATAAACTTTTTTTTTAATTCAGCCAAATGCAAGCCTGGTGGAGAGGGAGCACTGTCAGTGCATTTGATCCAACTGGAGGCAAATTGATTTTATTTTGCAGGCCAATGGGGACTACTTGGTAGGGGCTTTCGTTCCAGCAGACGTGTGTTGAGAAAGGATCTGAATCCCTTCCAGGCCCTGCTGGCGAGAGCACTGTGGTTATTTCATGGTCTTTGCTGTGGCAGCTGGAGCTGGGTGGTAACAGAGCTGGAGAACATTGACTGCCCTCACCTAGAGAATCAGTGCTATGAGTAATAATGTCCCAGAGACACCCTCTTAGCATGCATTTACCAGTGTGCATCCTGCCTCCCTAAGACCCTGGGACTTGGCCTGGTAACGTGTGGCCTCTGGTTTCATTGGCACAACTCACTGAGGCCAGAGTGAAGGTGGACTTTCCAGCCTGAGTTTTATGCCACCCAGGGAAGCTGTGACTCCATTGCTTACAAGCTCAGGCTCTCAGTGTTTTCCATAATTATTTATTCCTTAGCCTAGATAACTCTGAGACAATCAACCCCAAGCGTTTCAATTATCAGTCATATTAATTGACTTGCTGCTGATAATGACAAAAATGAGAGGCAACTACACTAAGGCTGGGTGGGTAAATGTAGGTCCCAGGAGCTCTAATTCTAGAATCCACACTGGAAAGAAAGCCGATGGTGAATGCTTTAAACAAAAAATAGATTTTTTAAGTGTTCAGTTATTTTGAAATTTGAATTCCACAGTGAAGAGCAAGCCGGTCATTAGGGATAAGTGATGCTGTTGGATGTAACTTCTTTTAGTTAACCATTTCTACGTACTCCTTTACTTGTGCTCATTGTTTTCCCAGAGAAAAGTGAAAGTCTGAAATCCTCTTGCTGCCCCTCCAGAGGCGGATAGACTATCTAATGGACAATGCTAATGCAAAGCTCCCTCTTGCCAACCTCCCAAATTGGGTCTCCTAACTAGGAGAATAAACTCCAAGCCCAGTAGCTGGAAACTTCAAGCTTACGTCCAGATGGGATGAGCAGCCAGAGAGCGGAATGCAGTTTTTGGCTGGCGGTTCATAGTAACTGATTAGTCATTTGACCCTAGGAGCTAAGTGAGACATCACCGTGACTTCAGAGTCATCATCATCTGTGAGAGTGATGGCATGTAAATAATGATTGAAATGAAACGGTTTTTTGAATGCTAGCAAGTTGTTCCAGGTCATAGTATGAAGTTTGGCAGTGGTATACAGCACCTCTTCTCCCTTCGTGTGGGGGTTAGTTAGGATGGGGCCCATGGCCAACAGTCAGTGATGATTTACTAAATGTCTACACTGAGCTGAACACTAGTATAGGCACCGTGAGAGACTCAACAGATCCTTGAATCGATGCTGCGCTGTCTTCTTAGTGCTGACTTCTGGGAGCGGGGGTTGGGGAGGAGCAGACAAAAGAGCATGCAGTCATTCAGGAAATAGTCAATGGGAGACAAGATAGTACCTCATCAACATGAGATGTCACAAGAAGGTGAGGGCTTTGGTCCGCAGGATCAGCATGAGCGAGTGGTGATTGGAGGACACTTGCAATGGCCTGGCCTGGTCTCTGGGCACAGTGGGGAGAGGCTTCATGGAGGAGGAGGGTTTAGCTGGACCGCGGAGGATTGTGGGATCAAGGTTGTATTCGTTTCTATTGCTGTTTAACAAATGGCCACAGCCTCTGTGGTTTGAAGTCCAGGCCTGGTGTGGCTGGCTTCTCTGCTCAGGTTCTTAGGAAGCTGGCGTCAGCATGGTGGCCATCTGTGTTCTCAGCTGCTCCTCTTCCTGGCTCATTCAGGTGATCGACAGAATGGTGGTGGTGGGACTGCGGTTCCTGCCTGCCCTGCTGGTTCTCTACTAGGGGCCATGCTCACCTTTTAGGTCCTTGCCACGTGGCCCCTCCATCCTCAAAGCCAGTGACTGAGTCTCCCTCACATCAGATGCCCCTGGCCCTTTGAATCTGTGTCTCCAGGAAGAGCCCAGACTGTTTTAAGGGCTAATGGGATTAGGTCGGGCTCACTGAGGATAATCTCCTTATTTTAAGGTCAACTGTTTTGGGACCTCGGTTATAGCTACAAAAATCCCTTCACAGCAGCATGTGCATTAGTGTTTGATTAAAGGGCTAGGAGAACATGTGTGCAACCCCAGGGCCAAGAATCTTGGGGGTCATTGCAGAGTTCTGTCTGCCACATGGTGAGATAGAAGGCACCCAAATTAATTACCCAACTAATGGCTTCTAATGTGCATTGCGCCTGCAGGCAGGGATTGGCGGGAGGCCCTTTCAAAGGAAATGAGCTTCAGAGTGGCCGGATGCTTATTTAGAGTCGGAGGGGCCCGGCTGACTGGCTGATTTCACGATACAGAGACAAGCCACCTCACTGTACTCCTTTCAGCCCCTGGTCCTTTTCTTCTTTCACACACACGTTCAAGCTTTCCCGTTAGTCTGGGTTCTCAAAGGGATGGTCCTGCTGCTCAGGGCGTTTGGCACTATCTGAAGATACTTTTGGTTGTCATAACCAGGGCGGGTGCTACTGGCATCTAGTGGGTAGAGGCCAGGGATGATGCTAATACCCTACATGCATAGGACAGCCCCACGGCAAAGAATTATCCGGACCCCGGTGCCTACGGTGCCAAGGTTGATTAGCTCTATGAAATGCCTGTCTGTCCTGCCCCTCCTGGGTTTCTTGCAAGCTTCCATAACTTTGCTCACACTGTCACATCTGTCTGATGGTACCTTTCTCCTTGTCATCTCCCAGATTCCTGCTCGTTCTTAAGGCGGGCTGCGAACAGCCCTTTCTTGTGGTGGGTCAGTTCGCTCCCTCCACTGTTCCCGAGCACTCCCCCGGCCTGGGCTACGCACCCAGAGCTTTGTTTCACGCGGGTGTGTATCACATAGATCCCTCTCCCACCAGGCTGCGAGTCTCTTGAGTGAGAACTGTGTCCTTTTTATATCTGGGTGCCCAGAGCTTATTGCCCTAATGCCTTGTATATAGTAGCTACTCAGTAAGTGTAAGGTGGACAGTTGGGTGGATAAATGTATAAGCACATGAAAAGTTCCTAGGAATCCATTATGATTAGTTCTTGGTGTCCGCTCTGCCTTTCTTCTTTTTAAAAAAATATATTTTTTTATTGATTTCATAGAGGAAAGGGGAGAGAGAGAGAGAGAGAGAGAGAGAGGGAGAGAGAGAGAGAGAGAAACATCAGTGGTGAGAGGGAATCATTGATCAGCTGCCTCCTGCACACCCCTATTGGGGATCAAACCCACAACCAGGGCATGAGCCCTTGACCAGAGTGGAACCCGGGACCCTTCAGTCTGCAGGCCGATGCTCTATCCACTGAGCCAAATTGGCCTTTCTTCTAAATATCTCTCATGACTAGGGTCAAATATGCTCTATATATTAGCCACAGTGACCAGTACGTGTGAGAAGGAAGCTGAACTGCCCGGGTTTGAATTCCATCCCTGCCACTTGCACTGTATTCCTAGGGGCAGGTTACTTAATTTCTCTGGGCCTTGGTTTCCTCCTCTGAAAAATGGGGACATCATAGTCCTACTACAAAGGGCTGCTGCAAGGATGCATAGAGTTCATAGAAAGGCAGAGTGGGGGAAATTCCCATAATGCTTCCTTGTTTTCCAAATGCTTGACTCATGAACTTCCCAAGAAAGCCCGGAGGTGCAGATCAGCAGGCTGGAGGTGGCACGCCCTCCAAAGCAATGTGCGTGAAGGCACAGGACCACACAAGGAAAGAGATGCCAACATGTAGGCCCAGAAAATTGAAATGCTGATACCAGCCTCTCATGTCCATACGAATTACCTCGTCTAGAAATGCACTGACGAGCTTGAGAGGTGTTGGTTTCCTTGTGAACTAACTGGAAAGCTTGCCTTTACAATTTGGGAGTGGCCAACCTGAGGTGATATAACTAATATTTTTCCCCTCCCCAGATATAACAAAAAGATTCTATTCAATCTTTAAGTATCATTCATCCTTTAAAAAAAAAAACAAACACAACTTGATATAATGGAGAAAGCATATATTAGTTTGGTTTTAGGAAAACATGAAAATACAAGTTCGAGGACCTGTCCCAAACATAATGAAGATGAATGTCCCTGGTTGAGGCACAGGAATCTGCAGAATTGACAGCATCCCCGGTGGGTCTTACATAGACCGAGTCCAGCGATGGAAACCAATAGACTAGATGCTACAGAGTATTAGGGAACAGAATAAAGATCCACATTTCTGCATGCATAGAGGTGATCGGGTGAAAGTAAAAATAAAGAAATGAACAGACCTGCTCTTGGAACCAGAGACCCAACTACCCAGGTGGAGAAGAAAGTAGCCATAGACTAGGGAGAGACTTTGGAGGGGGAACACCCTAAACTTAAACAGGTTTGGTCAACAGTTCCGTGAGAATCAAATTAATATGACATTGGAATCACCGTGACAGAAACAGAGGGGCATAAACTCAGTGTGCCCTGGTTAATCATAGGGAAAGGTTTTCATTCCTAAGAACATTTTCAAACATACTCAAAAGTAGAAGAATAGTACAATAATCCCCACATAATGGATTTAATTATCAAAATTTGGCTATATGCGCTGCATCTTCTTTTCCCTTTTGCCTAAATTCCCTCCCTCCCCCTCCTATTCCCACCTTCCTTCTCTCTTTCCTTTTTTCCTTGTAAGTATCTTACAGTGAATCTCAGACATCTTGTGACTCTAGCCTCCTGTGCCTGCTTCTCTGAAAAGCACGGAGGTTTTTATATGACCACATCTCACCTGCAGCACTGACCATGCTTTTGCGTGGCTGGCATGTCACAGGCTTGAAAGCCATGTCCCATGAGGAGCAGTTAACAACAGGAGGGTGACAGAAAGCAAGGCTTGGGCTTGGGAGGATGTTGAGCGGAAGAGCTGGCTGGCTGGTTCTTGGTGACCATGCCAGTGGCAAGTTGGCGGCCAGCTCCCTGGAGCCAGCTGTCTGGTGGTGAACGGAGCCGCCCAGGAATTTTCTCTCCCGGAGGGTGGGTGTGGGACACAGCAGGAAGGTGTATTCTGCTCACAGTAGGAAAGTTTATCCTGTGCTGGCGATGGCGGGTGCTTCTGATGCTGTGAGGAAGGCAAATGCAACCCTTTGCTCAGGGATCTTCCTGTCCGCAGCCCTGTTTTCCAGAATGAGACATGATTTTGGGTGGTACCGCGTTCATAACTCACATTGAGTTACACAGAGTTTTTAAAAATCATCTTTTTAGTCTTCTATGCTTTGTAAGCACAGAAAGAAGAGCTCATTGGGGGCTAGAGTTGCCACTTCTCCAAAACTTGATCCTCTCCCTTTTTCGTGAAGAAAGAGCTGCTTCATGGGTGTGGTCGTTTGCAGACCTAAGTAAAGATTTTTTTGAGTAATTTATTGAACATCTTTACAAAAATAAGTAAGCTAACAAAATATTTCATACAGAAATTAAAATCACAGTGATAATACAGATGGCTTTAACTTTCTTTATTTTAATCTGTTGTTTTTTTTGTATTTGCTTACAGTGAAATTTGCTCTTTAAGTTACAGTTTCACGAGTTTTTACAAATGCACACCGTCATGTAACCACTCCCGCAATCAAGATACGGACCGGTCTGTGTTTCTCTCCCGCTACTCAATTGCACCTCCCAGCTTAGCCCTTGCCAACAACTGGTCTGCCTTCCGTTGCTATAATTTTGCCATTTCTGGAGTGTCAGGTACGGGAATGATACATTAGGTAGCCTTTTCAGCCTGGCTTCTTACACCTAGCATAGTATGTTTGAGGTTCATCCATCTTGCTGCTTATATGCATTCTTTTTTATTGCAGAGTAGTATTCCATTGTGTGACTGTACCACAATTTGTTCATTCATCATACATAATAATATAAGGTATATTCCATATGACAAATAGTGAACATGATATTTAGTAAAAGCATATTTGTTAGAAATCCTGACAGTGGTATGCAAATGAGTGTGTCTTGGAGGAAAAAAGTAATCTGTCCAATTGATGTATCAAAGAGTTGTTTGCATTGGGTCAGCTTTTAATTTTTTTTCTACCCAAATTTTCAACAGTGTATTTAGTTGAACTATAACTAGGCTTCCTGTCATCTTAAGTCAGAACTTACCTTTTGGAGCATCAAAGAAAACCTGGTGTTCTTTGGAACATTCTTTTCAGATTTGAGTCATTCATTCATTCCTTCCCTCCCTCCTTCTCATACTCCTTTTCCTTCTCCTCATTCTCATTCTCATATTCTCTTTCCCCTTTTCTTGCTCTCCCACCTCTCCTCCCGAATATTCCATTGGAATTTATGTAACTGAATTAATTAGACCTATTTCTCAAGGAGTTGGTTTTCCATAAAATTCACTTTGCAGTTGGCATGACAGAAGAGCTGGCGTATCAGTCAAATGCTACAATTTGTTCTTTGTATCTGAATCAGGCTGGGGTGGGCTTCCTGCTTATCTCTTGTCCGTTTATACCGATTCGTCCTTTGCAGCGAGCGAGCCCGGATTCTTTGTGATTGGGCCGGGTGACGGTTGTGGGTGTAGATGGGGTGTGGAAGCACTTACAGGGACAGCCCTATCTCCTTAGTTACTGTTACCCGGTCCCCAGGATATAAAGTGTCTGTATGAAAATAAATAAGGGCCTTTCTTTCCCTTTCTTTGGCTGCTGATATCTGTACCATTTAATAGAATACAGTGATAAAAATCTTTGTCCTTTCTTAAATAACGTGTTAGTTACTATTCTATGTATTTATTCATTTTGTGTTTCCAAAACGTATTCATTTTATAGACATTCCTGTCACCCGAAACGTTGTAAATCCATGAGCATACTGAATGATACACGTTTAATATAATCTTCTGTGAGCCTGGGGGTGTGCTTTGCAGCTAAACGGCAGACCAACATCCATAGTTTTCTCTGTTTAGCCAGTTTGCTGCAGAATTCAAAGGCTGCTGAAGGATTTGAGTGGATATCTTAAAAGCTCATCAGAAATATTCCAAGCTGTAGGTTTTTTTCTCTCTCTCAGCAACATTTCAGATCTGGAGGTTCTCCTCGGTTGCCCCTGCTACAGTTGCTGAGTTTAAAATGCCACAGGGAGAAAGGAAGACCTGTTCTGTTCCCTCATCTGTGGAAGCCGGGGGCTGGGCTCCATGGGAGATGTCAGATTCCAGCTCTAGTGCTGCCAGTCCTCCTCCATCCACCTGACAGACATGACTAATCAATCACAGCATCCTTCTGCCAGGATGTACCTCGGACTTCTTGTCAAGTCAGCACTCCAGGAAGCCACTACTAATCAATCAGTGTTCGCCCGAGAGATGGAATCTATTTGTCCTTCTGAGAAAACGATGCTGTTGAATCTCTAGAGCAGTGATGGCGAACCTTTTGAGCTTGGTGTGTCAGCATTTTGAAAAACCCTAACTTTGGTGCCGTGTCACATATAGAAATTTTTTTTATATTTGCAACCATAGTAAAACAAAGACTTATATTTTTGATATTTATTTTATATATTTAAATGCCATTTAACAAAGAAAAATCAACCAAAAAAGTGAGTTCGCATGTCACCTCTGACACGCGTGTCATAGGTTCGCCATCACTGCTCTAGAGCAAACTTGAGATGGCTTTTAAAGGCTAGAGCACCGTTGCCTGGTGAGAGAAGAATGTTGGGGGGCATGGGCCTTAAGTGCAGAGGATTTCTGATCACTACCTCTTACGCTGCTTGAAGGCAGGGACCGTGTTTTTTGTTGTTGTTTTTTTCATATTGAACCCGCCTATAAGGCAAACCCTTTTTCATAGTAGACATTAGGTAAATGTTTGTTAAATGCTGCATGGAGGAATGCGTGGAAAGCATGTTCTTGGCCAATTCTTTCCTACGACTGCACAGTTCAGAGTTTCTTCCAGAGGGCAGACAACCCTTGCCATTATTAAATTTCATCTACTTTAATTCAGGCCATCCCTGCATATTGGCCCGATTGCTTTGTGTTCTCGTCTGGGAGCATTGGCAGAGCCCAGCAACTTGGAATCGTTGGTTGGACTTTACGAATTTCTTCCCCATCCATCATCTCCGTCATTCACAAACCTATTGAGCAACACAGAGGGCCCATCTATCCCTTCTCTGCTAGGCTGAATTCTTCCAACTTGATTTTTGGTTGGAAGTCTGAAGGTTCAATGATATAGATAGGAAGTTTGTCACAGTTTGGGGACTTAAAAGTGGAGATAATCACACATTTGACACTTAACATATGCAACCTTCATTAGCTATTTTGGGGGGAACTGTATTTTAAGTTCCTTTATGAAAAGGACCAGATCTGTTATCTCTTTATATTTTGATAGCATGATCATGTACTTTTCAGGGTGGATAACTGACTAAACATTCCATACTCCTCAAGGTGGTTTTATGAAAACAGGCTGAAGCCTCTGTCTCCTTCAGCTTCTAGAAGAAAATTGACTTTTAAAACAAAAGGCATATTTTTTTATTAATGCACTGCATTTCATCTAATAATAATACTACTTATTCATTTAGTGAAAATCAATTCACAGGCTAGGCCTTCTGCTAAATGCTTTTTATATACATCATATATGTCATCCCTAAACCTCAAAACAACCCAAGACTGGTGAATGAAGTTCATTTTACAGATGAGATGAATGAAACTTAGAGAAGTTATGACTTGGCAAAGTGAGGGCAGTCAGTGGCAGCCCTGGGCTTTAAAGCGTCTTCCCTGAAGATCCCAGCTCCCTCCGTGCTGATGCCACCTCCCCCGGGAAGCCTTCCCATGGTGCCACCTCTCCTGCAGGGCTGGTGGAGATGTCCTTCCTGTTTCACAGCGGTTTACACTCGCTTATTATGACTCCCCATTCCGCGATGGACTGTCTGTCTGCTGCCTTCACCCTCGAGTGAGATTCTTGAGGACAGGGGCTGCGTTTTATTTTTATTTTTCTGCCACTCTAGTTTGATGTCTGAGTGAATACATCTTTCCCAGGAGATCTCTGCCACTTCGCCTGGGTATGTGGGCGCCATAGACAGTGTACAGCTAGGCCTTCAGGACCTCCGGTAGTTCAGAGTTCATTATACAGGGAACGGCAAAAGTAGGTTTACAGTTGTGCCTATGGAAAAGAACACAATGATTAATAAGTGATAATAAAAGTATAAACTCTGTGTGTCACATACTCACAGCTGTACACCTGCTTTTGCCTCAGCCTGTATTTGGGGGTGGAAGATTTGGAGACCTACAGCCCAGCCCAGCCCTGGTGGGGACAGAGCATTGCCTCTCTTCTGCATACTCAGAGCTTACCTCTCTCACTGCTTTCCTGTTTCATTTTCCCTCACCTCAGTTTTTTATTAACTGTCTCTTTATGAATAATTAATACATGCAGATGTTCTTATGTTTATTTCTCCTGCTTGAGATGCTTTGTGCTTCTTGAATCTGAGTATTTATGAGGATTTTAAATTCTAGAAATTTCTCAGCCGTTATGCTTCTCCTCATTCCCTCTGTTCTCTCCCCCTGGGACTCCTAAGAGACATATGTTGGGCCTTCACATTCCAGCCTCCATATCTATTAACCTTTCTTTTAAAATTTTCAGCTCTTTGTCCCTTTGTGCTTCATTTTGTGTAATGTTCTGAGATCCATATTTCTCTCTTCAGCAGTAACTAACCTTCTGTTTAACTTAGCCATCGAGTTTTTAATTGTAATGAATCTATGGGGAGAGATAGATATCATATCTTGTTCTTTTTTAGAAGTTCAGTTCTAGCTTTAAGATTTTTAATCATTTCAAACTTGATTTCATGTTCTATTCCAGAATGTTTTATGGGCTCTAACTCTTAGCCCAGCCGTGGACAAACTATGGCCCGCGGGCCGTCCGGCCCATTTGAAATGAATAAAACTATTGATAAAAAAGACCGTACCCTTTTATGTAATGATGTTTACTTTGAATTTATATTAGTTCACACAAACACTCCATTCATGCTTTTGTTCCGGCCCTCTGGTCCAGTTTAAGAACCCATTGTGGCCCTCGAGTCAAAAAGTTTGCCCAACCCTGTTAGCCTCTGGTCCTCACTTGTGACTTGTGACTTGTCAGTTTCCTGGGTGCTGTTCCTCGGCCAGCCCACGCACTGGGTTATGGAACCGGCTCTCCAGGGCACTTTTTCACTGGCTTCTGTAAGGCATTCTTGCCATATCATGAACAGGACCAGACCAATTTTTATATTAAATTTTCAGGTACAACTGCCTGGTTCTGACTTTTGTTATTAGTATCCCACTCTCGAGAAAGGCATAGGACTAGGGTTTCTAATTCTCAGCTTAAACTTTTTCCTCCTCCATAGAACACAGGTACAGACAGATGAGACATGCTGGGCTAGTTGGCAGTTTTTCTAATCTACTTGTTCACTGAGAGCACAGCCCTCAGTGAGTGTTCCTGGATTTCTGAAGAGGTCTCCTGACAACTTCCTGCTTCTCCTTGCCCCAGGCAAGGCCTTATCTTCTCTCCTGCATGGGCATTAGAACCCTAGCCCCTAGGGAACAAGACAAACATTTCCCTGCTGCCTAGCACCTTCCCTCTCCCGCACAGCCATAGTGAAGTTACATGCTTACCATTCTTGTTTTCAGTTCCTTCTTTAGTTCTACCTCCTGGGACTTCTCCTTTCTTTATTGCGTGACAGCTAAGCACTACAAGAATTTTTGGTTTATTTTATCTATCATATCTATGCGTTTGAGGGTTGGAGTTTTCAGGCTGTCATCATTTGCCATCTTGCCAGAACTAGGAGTTTATCATGGCAAAACGCTTAAATAATACACAAGGATATATGATGAAATATTAGTCTCCTTCCCATCTTAGACTGCCTAGTTCTTAAACCACCTTGCCAGATAGAATAACCTTTACCTTTTTCGTAGGCAGAGTTCTAGAAACGTTTTACACATGTATACAGCATACATATGTGTACACAGTATGTGAAGATTTGTGTATGTAACCAGGGATACATATTACCTTCTGCACTGCACTTAGCAATGTACTTTGGAGTTCATGGCTTATCATTGTACTGAGCTCTGGCTCTTTCTTTTCTCATGACTCTATCGTATGCCATGACATGGATGTAGCATCATTTATTTAACCCAGGGGTCCTCAAACTACGGCCCGCGGGCCACATGCAAATACAAATATTGTATTTGTTCCCGTTTTGGTTTTTTTACTTCAAAATAAGATATATGCAGTGTGCATAGGAATTTGTTCATAGTTTTTTTTTTAAACTATAGTCCGCCCCTCCAACGGTCTGAGGGACAGTGAACTGGCCCCCTGTTTAAAAAGTTGGAGGACCCTGATTTAACCATTTCCCCTATTTTTATTGGATCATTGTTTTCCATTATTTAAATATTATAAACTGTCCTACCACAGACATTCCTATAAATATGTCTTTGCTTGAGTATCATTTAACATAATTCTCTTTGTCTACTCTCTCTCTTCTCCCTCACCTTGTAATGGTCAATTTTATGGGTCAACTTCACTCCTCTAAGGGAGGCCTAGAGAGCTGGTAAACATTATTTTGGGGTGTGCCTGTGAGGCGGTCTCGGGAAGAGATTAGCATTGAATCAGATTTCCTACAGAAGACCACCCTCGCCCATGTGGGTGGGCGTCATCCAATCCTTGGGGGGCCCGAATTGAACAAAAAGGCAGAGGAAGGTCCATTTGCTCTCTGCTTGTGCTGAGACATCCATATTCCCCTACCCTGGGCATCGGCCCTCCTGGTTTTCAGGATTTGGGGAGTGAACCTGGGGTTTACACCACTGGTCCCTGATTCTCAGGCCTTCGCACTAGGGCTGAATTCTATCACCAGCTTTCTTGGTTCTCCAGTTTACAGACTGCACACCATAGAACTTCTCAGCCTCCATACCCCATCACCATGCAAGTCAATTCCTATAATAAATGTATATCTATATCTTTATATCTATATCTCTATATGTATATATCTGTGGAGATATAGATATATAGACATATTCTATTGGTTCTATTTCTCTGGAAAATCTTGACTAAAACACACCCTGATCCCCTACTGTGATTTCCTTGTGGTCAAGGACATTTGTCTTTCACTGGTGACTGCACCACCTTGCATGGGTCCTGGTGCTGAGGTGGCATTTATTTCATATCTGTTTCATGAATGGCTGTGTACTCACCAAGACGCCATGCCAGCAGTCAGAACAGTCCCAACCTCCAGCAAATATAGTTTGATTCCAGTCATAACATCAGCTTCTGACTGAGCAGCTCCTCTCATCCAGAGGTGAGCTAGTGCCGTCTCTGCAACAACCCTGGGAGATGGGAGATTCCATGATCATGCTCCACAGACAAGGAAACTGAGGCACAAGTTAAGGAGGCCATATTTGAACACAGTTTTGTCGGAAAGGAACACCGGCCTCTTGCATACTGCCTGTTAATTTACATTGGTATTGTCACAACTAACACAGGACATATTTCTCCTTTCCTCCCTCCTTTCCTCCCTTCCTTCCATCCATCCATCCATTCATCCATCAACATATATTTACTGAGAGCTCACAGTGTTTCAGGCAGGGAGCAGTGATGGATGAAAACATCCCTGCTCTAGTGGAATTTACAGTGTAAAGGTAGAGACAATTATTGCAAGAAAGTGAAAGTGATGAGTAACTGGAAGGGGAATAATAGGGGGGTTTAGAAGCACGTAGCTTGGGGCTCTTCCCAGGCATAGAGGGGCTCCAGCTGTGTGAAGAATTGGATGTGCCTTGAAGGACGAATGAGTTGTGGGGAGGTGGGTGGAGAGATGAGGCTTGGTCCCGCATGTCCCTGTCTTCCTCACTTGCTCTGCACCTTACAGTCTTGCTCTTCAGTTCCTACCAGCTCCCAGGACCTCTGTGTGCAGGGGCCAGAGAGCCTGTGCCCTGCTTCTGCAAAGTGCCTAATCCCCACCCCACCCCCATATCAGCCCTTTCTAATTTTAAAGCAGTAGCTCCCTTGATTGAAATCTCAATTTGGGAACAGGTCTAGGATTGGCCTGTGGCTCAGAGTTTTCACCAATAGGCAGAGCCGGAGGTGGGAGGCGTCCCTTTAAGCAGCCCAGAGGCAGCCTGAGAGCTTGGAGCTCCTCTCCCCAGGACCTACGGTTCTTCTGGACCCGGAGCTGTGCACGGCGCGGCTGCCACCGCCCCTGGAATGTCACCCCTCTTGTACGGAGCCCCTGAAGGGCCCCCCGTGGCTTCGGGCAGTTGTTGGCCCAGGTCCCGCTGGGCGTCTTAGCCTCAGCCGCACCCCGGCCCCCGGGTCTTCGGACCCTTCCGGGCTCCCCCAGGTCCTGGCGGTGGAGGCGCCGCAGCGGCGAGCAATGCGAGGCTGAGCCGGGTAAGTGGCCCCGGGGCCCGGGCACACAGAGGAGGGCGCTGGGGCGCATCTGCTCCTGGTTTTTACCACCCTCCCGGGAAAGGGGGCCTTGAGCTGGGAAACTGCTGCTGGGAGGGATGCTCCTTGCCACAGAGACTGGACGGTCCTGTGCTCCGGGAAGGGACCTAGACCGGGGCATCATTTTGGCTCTGCCAGCTTTTGCGCAGCCACGTTATTAACCAATAATAGCAATAATGATATAATCAGGAGGCGGGGTAATGATGTTATTGTATTAAGACGACTTCAGAGGAAACACTGAAACTTCCCAGAACTTGCTTTTCTAAAGTCTTTATACACCGACAATGCATTTTCCTCAAATAGTTTAAATTATATGTTGCTAATGACCTACTTATTTCTCTGGCACTGTCAAAACAATTTTTAATGTCTTCAGAAAGATCTAGTTTAAAAAATTATTTACATCTCCCCACACTCCTTTTTGCTTATCTTCCTATAGCTTTCCAAATGCATTCCTTCTCTCGTTGGTGGATTTGTATAATTACGAAACTGGGTTTGTTCATTTATTCTCTCTGAATAGGGGGTGGAGGCTGGGGAGGGACCCCCTCCTCTCCTGGTCTTCCTGGCGCTATGTGAGGGAGTCTAGAGGAGGAGAAAGCTGTTGGGGTGCCGTTAACCGGAACCTGGCTCTCCCAGGTCAGGACTGGGGAGGACTGGGATCCTATAAATCTGGGGTATCTGGCAGCTAGATCCTGGGAAATTTTAAAACCAAAATAATCCATAGGGCATGGAGGGGGGTTTATTAGACTATGTAGTTTCAGCTCCCTGCCCCCACTCCAGGGTGTGTGTGTGTGTGTGTGTGTGTGTGTGTGTGTGTGTATGCGCATGCCTAAGCCAGAAGTTGAGAGCCCAATGCAGAGGGTCAGAGTTGTGTGGTTTTTTGTTTTGTTGTTTTTAAGATGAGGCAGCTGGAAGAAATACCTTTGAAAATTGGAGCAAAGTCTGATGCACGGATTGCTAAACTCCATTTCTACCCCCATGAAATTATTTTGGCTCTTAGGGGCCCACCGTTTGCTGGGCTGGCCTGTATTTACACTTGTTTAGATGGTGTGAATCATTTGTATACTTTGGGTTCCCTGCTTTCTGCAAACAGATGTTTTTATCTGTGCAACTGGTTGAGTAATTAGAGAGATGAGCATGGCCTGTACGCACAGAGAGAGCAGCTAGCACTCAGGAGGATTTGGGCCTTTCCTTCTCAAACCATCAACTGCCAGATCTTCCCAGCTGTGGAGCAATTCAGATAAAGGTGTCAAGTGAGCCTAGCAGTGAAGAATTTATATGTGCAGCTAATTCTGCTCATTCTACAATAAAACCTCGTCCCATGGGACCAGAAAAGTGGGGATGGGCTTATAAAAATGATCCCGTGTCCTTAGTCACTGACTCCCAGCACCCCCTGGATTCCTGAGAACCTGCCAGGAGAAACTGTTGACTGGATGGAAGTTTCCCGAAATGCAAAACAGAAATCAGTACAAGCACTCCTTGAGCGACTTCTCTTTCTGCGTGGAGGAAAAGAACACTGTTAGAACAACAAATCCTGGCTGCCTTTCAAGAGCAGAAAACAGCCCTTGTTCTGAAGGCAGATTCGTTCTGAGAGTGTGAATCATTTGGTTTAGGTTTTTATTTTTTTCTCTTGCGGTAGAGGCTTGGAGATGATTAAACGTCCTGTCTGCAGGAAATTACCAAGAGATCCGAGCATTTTCCTGAATCAGCCTCAGATGGTACACAGCTTTGGGTGTAGTACAAGCCAGCTCTGTTACTAGGCATCTCTCTGCACGGATGTCTTCAACCTCTCTCACCCCCCAGGGTTCTCCATCAACAAGCCTTTTATTTCTTATTTTTGGACTCCCATTGAAGAAACGAAAATAACTCTCTCATTCCCTTCAGAAGCTTTTTAAGGTGGAACATATTTTGGAGACAGTTTTATCGAGCCCACTTCCCCGTTGGCCTCCTCCCACTGGCCTCAGAAGGAAAAGCTCTTGGCTCCTTTTCCCAAGTTTTCCTTTAAGCCGGATTGTTATCCTCAGGGGCACAGATGTCTTGAGGAAGGAGCGTTGCAAAGGTTTGCACTAGTGCTCACCAATTTGGTGATGACATTTGTGGTCTTTGTAGAGCCGTTTGCGGAGAAGGCGAAGTGGTGCTGTGTTGAATTGGCCCCAGCGTGCATGAGCAACGTGGAGAATGAGCAAGGAAAGGACTCTGGGGGCAACCAGCGGACAGCTCTGCTCTGTGCGGTTGTGCTTGCAGGGTCTGCGGTGTTTAATAACTTGGAAAACGGAGTCGTAGAGATGCTGTGCTCCCCACGCTGGTTGGTTCATCTCTCCTGAAAGGTGCCCACTCACCTTAAGCACGTCCCACCTGTACAATCAAATCGGCGAGCTCTGGGTAAATACAGACTCGGTGTGATGTTTTGATGTCAGTGGGAGGAAGCAGAGGGAATAATTTTTTAGCTGCCAGAACACAGAATGGTAATCCTCGTATATATAATGAAACTTTATGGAAATCATATTGAGAGTTAAATGTAATGCTCCAGGGAATGTTTTTGTTGTTGTTGTTGTTGCTATTTTTTTTATTTTCTCAAACACTACCTGGCAAGGGGTTCTTTTTCAGGATACCTAGCATTGGGTTACCTTGCAGATGTTTGGGGTGACCCTGTTCTTTCATAACCTGATGCTCTGTGTGACAAGCAGAGGAAGACTCGTTTTTAGCAAACATTGTATCTGACGTCTTCCAGGAGAATGGCAGGTGCAGGGGTGGCGGAGGGAACAGGCAGACACAGGCACTGTGGGACTCAATGTCTGGGAAAATCCATGGACGATTTCCCTGCACATTTAGCCCAGAGGCCTTTGAGAATTGCTCCACAGTGACATTCACCAGCCAGGCTGTGCATGGAAATCCTCGTCCCTGTCATGAGGGTCTCCCCCTTCACAATGCGCCTTCCCAGGCAGGATGCCAGCCCACAGGGGGGCGGGGAGGGCGGCGGCAAGTGTACATGATACTGCTTATCACATCTCTGAAAGTTTGCTTCGACTCCTGTTTGTTAAAAAAAGAAAAGAAAAAGTATGTCTATTTGATTCATTGGGAACATTTGCAAAGGATGACTTTGCATTCACCTAGGCTGCTGTGATTACTTACTGATTTTCTTTTCATTTTTCCAATGATGGGCACTCGGTTTAGGCTTCTGAGGCTGAGCAAATATCTACTGAGTTGGATTCCAGATAAATTCTAATTTTGAGTGGTAGGATGTCCAGCCTGGAGAAGAGGTCTTATATTTGCATATTATAAACTAGAGGCCCCGTGCATGAAATTTGTCTACAAAGGGAAGGGGGGGGTCCCTCAGCCCAGCCTGCACCCTCTCCAATCCAGGACCACTCAGGGGATGTCTGACTGCCGGTTTAGGCCCGATCCCTGCGGGATGGCGCCTAAACTGGCAGTCAGACATTCCTCTCGCAATCCAGGACTGCTGGCTCCTAACTGCTCACCTGCCTGCCTGCCTGATTACCCCTAACCACTCTACCTGCTGGCTTTGTCACCCCCTAACTGCTCCCCTGCCTGCCTGCCTGATCGCCTCTAACTGCCTCTGCCTCGGCCCCCGTCACCGTGGCTTTGTCCAGAAGGAAGTTGGATGTCCAAAAGATGTCTGGTTGACCCGGTCTAATTAGCATATTACCCTTTTACTAGTATAGTAACAAGAAGAATGATAGCTGTTAACTTACTGAGTTGTTGCCAAGCATAGACTTGTCTTGTGAATCTTCCTTAGACCTTCCTGCGTCTGAGAATGTCCTTCAGGGTCTGTTTCAGTGGGTCTGGAACTAGCATCTCAAGATTCATCCCAGGTGGGACCCTGGGTTCTGTCTTAAGACACACTTTGCTTTTTGTTCATTGTAATTTAAAGCCCTCATGCTAACGCTGTGGAGTGCGTGCCATTATCATCCCTGTTTTCCAGATGAGGAAGGGTAGGCGCAGAGAGGCTCAGTAACTTCCCTGGGACACACAGCTACTAAGTGGCCACTCAGGGGGCCTGAACCTGTGACGGTCAGACTCCAAAGTCCATGTGCTCAAGCTTATGCTCTGGGTAGTTGCAGGGTGGGGGTGTCTTCTCGTTACAATTTGAACCTAGTGCCCCCTCACCCAAGTCCCTCTACTAAGGGCCGTCTCCACGACGAAATAACCGGGGACATTTTGTTGCGGCCCATGAGGCCCTGTTATGGGATTCGCTGTGGCAGAACATAGGGAGCTGCTCAGAGGTGCGGGCACCGAAGTTAATACGCGAGTGTTTCATTGCCTGGGGTTCTCACTGATGAGCGGAGACACAGTCAGGTTGATTTCTTTGTGAGGTCCTTTCAATTCCTCAGCTTTCGGGATCCTTCAGGCAGCTCTGCCCCTTCCGTGGGTCCTTCCCAGCTCCCAGGGCCACCTGCTTTCTTCCTGGCCACATCCTTCCCACTGAATTCTCCCACAAGACCAGTGGTTCTCAACCTTCCTAATGCTGTGACCCTTTAACATAGTTCCTCATGTTGTGGTAGCCCCCAATTTCATTGTTATAAATTGAACATAATTAAAGCATAGTGATTAATCACAAAAACAATATGTAATTATATATGTGTTTTCCGATGGCCTTAGGCGACCCCTGTGAAAGGGTCGTTCGACCCCCAAAGGGGTCGCAACCCACAGGTTGAGAATCGCTGCACAAGACCCTTCCCAGAGCACATGCCCAGAGGTGGGGGCCTTTCCTGACGCCATGACTGAGGCCACCTGCAGTCCCTTCTTCCTCTGGCTCCAGCCTGAGCTGCTCCCGCCCTGGCTGGGTCCCTGCAGGCAGCAAAGGCAGGAGCAGTGCTGCGGGGAGCAGGCAGAGGCCACAGGGAGTCTGCTTTAAGCCTCTTGCTTGGTCCTCCTCGGTCTGACCTGATTCCTCTTGCCCTGGCACATGGACCGGGGCCGGTTTATCTGGCTTAATTGCTGCAGGATGGACGCAGAACAAACCACTTAACCTCAGGAGCGTGGCCTCCATTACCTGTAAAATGGAATGTGCGCGTCAGCCCTTCCTTCTGTGGGTGTGAGTGACATGTGTCCGTGGAAGCACCTTGACTTTCTTTGAACACGTTTTGAAGATGTGATCGTGTTGCCTTCTAGCAGCGGTTCCCACCCTGAGTTCCCGGGAACCCCTGCTTGGTGAATTGCTCTTCCAAACAAGAAAGCAAAAAACGGTTCCATGTGTATTTGGGAAATGCTGGCAGGTTAGTCGCTCCGGGGCCTGGAGTAGGGACAGCTATTTGACTTGACTTTGCATGTCCAGTGCCATGTGACCCAGGAGCTCTTTGCAGCCACGCATGTGCATGTGCTGCAGAGCACCCTGGGGAAGCCGCTGCGCTTCCAGATGCTGTTCCCACCACTTATTCAGGTGTGTCACTGACATCCCTGAACTCTGGTTTCCTTCCCGGTAAAAGGGCACAACAATGGCCCCTCCCCTAGAGTGGGAGGGACATAGAGGTCACTGTCTACCTCTAGGAGCACGTGTCTGAGGGCGAGGCTCCCTCCTGTGGCTCTTCTTCCTTCTGTGGCTTCTGTGTCCCACTTGCCGTCTCTTCCTCCCACCTCGGCGCCTCTATGACACTTTCTCCTCGCTGCCCGTCCTCCCCTCCTGGGCTCTCCTTCACGGCCTCACTTGCCTCCTCATGGGCAGCATCAGGACACAGCTGCCTGCAGTGACGACCCGGTTTGCATCTTCAGCCTGAGCCTCTCCTGAGCTCCAGGCACACACACGACTCTCTCCTCTGTCTTCCTGGGAGGGTAAACAGGCTTCTCGAACTTGACATGTCACAACCCCAACTCTATTTCTCTCCCAGCCTTTGCCGGTCCGCAAGTGGCACTGCAACCACCCCGTGGCTCGAGCAAAAAACGTTTGGCCTCTTTGATATTTCTCTTTCCCACACACTCCCATGTCCGAGCCAGTGAGAACACGTCCTCAAAAACCATATCCCAAGCCGGGTGTCAGGGAGAAGAGGGAGGACTGACTGGGAAGGGGCTTAGCAGAAGGGGCTTGGGGTCACTCCTGGGCGCTGGTATGCTTTCTATCTGGATATGTAGGTTTCATGGGTGTAGATGTTTGTCAGAAATGAATTTTATAAACTGAACACACTCCCCCTGTGTTGCCAGCACACAGACTATGAGCGAAATGTCACCAGTGCCCAGAAGCCATTCTGTGTCTCTTCCAGCCTCTGAAATCTAACCATACCCTCACTTCTGGTATCAGAGATGCTGCTTGTTCTCATACTTTACAGAAATGGGATCACACAAGATGCACTCTTTCGTAACTTCTTTCGGTCAACATTCTGTCCGTGAAATTTAATCATTTAGTCGTATATAGTTGTAGATCATTCATTTATTTTGTTGTATGATATGTATTCCGGTGTTAAATACATCACAGTTTATCCTTTCAGTTGTTCATGGGCCTTTGGTTAGTTTTAGTTAGAGACTGTTACACGGACAGCTGTTGTGGACTTTTTGATGCGTATCTTTGGGGGAACATATAATGCCGAGAGCAAATCCATGATTACTTTGCATCAAGGGCTCTCCCATCACTAGCACCCCAATCGCCTGCTTCAGGTGCTTTACAGCATGAAGAATTTCTCATAATCAGGATCATGACCGATTTAAAGAAACTGGTATCCTTCCCTGGCCTACCTGTCACCCTCCTAAGCCATTGGCCAAGCCCATGTTTCCTCGATGTGTTGAAATCTTTTGAACCACCACACCTTCCAGAATACTTTTCCCGTGGCTTGCTTGCAGCAGGCTGGGACTGGATGTGGTAGTTTCAAAGGAGTCAACACCCAGCCAGAGACACAGCTCCACCTCCCAGCATCCCACTCGGTGCCACCTCATTCATCTACTCGGGCCCCACCACCAGTGCCAAGTCAGCCCTGACTGCCTAAGGAGAGACATGATGGGCCATAACTGTCCCTCTCCTGCTCCCTCTGGGGCCTCCACTGAACCAATCCTACACCCCCATGTCATCATCCCCAGCTTGGCGTTTGGACAGCCCAAGATTTTACAGATTAGAACGTGCCGACCTGAAGGTTGTGGGCACAGGATGGAGGAAGGAGCTGGCACAGACTGGCAGAATGATGTGGGCATGAACCAGAAACTTGGCACCTTTGCCTAAAATGGTTGCGAGCTGTTGCTTTCACTCAGTCATATAATTTTTCTTTAGTTGGAAGGTTGGGGCTCATGCTTGAACTGCTCCTAGTTGAACTCTTTACATTAAGTTTGGTCATGGATGAAGCATTACTACCATATGGTGAATGGTAGAATCATACATATGACTTTGCCCAAGGTTCCATTAATTTGTGCCAGATGAGCAATTTATACATGTTAAATCGGGAATTAGCTGGAGAAACGTAGGATGGATATTTGTTCTTTGTTGTTGTTGTTCTTGTTCGGTGACCTGAAAAATACATCTGTGCCAGGTGGATGGGACGGAGGCATGGGAAACAAAGCATCGTCAGTGTCTTTGTTGTGTTCTCCTGTTTATTTGTGATGCCTGGTGACCAAGAATAGGAAAGAAAGTGGGGTGCTTCAGAGGAGTGAGGTTAACTCTGGAAGTTTTCATTTGTTCAAGTCAACAAAGAATGAAGCCATGCTTTTCTCACAGAAAGGAACAGATAACGAGGCAGCCTCAGGGCCAGACTCTTTTGGAGATTCCATGACAGTAACAGCTCTCCTTCTTATTCTGTGTGGCCAGTTGTATTTGGAACTTTTCTGCATCCTAAATCAGCAAAGGTTCTCTGTCCAGAGCCAGACAGGAAGCATTTCAGGTTTTGTGAGTCAAGAGACAAAAATCAAGGACAGCATGTATGGTAATTTATAACAAAAAACAGATTTTCACAAAAAAATTTTGACAATCAAAACTGCATCAAAATATAATAACAATTGAGTATAACTCAATTTTGTAATACAAGTCTACTGATAAGAATGGAGTTCTTTTTTAGGGAGTAAGGATGAGAGTTTCAGTTCCCTACCATCAGATTGATTGCCAGTCTTCATCTCTAAAAACGGGTGGTGGGCCGGATTTGGCCTGCAGGCCATCGTTTACTTACATTATCGCTGAGTTGTGCATTGTTAAGCTGGGCTGCACAGGACACAGAAGAACTCGCCAGTGGCACAAATGAGTTAGATTTATTCCTCTCCCCGGGAGAAATTTAGAGGTGACTGTGTGGGTTGCTCTGGCAGCTTCACTCTGTCATAGTGACCCAGGTTTCATTATTCCTGCCCTGCCATCTCAGCATGTGGCTTCCTTTCTCAGCTTTTCCATGGCCCCAGTGGCTGCCACCAGCACTGCATTCATGCAACAAGAAGAGAAAGGGGAAGGGATTACCCATCTACTCTTTTGTAGGAGGCATCGCAAAGTCCTACCCAATCCTACCACCCTCTCCTTGGCCAGACTCCTAGGCCAGCTCGTGCCCACTGCCGTGACTGCACGTAGATCTGCAGAAGAGGCTGGGAAACGCAGTTGCCTACTCCAGCTGTTGGTGTGCTTGGACCTCAGCGGGAGTCCTGCTATGGGAGCAGGGCAGATGTTGGCATAAGTGACTAGAGTCCTCTGCCACAGGTAACAAGGACAGAAAGTGAGTCTGCAGAGATGACCGTCTTCCCCAGGGCCTTGTGGGAGCAGACTGTGATTTGGGCCAGGTTTGTCCAACTCCAAAGTCTCCTCTCCCCATCCTGTGTCTGTCCTCACGCACTGGGGAGGGTAGGTGTCAATAATATTAGGGATGAACTGATGGTGACTTGTACTCTTGCTCCTTCCAAAGATGTTTCTAAAGTACCTATAATGAAGGAGGACAGCCACCACCCAGCAGTGGAAGGCCCCGTGAAGGCTGGACCAGGGCACATGGCTGCCACTGAAGCTGAAAGGGGGCCTCCTGCTTTCCTTAAACATTAACGCACATGTTGAGATTCTACCCACCCTTCTCTTCAGTCACAAAGAACAGGAAACAAGTGCGTGGCCACCAGGCTCAGAGGAGCATGCTGAGAGAAAGCTGGCAGCCTTGTCCTCAGCCCACACACCTACCAAGCTGCATGAAAGGAAGGACGTGGGAGCTAGAAAACAGGCCTGGCTGCGAGGCCTTTAACTGCTCACTACTATGGCTTAGAATTCAGCCACCCAGGTTCACAGCTTTGTATCCTGAAATGGGAAGCTGGGGGGAGGTAGATATGAGGTTTTCCTTCTATGGACTACTTTACTGCATACATCTACATGTGTACATAGAAGGAATCTGAAACCTCATATCTCTCTGTATGGATATGTACATGTATATATGTGTGTATGTGTGTATACATGCATGTGTGTGTGTGTGTGATGTAGATATGGATATCTAGCTATTAGAATGCTTGAGTGCTTGCTAAGGAGCAAATAATTTATCTCACAGCAGTCCTTTGGGCACCATCATCTCCCTTTTGAAGATAAGCAAGTACGATGTGGAGAGGTGAGAGGTTAGGTAACTTGCCTGAGAACACATGGCTGAAAAGTGGAGAGCCTGGGCAGTGGACTTGAGTCTTCACTTCAACTCTGCTGTTCCTGACCCTCATACTAAGCCACCTGGGAGAGAAAAGCTGTAATAACCTTTCAGCGAAGCACAAGGGATTGCACTGAAGGAATGTACATTTTGACTCAAGGGGCGGGGTGGGAAAGTTCCCAGGAAGTGGTGACTTTGGAGCTGGACTCATAATGCAAGGGCCATGTGGTTGGGAAGAATGGAAAACACTGGGAGATTATTGTTGGTCAGATATATAAGATACTATTGTAATACTAACTAGCCCTGGCTGGTCAGGAGGCGAGCACTGAATCCAGGGCCCTGTCTTCTGTCCCCTTCCTCTGAACCTGACGATGGCCGTGAAAAGAGCTGGTCCGTGTTCCTGAGCTGGCTCTGGTCTGGCTGTTTCCCTCTTGTCTGCCACTGAGGGACAGGACAAGCCTCGAGCCAGAATATGACTCGCATCCAGTTTGATGGTCTGGTGGAATCAAGTAGTTTGTTCCCATTTCTACTATATTCCTGGCTCAGTTTGCCTACACCTAGCTGTGCGTTAGTGTAAGGGAATAAAGCTCATAAATAAAAGAGGAGGTGAAAGTAGGTTTTAGTAATGAGGCTCCTGCTTAATCGCATCAGTAAGCTAAGGAAAGGGCCATTAAATATTTATTGAACTGTTGCATCCACGTTTCACCGCGCCTGCTGCGGACCAGGGCTCTCTGGAGAGTGCAGCAGCTCTCCACCCAGCGTGAGAAGACAACTGCAGCTGCAGAAACATCCACCTCTATTCTCACTCCCCTCCCTCCTTCCCAGCGCCCCAAAGAGACCGCGTTAATAATCACCAGTGGCTCGAGGAGACTTTGTTGACATTGAAAAGAGTGGACAGTAGTGCAGGCATGGAGGGGCACCAGCAGGCGCGCACCGTGAAATGCTCTCAGAGATCAGCCGGCAGGTCCCATGCACATTCCGGGCTGCCCTGCATTTTCCCCAAGGCCACCGTTTCTTGAGAGTTTTGTGCATGATTAGTTTAAACTTGACAAACCACAGTAAGATGTAGGTCCTTGGTTCTTCTCTTTTCTCTTTCTTCTGGGTTTAAGGGATTCTAAGCGGGGCTGCATGGGCCTGGTGAGTGCCGGTTGCATCAGCAGACCCGGCACTGGTCTTGTGGTCGCCTTCCAAATAAGGCCTGCTGTAGGTACCGCCACCACAGCGAGGTCATGAGCTGGTCAGGGGTCAAATATTCCACATTCAAAAGCAATTCATCATCTGGAGTAGTGGACTCGGGTGTTATTTTTAGGCCAACCTTTTAATTCATGTGGCATTCGAGAGTAGTGTTTCTCACGTGAACTTGTGGAGGGTGCATGGAAGAATAGCTAGGGTAGGGGTGGAGCAGCCGGCGGGGGTAGGCCTCCGAACAGCTTTGTGATCATCCCATAGGTCAAGAGTTTTGAGCAAGGGCTTTAGAGTCAAAGAGTCCAAAGTCCAAATCTCAGCCCTGCCACCTCCCATTCTGATGATGTTGAATGGGATACTTCGATGCTGGACGCTCAGTTTCTTACCCTAAAAAATGGATTAATGATGGTCTACCTCAACAAATTGCTGTGAGGACAACATGAGAGAAGGCACATAAAGCCATGAGCATAATACTTGGTTCATAGCAATCACTTAAACGATGGTAGCTGCTGTTATGATCTCCTGAACTTTTAATTTAACCTAGGATTTTTCTAGCCTTTGAGACTTCCTCTAAGGCCAATGGGAGGTGAATCTTGGAGAATTACATTATGGCCGTTCCGAACTGAAAGGTCCCAAGAAGAGAGCATCTAACCCAGGGCTCCGTGACTTTGGCCCTGGGGCCAAATCAGCCTCCGGACTTCTGTAAGAGGTGCTGCTGGGACGCATCCCTGCTCCCTAAGTGATGGGTGGTCCACGGCTGCTGTTGCACTGAAAGGTCGAGTTGAGTAGTTGTGACAGAGACTACACCAACCGCATGGCCACAAAGCCCAAAATACCTGCTGTCTGACCCTTTACAGAAAACGTCTCATCTAAGCCCCTGAGGTTTTACCCCTGAGAAAACCAAGGCCCAGAGGAGGCCAAAGACTTGCCAAGATACACAGCCGAGTCTTTCTCGCAGACTCCCCGACTCCTATGCCAGAGCCCCGGCGCGTGCCCGCAGCCTCCTCGGGCAGAGAGGGTCGTATGAAGCGCAGGGAAAGCTCGTGCTGCTGTGCCCTGGGAACCATCACAAAGTGCTCTCGACCTGCACGGAGACCGATTCTGCCCTGGAGGAAACCACTTCTTAGAGTAAAGGACCAGCATGGGGATGAGGCAGGGTCATGCCCGCCACTGATGCTACCTCATCTGCTGAAGGGACTCCGGCCTCATGCTCAGTGTTCTCCAGCCAGTCACCCAATGGGTGGGGAGGGGCAGACTTCCAACTGACCCCTCTGGTGTGTGGTTGACCTGGGTGGGCATGCTCAGTGTGACTGAGGGTGACGTTTCCTGGGAGAGAAAGCTTTTTGGCTTCAGAGGATTGCCCCACAATGATTGCCTCATATTTTTCATTTCCTGCTCAAGCACGTCACGTAATCTTCCCAACAACCTTATCAGGGAGGAAACTGTTGCTGTCCTCATTTCACAGAGAGGACATGGAGGCTCAGAGTGCCTGGGTAGCTTGTGCATGGTCACAAGGTCCGTGAGTGGTGGAGCTGGGGTCTGACAAGAGCTGTCAGATTCCAAAGAAAGGAAGGCACATATGAGAGATGAGGGAGGGATGTTGGCATGGTGTAGAATATGTCTATTACTTTTTAAAGACCATCTCCGGTTGATTCAAATGGATTCTTAAAGACTTTGCTCTAATGTGTCCAGTGTGTTCCCTTAAAATGTGAGTGTACCCCTAGGAAGGTCTGACCAGACAGGCAATACATCTTGTCTGAAGGCAAAGCCCATCCATAGACGGTACATCTGGGCAGGGGGATATGTCTGTGGTGCTCACTGATTGTCCCCACAGCCCAGCACAGAGCCTGGCACACATTGGGAGCTTAGTAAATATTTGGGGAACACTGGGTGAACTAGAATTCAACACGTGAAATGTGACTAGTTTAAGTCACCAAGTGTAACCAGTTGCTATGCAGCAAAAAAAAAAATCCAGATCTGGGGTGACGGCGTCTAGACGCAGACTCAGAAATTGAACACTTCAGACTTGCAAATCAGGGTGAGCAGCAAGGAGTAGCAGACACGCAGATGTGAGCAAGTCCCCCACCTGACAGCTCACTGTACCTCTCTGCCATGTATGCAAAAGAGCTAGCTGCCTCTCGACAGGAGACCTTTATTTTTTACTTTTCAAGTACAGTTGACATACAATATTGTTTCAGTTGTACACCATAGAGATCAGACATTTATGTAACTAACAAAGCGATCGCCCTGGTAAGCCTAGTACCCACCTTGCACCATCCGTCGTTATCACGGCTGCTTCTCCCACAGAGGAATGCTGAACATGGACTTGCTGCTGCAGCGGAGTGTCCCAGGCAGTGGGACCTGCACATGCAGAGCGTGCCTGGTGTGTTGAGGGACAGCAAGGAGGAGGACCCTGTGCTGGAGCAGGGTGGGTGAGCAGGGGAAGGGAGGGATGCCAGGGCACGTTAGACTCGCTGTCCTGGGGAAGGACCTTGGCTTTCACTCTGTGCTGAAAGGCACCTCACACACCACAAGAAGTCAGGCCTCTCTTGGTTGCAGCGTTGGGATTCTAAGTCAGCCCAATATACGCCCAAAGGGAATTGATTGGCTTGTGGCCACGAGAATTCAGAGGGGTGGAGCCGGTTTCAGGTGCTGCTGGGGGAAGGTGTTTTTTTTTTAAAATATATTTTTATTGATTTTTTACAGAGAGGAAGGGAGAGGGATAGAGAGTTAGAAACATCAATGAGAGAGAAACATCGATCAGCTGCCTCCTGCACATCTCCTACTGGGGATGTGCCCACAACCCAGGTACATGCCCTTGACTGGAATTGAACCTGGGACCTTTCAGTCCGCAGGTCGACGCTCTATCCACTGAGTCAAACCGGTTAGGGCGGGAAAGGTTCTTACGCAGTACCCGGGGCGTTCTCTCTGCTCTTGCATGTACGCTCCTTTGGCTTCGTTTCTTCCCACCTGCTGTCAACAGTGACATTGGCCTCTCTAGACCTGAGAGAGCCATGCTCTCAGGAGTGAGGCCTTCTCTCTCTCCCAGTGCCCTAATCAATACCCTCCCACCAAAAAATGCTGACTGGCTCTGCCTCAATGACACACACACTCGGGGACTGACCAAGGGCAGAGGAGGACAAGGTGATGCTCTGTTTGGTTAATTTGGGTCATATGCCCACCTGTGGGCAAAGTACACTTGGTCTTTCTATAGCCCAGTGATTCCCAACCGGTGTGACCACCATCCCTCTTCCCCAGGGGACATTTGTCAACTTCGGGAGACATTTTTGATTTTTACAATCTGGGGGAGGGGGCTCCTGGCATTCCATGGATAGAGGCGAGGGATGCCGCCAGGTCTCCTCCAGCACACAGGACAGCCCCATTATAAAGCAGTATTCAGCTCAGAGCATCAAATAGTTGAGAAACTGGATAGACCCCCATGAGAATGTAACCCCACAAGGACAGCTATGATGCAGATGCAGTCATGGTCTGGCTTCCACAAAACTTGCCACTTGGTGACACTGTGTGTGACAGAGAAAGGGAAGGGAAGCAGTTGTGGCGTTTGCCATCCCAGGTTCAATCTACTTGTGTGCCTGAAGCGTTAACAGGCCTTGACCAAGTCATTAAGCTTCTGTCTACTCTTCAGGAAAGTGGATGGAAAAGGCCCACGTCACCCAGTGGTGGGGAGGATTGGATTCAAAGCTCCGTGTGCATGCAGCTTATAAACTGACTAGAGGCCTGGTGCACGAAATTCGTGCTCAGGTATGGTCCCTAGGCCTGGCCTGTGATAAGGGCCATCTTCCCCAGCTGCCTGCAGCCAGCCCTGCCCCCCGCCGCCACCCAACCTTGGTTCCCCGTTCGCCATCGGATGATTGGTGCCTGATGACTAGGGAAAGGGACCAAGAAGTTGGCTGTTCCCACCCACTCGCCACCCCCACCCCCGCTGCCAGTGGCCATCAGGCAATCGGAGCCTGCCAGCTGGGGAAAGGAACCAAGAAGTGGTCAGTGAGCTTCATAGTGACTGGCCCAGTGGTTTTTCTGATCGTTCTGCCATTAGGGTCAGTTTGCATATTACCCTTTTATTATATAGGATAGAGGCCTGGTGCATGGGTGGGTGCCGGCTGGCCTGCCCTGAAGGGGGCCCTGGATTGGGGTGGGGGTCCCTACTGGGAGGCAGGGCTGGCCTGGGCGAGGGCCCACAGGTGATTTGCAGGGCAGCCACACTCCTGGGTTTGTCAGGAAGGATGTTTGGAACGCCATCTGGAAGACATCTGGTCTATCCTGTCTAATTAGCATATTATCCTTTTATTAGTATAAACTAGAGGCCCGGTGCACAAAAATTTGTGCACTGTGCGCGGGGGGCGGGGTGTCCCTCAGCCCAGCCTGTGCCCTCTCGCAGTCTGAGACCCCTCGGGGGATGACCACCTGCTGGCTTAGACCTGCTCCCCAGGGAATTGGGTCTAAGATGGCAGTCAGACATCCCTCTGGCAGTCTGGCAGCCCTTGGGGGATGTCGACTTGCCAGCAGGGAGCAGACCTAAGCTGCAGTCAGACATCCTTAGCGCTGCTAAGGAGGCAGGAGAGGCTCCCACCACCACAGCTGTACTGGCAGCACTCAGCCTGGCTTGTGGCT
>NW_006383017.1:5476703-5501104 GCF_000327345.1 Myotis davidii | reverse complement strand
CAGCCTCTCCTTTTTCTCTTTTTTTTTTATTCTGGGATTTATTTATCTTCTATAATTGAAACTTTGTTGCCGTCCTGCTCGCTCCAGCTCTGAGGCCATGGCCTGCTGAAAGCAGGTATCTGGGGTTTGTTTAGCTTCTATAATTGAAACTTTGTTGTTTTCGGAGCTCAGAACCAGGCCGTGGCAGACGGAGAACCTTGGCTTTCTCCATCACTGGAGCAAGCAAGCCTCCTGCTCACTTCAGCTGCGTGGCTTCTGGCTGTTATCTTTGTTGGCAGTTAATTTGCATATCGCCCTGATTAGCCAATGGGAAGCGTATTGGAGGTATGGTCAATTACCCTTTTGTCTTTTATTAGATAGGATTAGTATAGATAAGCTACACTCACGTATCCTAGTATACAACCTGTTGTGTACAGGGCACTTCGCTTCACATTGGTGTTCCCCCAACAGCCCCTGCCCTCCAGGAGCATCCACTGGATGTACAGTGTGGGTGAACATACTTGTATTACATGCCAGCAAGCAGAAAAGTACCCCCAAAAGGTGGGAGGGATTCAGACCTCCACAGCAGAATGTTCTAGAATGGAACAGAATGTCGGGCTCCAGGAAGAGGGCTGGGTTGTCTTCAGGGCATGGACAGTGCAGCTGTGGGGTTTACTGTGCAGTGGCGCACAGCACACCATAGGGCTCACCACGCAGCACGCCATGGGGTTCATTGGTGAGTAATAATCTTCCTCACTGAGCCTCCAGGTGACAAGACTGCTGCTACTGTTAGTGCAGCTACTGTTTTTTCCTTGGATTGTTAATGTATTTATTTTACTTTATGAAAGGAGAAAGATTGTCAGAGTTTTAGAGATAGAAAATCATATTGAGGAAATATTTAATATATTTGTAAATAGGAGGAATTTATTTTTAATCATAGCCTTAAATTGTGGCTGGATGAGGATTCAAAAAGGAATTTCCCTTAAGAGTTAAATTCTCAACTTATTTTTCAGCTTCACTGAAATTCTGTTATTAGCAAGGTAGCGTGTTATGGTTTCTATGGAGGGCATTGTAATTGTTTAATTCTGTTCTCTGGCAGTCCATCGGGATCAAAGATTTGCCTCATTTTGCATAATGGAATCGTGGGGGGTGGTCATGTTTTTTAAGAAGAGGTGACACATTGTAAATGAAGGGACAAGATTTTCCAGCTGGCCTGGTCTCTGGCTGCACCTCTGGCTCCTTGGATGGGAATGGTGATGGTCTGTGTGGTTCAGGTCACCACCCGTCTGATAGCTCAAGACGGTGACCTTTCGCTGTTTATGTGACTGACATTAATTATTCGCCTGCACCTTACTGGGTGGGGTCCCGGCAGCCATCTGCCTGGTGCATATTAATTACCATCTCCCTGCCCTTCCTGGTTGGGAACTTAATGGGGAAGGAAGGCAAGTTCCCTTTGGGGTTGACTGGCAAGTTTTGTGAGGTGTTTTGCCGAATTTTTTGCCATTTGCCCATTGTTAAATGCTTTGCTTGAAATGAATACAGAAGATTGAAGAGGAGTTAGGTGAAACAGTTTTCTGCCAAGACAGATCATTAGCAAGAGCTTAATGGGAATGACTCACGAAATTAACTGATGTTCAGTGAATTATTTTTAATGTGCATTTCAATTTTCATCTGGTGAGATGGTGGGCTGCCTTTTTTAAAAACGAAGTATTATGTGCTCAGCTTTCTGTTGCAGAAACTTTCAGTGAGTAAAGTTTCAGTTACATAAGTTCTATAGAGGATGGTTGAGTTGCAGTTCTGTGGCTCGGGGTGTACAGGCCACGGAAGGCTGTCAGTTTTCCTGACCCATCTAAGTAATAAATGGCTGGTTCCTCAGTTGGTGACAGGCTAGTGAAAGCCAGTCCACACTCACAGTCACTTCAGTCTCAAAGTGATTTTACACAGCCACTTTAGGCCCATTTGAAAATGGAATTCCGTGCTGTAACTCCTAATTAAATTAATTGTCTTCATTAAGAATCAATTTACGTTGTCAGCGCAGTGGTGTCTCGCACCAGTAGGCCTATCTGACGTGAAGTCTCTACATCTCAGCACAAGGCTAAAGAGACTTCAGAGGGAAAACATACATTGTAGCCTATGTCAGATTTAAGTCCTATAGGTCACAATCTAAGTCACCTATCCCAGGACTTAAATCTGCACACTCCTTTCAAAGTGGTGTCTTATTAAGTAAGGGGAAAAACTTTTTGCTTTGCTCCGAACTGCTGCAAAATTTTGCATAGCTAAAACAATGAATCAAAAGAATCCACCTACAATTAAAGCCTGATTCGGTAAGAAACAGGAGGCTATACATGATGCAAGACAAAAAGACTGCAAAAATAAAACGTCTTTATTCCCTGAGGATAATAGTCATTTTGGAACGTTACTCTTTTAAAATCAGAATGCTTAAAGATAATGCGTAGCCTATAAATACGGGCCCAGGTAATATAAATAGGATGGTGCCACGGAAAAAAACACTGCCTCATTCTATCTTCTGTGCACACTGAAATGCATGCATAGGAATAGCTGCAATTATTAAATGATATTTTAGGAGCTATCTGTTCAAATCAGAAAAAAATGTACTATAGATCATGGAAATGTCTCATCTGATAGGGAGCCTGGCTGCTGGAAGGATTCTGTCCTGGGAACTGACCAGTCCAGAGGCCGAGGTCCGACGTGCAGCCCGCTGGCCCTGTGACTGTGGACAAGTCACAAGACCTGTTGTGTTTTCACAAAATGAGATGTTCAGATATGCGATCCCAAATGCCATCTTCACAGAATGGACTCCAGATAGACCCTGGAGGACCTTCCCGTGAATAAGTATTGCTCAGCCATGTGGGTAGGCCACTCCCCTTCTTCTTGGTGATCCCTCCCTGGTTAGGGCAGGACAGCTCAGGGAGACCAGAGAACTTTCTGGGTCTCCTTCTACCAGGACCTTGACTGAAATGGAGGCAGGGCCACAGCCTGAGAGAGTGAAACCTTTGGCTGGGAGCTGGATTGAGCTCTCTGGGAGTGTCTTCACCTCTCCCGTGGCAGCATCGGATTTAGTGGTCCTCCGAGTGGTCCATGAGCAGCATCAGCCTCACCATCACCTGGGACCTTGTTAGAGAAGCACATTCCCAGGCCCCACCCACCTCAGACCCGCTGGCAAGCAGAAACTCTGGGGTGGACCCAGCAATCTGTTGAACAAGGCTTCCAGGTGGTTCTGCTGCACCTTGAGTTTTTAGAACAGTGGTTCTCAACCTTGGCAGCATATTAGAATCACCTGGGAATCATTTTAAAATCCTGATTTCTGGGCCTCATCTTCCGGAAATTCTGTTTCTTTGCTACTAATGTTGTGGCCTCACCCCATAACAAAGAAACAAAATTTCCGGAGGATGAGGCCCAGAAATCAGGATTTTAAAAAGGTTCCCAGGTGATTCTAATATGCTGCCAAGGTTGAGAACCACTGTTTTAGAACCACTGTTACAACTGAACCCAGACCACAAGTGTTGCAAAGTGGAGAGACTTTTAGATCCGAAAGGGAGGAAAGAAAGTGCATCCCGATGTTAGAGGTGGGGGGGGTGGGGGGGGGGCAGCTGTGGACTGGGTCAAGGTTGCCTGAGACCATCACTCAGTCTTCTCCGGCTTCAGAGTTCTGTTTCAATAGTGCCAACAACTTTTAAAATGACAACTGAAAGGGGTGCAGACAGGAGGGATTTGTTTTTTAATGATATTCTGGAGAGACCAAACTAATAGGAAAAGTCTTGGTGAACTGTTACTTTAAAAGTGAGAACCTCATCTTCTACAGAACTGCCTGGGATATTGGCAAAATGGAGAGCACGCGCTGATCCAGACGCGTAGTCCTTTCGGCCTGCTGCCTTTTATACCCAGGTGCTCTGAGGCCAAACTTGGCTTTCTGACCACAGGGTCTTCGGCTGGGGAACGCTCAGCTGCCAGTTACCCTGGGCTGGAAACTCTCAGCAAGCACGCGTTGGCAGTGGAAGAGGAACTCCCCACGCCTCTCTGGTCTTGGGTGATGACCCCCTGGCAGGACAGTGATATCACAGTTGGAAACCGCGGAATTGCTCAGTGCATCCTCCTAGGTCTGAGGAACACCTGTCTCCCCTACAAGGTCCTCCCTTTTCCTTAAGATCTTCTGTTATAAGTATGGCCTCTGACTCCAAATAGAAGCGGCAGCTAACGTGAAGGGCGCGGGTTTCTGAGGACTTCAGATGCTCCAGAGGTGGAATATGTTAGTGGGAGGTGAGGGCCACATGTATGTAGCCTTGACTACAAGAACTCCTAATCCATGATTTCTCTGAGATTGAGAAACCCAGTATCCCCCCGCAAGGGTGGCTTTCTTACCTTCCTCATCTACCCGTCCTACCTTTTCTATTGTGGAACACTTGAAAATACTAGAATGTTTGGAAGGACATTTTAGAAGATTAGAATTGAACCTTTTTTTAAAGTAAGCTTTGGAAAATTGGGGGGGGGGGAATCCGGTGTTATCTGTACTGTGAACACAGTTTTTCTCTGAGAAATATTGGCTTGAAATTGTCCTATGCTTCTTACCTCTTATTACTAATAATTCACCCCATTGACATGAAGTGGCTAAATAACCTAATTAGGCAGGATATTGATATTATAGTGACATCTTTGATTACAAAATAATTTACACACACTGATCAAAATTTGACTGTCCAATTTCGAAGGATTCAGGGTACACTTGGATGCTATGACATACTGGTTGAGAACTATCTAGGTCTACTAACACCCTCAATGTAATCATGTGTGTATATTATGTATGCAATTGTGTATATCCTTCTATTTTGAGCTGTGATCCACCTGAGTCAAAAAAATTGTGTCTTAGTCTTCCTATACCTGGTGACCAAATGAGACCAAGATCATGCTAATGTATGGTTTGTTGAAGACATATATATCCATCCTCTCTCTCTCTCTCTCTCTCTGTCTCTCTCTCTCTCTCACACACACACACACACACACACACACACACACACGCCACGTTCACTAAGCCAGGGTAACTGAATGTCAACTCCAGCCAGGAAGAGAGGAAGAGATCCCCTAAGTATGACTTGATAGTTACCCCCAACATTTTCAAGTGAGAAACTAATTACTGCATCATACTACATGATTCCCTCCACCAGCTAGCTCATCTCATTAGCTCCCTTTAAATAAGAAGGCACAAATAAATACACAAATTGCATATTGAGATGGTATTTTTTTTCACATGAACTGAGAACCCAGAGTTACTAGCTGTGGTTACCAAGTGGTGACACAAACATTTTCCCTGAGCAAAATCAAACAGCATGAGCTATTCCATGACCAGAGTTGATTTCAGTAGAATATCAAGGTCAAAATACTGTAACTGCTGCAATGCTGGAAAGGTCCTTGTAAGCCATACTGATTCCACACAAGTTAAGACTTTTCTCTTGTTTTTGTGTTGATTCATTGCTCCATCAAAAGGATGGTAGGTACTTCCTGAAAAGACTCACCTTGTCCCATTGCATAATTTGACTGCCACAAATTAGAACACTAACAATGATGAGAGGAAGGAACATGGGTAGTAGAGAAATAACACACCAGGAAGCTCAGAGAGACCTTTTTTATAGAGCAGAAATGATCAAGGGCATTGGGAGCAGTCACCAAAGATGTGTATTTATTGGAGAATTCGACAAGGTCCTAATTAGAATTAATACCTCCCATTTCTGAGCCACAGCCTACTCATCTATGTGATAAAGTGATTAAATTTGACACCTTCCAATTCTGTTTTCCATAATCACAATAACTGACACTTTTGCGCTATTACTGTGTCAGGCACTCCGCTAAAGACGGCATCTGCATTTTCCCTTTCATCTTCAGAATAGCGTTATCTGGCCCAGTTGACACTGAAAGGCTCAAAGCGGTTGAATAATTCATCCCAGGCCACAGGCTAGTAGTGGCAGGGCTGAAGTTCTGACTCGGGTATGTTTAATGCCAGATTGGTGCTGTTCACCTCTACCTTATATAGCCCCCAAAGAGGCTGGGATAACTGGCTGCAAGGTAGACTTTCTCAGCTACTTCTAGACCACTGCTTCTCAGTGGGGGTGATTTTTGTCCCCTGGGGGACATTTGGCAATATCTGGAGACATTTTCAGTTGTCACAGCTAGGAAGGGGGGTACAACTGGCATGTGATGGAAAGAAGCCAGGGATGGGAATAAACAGCGTGCAACAGGTGGCCTAGACCCCACAACAAAGAATCACCTGGCACCAGTGGTTTATACTGATTGTCAAGGTCAAGAAATCCTGCTCTAGATGCAGCCTCAAAACGCCCTCTTCACCACTGTCCACAGAAGATAAATAAAAAGTGCCCGTCCTCAGGGAGGACATCCCTACCTTTAGAGTTGTGTACACATGTGCATCACAGTCCAACCCGCTCAGTACACCCCTGCATTTAAGATCTGTGGGCTTTGGTCAGAGACAGACCTAAGTTCAAACCCCTATTCTGTTACTTTCTGGTTTCCTTAGGGCCATCACTTACACCCGGAAGCTTCGTGTTTCTCATCCCTCAAATGGAGATAATCACTCTCTATGTTGGGATGACTGGAGCATAGTAATCGCTCAGTTAATCATTACAGCCATCTCTCGTCATGGCCTCCCTTTCCTTTTATGCACATCTCAGTCAGCCTCCGCTCCTCTTCAGATGGCCAGGTATGCTCTTGGCTCCCCCGTTAGCTGGCAGGAGCCACGGACTATCATTTGTAAACTTAAACACAGAGGATGGTGTCGGTGAAGTGCACTAAAGAGGAGCAGCTGTAAAGTATTGGTGGCCGGGCAAGGGAAGGCGGTGGTGGTAGAAGGAAAAGAATCCAGGAATCTTGGCCTGTGGCCAAGGCACCCGCTGCAGTGGACTCTCAGGGTTGGCTGGTTTGGTTGTAGAATAAATTGTTGCTCTATCCTGTAAATGGAAAAGTAACTTGTGCAACCAATCAAAGAATCTTTTGAGATTCTTTGTTAACCATGCCACCCAGATAAGCTGCAGATGTATGTATTTTCTTTCAAGAGACCTTTCCTTGGGTAGGAAGGGTGGGAAAAGTTGAAGAAAGAGGGAGGGGGGAAGGGGAGGGACTTCCTTTGTGAAAAGCCCCCCTCTTCCTGAAAAGTGTGTCGTTGCAAATGCTGTGCATGGTTCTTGCAGCTTGGATTACAGTGCAAGGTTCCAGCTAGACTGCTGAGAGGGACATTACATATGCCCTTTCCCTCTGCAAGAAAAGATCATTACCTGTAAGCACATTATTTATTTATTTGGGTCAGTGGGGGTGTGGGAAGGAGAGGAAAGAAAACTGACTGCAGGTGGAAGGCTCCGGATGAGACCTCTGATCCCTTAAGCTGCTTCAGAAAAGAGGAGAGATTATTGGAAGTCACAAGCTGGCACTCTGAGCTTTCCCTAGGACCCTCCGCTATCTGTACACGGAGGGATTCTCTGCGCTCCCGGGTGTGGGGCGGCGATAAATGGCCGGTGCTGTGAAACATTATCCATTCTGAGTTGAGATACCTGATGGAGGAGAAAATACCGCTCCCCTGCTCAGCCAGCCTGAAGGTGGACCTTGGGCTGCTGACAGGCCGCGTTGTGCTCTTTTCTGAGCCACGCTACTGGCTTGCTCTCCCAGCAGGCCTGGGAGGAGGGGAGGTGGGCGCGGTTTCTGCACTCGGACACAGAGCCTCTGAGGGTCACCCTCTTAACAAGCTGCAGCATCAGGTACAGACCAAGGGCTGGAGCCCTGGCCTGGAATTGTAAACCAGGCTTCAAACTATTGTGCTATCAAAGCGCTTTAGAGATCATTCAGGGTCTCCATCATATAAAGTGCTGAAAGCTGGTGAGTGTGAAACACACACACACACAGACACACAGGCATATACACACACGTCTATATACAAATCACAGTTATGTCAACATAAGCAGATGAATGGGCAGTATAATCAATGTGGTATGCCGTGGATAAGAGAGAGAATAGGTCGGTGAGACTGGAAAAATAGTGTCCTCAGCAAACAGAGGGGACATCCACTCCAGCTGGTTGCTGCCTCTTGGGAGCTTGAACTCAGAGAGGCTAGATCTCCTTCCTTATTTTTGTTTTATTTTTCAAGAGAAGCTGTTGTGGTTGGCAAACTCCAACCTGCAGGCCTCTTCGCCCAGTGCCTGCTGTGATAAAGTTTTATTGCAACAGAGCCACCCCCATTTGTTTATAGACTGACAGTCTTCAGGCTACAGCTGGGAGTTGAGTAATTGGGATGGAGTGACCGCATGGCCTGGGGGCTCACACATATCCCACTGGGCCCTTTACACAGTTCCCTGCCCTCTAGGCCCGATGGACACACGTGGGTGGAGTCCACTTCCCAGCTAGACCCATCAGAGGCCGTCCAGCCTCATGCCACTGCTCACCCCTCTGCCTCTCTTGGGCACTCAATAGCAGTGGAAGGCGAGGACGGGGTTTCAAGCTTGAACCTGATGCGGGATCCCTCCGCGGCCTGGGAAAGTGGGTTGAGCCGGCTCCACCTCCAGACTCAGTGGGTCTGGGTGGGGCCCGAGAACCTGCGCCTTCAGCAAGTTCACTGGTGGAGCTGATGCTGCCGGTCAGGGTCACACTTTGGGAACCAGGGACTCAGGCACGCCATGCTGTTCGGGAGGTGTCAGCGCACCTGCTCTATCAAGAGGGCGGCACAGTTAGCCCAGAGAGAGGAATGAATTCTGTGGAAGCCCTAGGGCAGACTCGCTGAGGCACTGCACAGCCCCCGCAGGGCCGTGAAGGATTCTGGGTCCTCAGTCCTTCAGGGTTGCTGTGTTTCCTCAGTTTGCAGAACATATCTTGGGATCCATCCACGACCAGCTGCATGGGCTGCCGGGGCTCTGGCGATCTATAAATAGTCTGTATTCCCCCACCCAGCAGTCCTGGAGTACCTGGTCCTCCCAGCTGTTTCCCTTGCCTATCTGGAGGCGGGGGCGGGGGGGGGGTATGATATCTCCACTGGCCCAAACCAAGAAATCTTATATCAAGATTAACCCAAACCTAGGATGGACTGAGAAGAACAGATTCAGCGAGCTAAATAAAAATGTAAGACAGTTATAAATAGAAGAAAACGGAAGTACATTCTGAAATTAGAGGAATGCTTGCAGTTCAAAGCTATTTTGATGTCTCTGAGCCTCAGTTTTCTTATCTATGGTAGGGACAGTTGGTGTAACCTTGAAGGGTTGTCATGGGAGATGCTGTATGTGGTAACTGTCACCTGTACATCTGGCTTATAAACCTTCTCTCCACCTGTTTCCCTGTGGCCCGGCGCTCCTGAAGGCATTCATCTTAGAGACTCCAAAGGACCCCTTTGCAGTGTCTGTGGGTGGCACCTGGCGACTCTGATTGGGTGCTGCCGAAGAAGCATCCTGGTTTTTCCTGGGCAGCTGACTCCAGCCACTAGCTGACTCTAACCCTTTCATTCCTGGCATTTCTGGTTGCCAAGTGATAGGGCTCCCTCCTCCCAGCTAGTCGAACCTGCTCTGTGTACCTCCTTTCTGGCTGGGCTCCTAATAGCCCTTCCTTCCACAGCCACCCAGCTGTGGCGAGCTGTGCAGCGAAGACTCTGCCAGCCTCTGCCCAGCAGGGCTCTGTGCGTGCCATTTAAGGGAAGAGAAATGTGGCTCCTGCTGGATGAGTCAGGGGCTGCCACCTCAGAGGAGGGGCGCTAAATAATTCACCACAGCAGCCTGCTCTGACATCCATCCGGCCTGTCCCCTGCTGACCCCGGATGCATCAGCAGGGCTCCTGCTTGCTGTGGCGTCACAGGGAGCAGGAAGAATAAATCAGGCAGCAGAAACCCGTCCTGACTGTCAGGGCTCCACAGGCCCCAGGGTCAGGGAAGAATGCAGCCTGCACGGCCTGATGGGTGTGTGCTGACAGCCACTCACATCAGAGGGCTTCAGACATCCTCACTGCACCAGGCGTGACTGATGGTATGTAGACTCTATACACATTTTTATTTTTATTTTTTTAACATATTTTTTTCTTTCTGAGACAGGAAGGGAGAGGGAGAGATAGAAATATCCATGATGAGAGAGAGACATCGATTGTCTGCCTCCTGCACGCCCCTGACTGGATCGAGCCCGCAGCCCTGTGTCCTGGCCGGGAATGGAACCATGGTTCATGGGTCGACACTCAACCACTGAGCTACACTGGCCGGGCTTCTGTGCACATTTTTAAAGAACCTGCTGTGTACTTGGCCATTTTACCTGTATTATCTTATATAGTCCAGAAAGTCCACTGTTAGGTGAGGCTCCGAGAAGAAAAGTGATGTCCCAATTCCCACAGCTCATAATAAGGGGCAGAGTCGGGGTTTGCCCTTGGACACGTCCTGCTGACACAGCGCCTGCCACCCAGCTGTCCCTGGCCAGCGGGGGATTTCCTCTCTCCTCCCGACACTGGCTCTTGGTGGTTCAGACTCTCACATGTGAGGCCCAAGGCGACCAGCTTCTCTGAAGGGAAGCACGTTATGGTGCATCGATAAAGCTCTTCGCTGCTCCTTTTGGCTGGAGTTTCAAGTTCTTATACCTGGTTTTGTAGTTTGGACCCTGCCTTGGCCTAGTCCCCTGCTGAGCAAGTTGGTGGCTGGGAGGTGGTGTTCAAAATGACGGCCTTTCCCGGAAAGTCCTGCCTTTGGAAGGTACGCGTATTTGACGGGATTCCCAGGTCTCCCGCAGGGCCTGACTTAGCCTGGGGTTGAAGAGCTCGAACACAGGCCCTGAGGGGAAGAATGATGGACTAAGACAGACACAGAATGAAGGCGGCTTTTCCTCAGCCCAGTGGCCAGGAAGACTTGGTTCTGTAGCTCTAAGGAGGTAATTTTGCAAAACACACCACACGAACACTCTGTTATAGCCCCCTCTCCTTAGATGCACGGGTCACCCCAGTGTGATGGATGAGCAGATCTGTGGTTACTGTGTGCAGAATGCTCCGTGAAGATGATTTCAACTCATAAAGTTATCACCACTATTTACATTTTTCAGGGGGGCTTCTGAAGAACAGAGAGGTTAAGTAACTTGCTCAGTGGCACACAGCATGAGCCAGAGCCCAGAATCAAACACAGACTTCCGGTTCCAATTCCAGGGTTAGTTCCGTCATAGGAGGACTCAGTTAGATAAATTGCATGTCCTTCGTAGCAAGCTACTTATACATGTTAAAGAATATTTAAGATGAAAAGGAGCCAAGATAGCACCCAGCATGGTGGGCTGAAGGGACATGTATGCCATAACTACACTTTTCATTCTCTTTTCTGCATCCATCAGCTGCCTGATGACATTCACAGGTATGACAATCTCCCAGGCTTGTGATCAGTTTCTGAGGAAATTGTAACAAAAAAAATGTTCTATGGAAATATAGAACTGCAGTTATTAATAGTTGTCACAACCATGAGTGGGTCCTCAGCCATGGCATACATAAGCTAGGCTGTGAGTCATGAGCAGTCCACGCATTCAACCCATATTTATTAAGGCCTATTACATGCAGACACTGTTCAAGGCTTTGAGGATAGTTTTTTTGAAACTGACAAAAATTCTGTCCTCTCCTCCCCAAATGGAGCTTACAACCTAGGGCTCCACAGGGAGCCAGACCATTTAGCAACATAAACAAGTAACATGTATAGTGACCTAAGACAGCTAAGCTCTGGGCATCAACTTCCCCAAAGGCACTGTGAGGGGCACGGCAGACCCTTTCACGAGGAAACAGTCATTTGACTCCTGGAAATTATTTTAAAAAAAACAAACATTTAGGGTTTCTAAAAATTGTCCCAAGGTTATGTAGCTAATGGGGAAACATCTATTCAAGAAGACCTACTAAATCTTGGTAACAGTGAGCCTGTGGCATGTGAGACATACCACTCATCTTCCCCCTTCCCTCCTACACAGATCAGTGTGATGGAAACTCTACTCTGGGAGTATGCAGCCAGGAAGATGGGGCTCCTGCTCTCCGGGCTCTCGGTCTAGGGCTATGGTTTCACCTAGGGAGGGGCCCCCTCAAAGACCGGCAACGCCCTGCCCCTGCAAAGAAGCCCTGCTATAGTCAGATCAGACTGTGGAGTAATTTATTGTTGGAAACAATAGAACAATCAGATGGCAATTAGTGGCGGCTGACTTCTGGGTGTTAGCAATAAAGATAGACCAGCCAAGTGAGTGCTCAGGGAAGCTTGCCTGCCCTCTGAGGAGCACACAGAGCTGCACACTGCTGGGCAAACAGACCTCACTCAGCTTGTCTAGCCATCTATTAAACAAACAAGCAAACAGGACGTTCCAGGAAAGGGAGGGGGACCCGTATTCAGAATTAATGCTGCAATACATTATCCAGAATGTTCAGTTTTCAACAAACTATCCTGAGTCATGCAAAGAAACAAAGAGTGTGACCCACACACAGGGGGGAAAAGCAGGCAAAAGAAACGGCCTGTGAGGGTGCCTACATGTCAGATTTGCCAAAGACTTCAAAGCAGCTAGTATACATTCAAAGCACTGTAAGAAACTGTCTAAAGTATTTGAGGAAAGCATGATGACAATATCTCATTAGATAGAAAAGATCGATAAAGAAAAATTATTTTTTTAAAATTATTAAAAGTGAAATTTTTGCAGTAAAATTTAATATCTGAAATGAAAAATTCACTAGAGGATCTGAACAATAGATTTCATCTGGATGGAGAAAGAATCTACAAATGTGAAGGTAGATCAATTATGCAATCTAAAGAATGGGGAGAAAAAGGAAAAAAGAATGAGAAATGTGGGGTGTCGTTAAGCATACCAACATATGCATAATGGGGCCTGCTAAAGGAGAAGAGACAGAAAAAGGAGCAGAAAAAAGTGTCTGAAGAAATAATGGTAGAAACTTTCCAAGTCTGATGAAAAATGTTAGTCTATACTCCAAGTAAGTAAACTGAGACACACCACAGGCAAAATGTTGAAAGACAGAGAAAATCTTTAAAGCACTAAGAGAGAACAAATCATCACATATAATCCGGTAGGAATAACAGCTGATTATTCAGCCTTGGCAAAGAATTTGGTAGTTCCTTAAAATGCTAAACAGAGTTTCCATATGACCCAACAATTCCATTCCTATCATTATATCCAAGAAAAATAAAAACATTCATCCTCACAAAAATTTGTACACAAATGTCCGTGGCAGCATTATTAATGATAGTCAAAAAGTAGAAACAACCCAAATGCCCATCAGTTGATGAATGGATGAATAACAAGTATATAGATACAATGGAATATTATTCAGCAATAAAAAAGAATGACACTGTATAAGCTGCAACATGAATGAACCTTGGAAATATTACATGAAGTGAAAGAAACCAGTTGTAAAAAAAAATCACATAGTATATGATTCCATTTACATGAAGTGTTGTGAATGGGCACATTTATAGAGACAAAAAGTATATGTGTTTGCCTAGGGCTGGAAACAATGGGGCAAATGGGATTGATTACTAAGGGGTTTCTTTGGGGTTGGTGAAAGTGTTCTAAAATGATATCCTATATAATAAAAGCCCAGCGACCGAAAGGCAGAACGACCAGAACAACTTGTAGACCAGTCACTATGACGTGCACTGACCACCAGGGGGAGGACACTCAACGCAGGAGCTGCCCCCTGGTGGTCAGTGCACTCCCACAGTGGGAGTGTTGCTGGTCTGACCAGGATGAGAGGTGCTCCCACAGCAGGCTGATCCTCACAGGCCACACATACCCCAACAATGCACAAATCCTGTACACCAGGCCTCTAGTTGTGATAATAATTGCCTAACTCTATAAACATACTAAAACCTATTTAACCATACACTTTAATTGGATGAACTGTATGATGTGTAAGGAGTTCTAAAGAGAAAAATATAGTAGGGAAAATTTTGGCAATATTAGGAACGTGGAAGGGAGGACAACCTCAGGGCAGGAAGGCTATAGGTGACATTTTGAAGACTTGAAAAGGTGACAGAGTAAGCTATGCTACCATCTGCATGAGGAATATTTCAGAGGGAAGGGAAGTGCAAAGACCTGGAGGCAGGCAGGTGCCTGGTGTGTTTGGGGACCAGTGTTCCAGGGCCAGCGGGGCAGAGAGTAGCAGCGGAGGTGTGGGGGGCATAGATCTCAATGGCCCTCCTCGGAGATGAGCAGCACGGGGGGCGTGGAGCAGAAGCATGACAGGCGCTCACGTTGGCTTTCAGAGAACCACTCGGTGCAGCAGGTGGAGCCGAGCTGACGTGGCTGTCATCGCCTCCCAGCAGAGGTGGCGGTGGCCTCGAGCAGGGTGAGAACAGTGCAGGTGGTGGGAGATGTCAGGTTCTGCGTACATTTTGAAGGCAGAGCCAACAGGACTGAACAGGTTAAAAAATGTTCAGTATTAATGGTCAGATAATAAGTTAGGCTTCGCAGGCCATGCAGCCTCTGTCGCAACTACTCAGCTCTGCTCTTGAAGCATAAATATAGACAGTGCTTGATGAATGGGCACAATTGTGTCCCAACAAAGCTGTATTTGCAAAAACCCAAAGCAGACCGGATTTGGCCAGTGGGATGTGGTTTGCCAGCTCCGAGATTAGATATTGGGGGCCAGAGAAAGAAAAGAGTAAAGAGTGACTTGAAGATGCTAGTTCCTAACCACTGGAGAGACGGAGTTGCCATTAACCGAAAGAGTGAGTCCTGCAGAGGGAGCGGGTGTGTGATCTGGACTTAATAAATTTGAGAAGCCTTTTTGACATCGAAATGTAGACATGACAGAGGCAGGGAGATATGGAAGCCTTGAGATCATGGAAAAAGCCCAGTCTGGAGTCGTCAGCACAGAGGTGCTATTTAAAACCCTAGACTAGATCAAAGAAGCAAATGGAGAGGAAAGTAGAGGTCCCAGGACTGAGCCCCAAGTTTAGCTGTCAGGGAGATGAGGGTGAACCAGCAAAAGTGCCTCCTGGAAGCTGGGAAAGTATTTCAGAGAAGTTCCCTCTACCCTTCCCTTTCCTACTCACAAATCATGTTGGAATACAAATGAGCAGAGCCATGTTCTTACAGGAATAATTCTGAATTCCCTCTAACTTCTAGATAAGAAAAATCATTGTCAAACTTTTTAAAAAGTATATATTTTATTGATTTTTTACAGAGAGGAAGGGAGAGGGATAGAGAGTTAGAAACATGGATGAGAGAGAAACATCCATCAGCTGCCTACTGCACACTCCCTACTGGGGATGTGCCCACAACCAAGGTACATGCCCTTAACAGGAATCGAATCTGGGATCCTTGAGTCAGCAGGCCAACACTCTATCCACTGAGCCAAACCAGTTAGGGCTCATTGTCAAACTTTTTATTCACCTGACAGATGTTCATTAGCTGTCAGGTCTCCAGGCACTGTGCTGGGTGCTTGGAATAGAATGGTGAGCCAAAAAGGCTCAGGTCCTGCTCTCAGAAAGCATATCGCGCGAGAGAGCGATGTTAACCGCATGGTCATTGGCACATTCCCGCTAACCGAGGCTGTAGAACTATGAAACAGGACGAGATGTCTGAAGACAGCAGAAGCATGAGTTTAGTACAAAGGCCTGATCTCACTGGAGGACGAGGGACTCTTCTGCATTTTTCTCTGTTTTTAATGTCATTTCCTGCACACCGCACCCGGATGGGGACACATCTGGTTTTTGAAAGGCTGAGTGAGAACCTTTGAATTGTAGGGAGAAATATGGACTCTGTAATCAGAGGCAGGACCAAGTCTCAGCTGTGGGTCCTGGAGCCGTTCTTGTAGTCTATGTGACCCGTGTCCTCACCTGTCCAGTACGGAGTAATAAAAGCCACGGGTTCTGATTATCGTGAGGCCTAAAGTATAGGAAATGTACAACACACCTGGGATAGAGGTTCTTCCCATTCCTGGAGAAAAACAATATGTCAGTTTGTACGTCTGTGACATTTTTTCTTCCAGGATAATTTTCCCAAGACGGGTATTTGCTGCCAGTGTGCGATTTTATGAGGCCGGGAGCTTTTTTGTCTTTTTCCAGGGCATCTCCCCTTGTCAGCATCTCTCCCGAGAGGAGCGTGTAGGAGGTGGCGTGCCTGCATTAGGAAGTGCTGGGAGACGAGAGCACGCCTATGCAATGCCTGCTTTTTCTCCGGTCCTTTCCAGAGAGAAAATGCAGTGTTTTCTTCAGCTGTTTAATGAAAATTAGTAGTTCCCCAAAGCTGTTATAAGTGCAGCTTTCATTATCTCAAACAAAAGTAATGTTTGCTAGCACATCGTGTCAATTTCAACAATATTTTCGTGGAAATGTGCAGTGGTAAGCATGTTTAAATCCTTGGTGCAGCTTTTAATCTTTTCTAGGGACGGAGCAAAATCTCCAGCAGTCTTTCATTTTGATTTGCCCAGTTTAGCTGGCTCATATTTCTCCTTTAAATTAATGTAATTAAGAGAGGATAACAGGCTGTGTTAAAATTTTGTGCATTCGATTGGGTATTGGGGTCGAGAATAATTAAAATGCATGAAATGTGGCTGATTCCTAAGATGGTAGAAAACAGAAAAGGAAGGCCTCTTTTCTGGGCTTAAAGCATGCCAGATCATTTTTCACAAGATATGGAAGTGTGCCCGTGGCCTGAAAAGCATTTTTGTTCATGGAATCTTAAACAAATGGAAGAGAAAGAAGAGGTCTGGGAGGGAGTCTGGGAGAGGGGGGGTCATCAGCCTTATGTTTATCATGAACAATTTCTGGTTGCACCTCTCCTTCTTCCTCCCTGTTGGAAAACCAAGTGGGGAGAAACAGTAACACCTCCAATCTGCTGCACTCCTATCACTCAGCTCGTCTGACCTTACTCACACCTGGGGTAGACAGACATCTTCATTTGTTGATGGAGAGACCGAGTCTCAGGGCAGGGGAGTGGCCGTTATTACCAGGGCCATGAGGGTGCAGATAGTAGATTCAGATCTGAATTTAGGTCCTTGTGTTGGGCTCCGCCTCTGGCAAGGCCCTGCTTGTGTTGGGGGCAGGTTATTGTAAATCTGAGTTGGGAAAGTGGCTAGAAACCACTGAGGAGGCTCTCGTCTGAGCACTTATTCTTTCCTCGGCGGGCAGCTCCGCTTCTGAGATGCCTTATCCACCTCACCTCATGCAGCAGCATCGCCGTCTCATCCTCTGCATGGCTAAGTGGGTGGGTGTTGTTAATTTTAAAGGTTGCTAAAAGTCTGGAATGTTTCTCCCTCTAAGGACAAAACAGATGCAATTTTGACTTTCAGTATTCATTTAGGACTATCCTTACTTCCTTGATGATAAGCATCGCTTTGCTTTAAGATATTAAGGGTTTAGTAGATTGTGCTATTTTTTTTAAAAAAAAATAAATGTATGTAACAAATATAAAAACTGCCGGCTGTAGACATTACCAAGGCTCCTCATAGTTTGCTCTTCCCCTTTTCCTGGGCATATACTTCCCTGTCCCCTTGCAGGTAGATGAGGTCATGGGACCAGTTTGACCAACAAAGTGGTATCATTCACCTTCAAGGTGAAACACCTGAAAACTCTAGTTCTCTCTTCTTCTGTTGCCGTAGCCTGCGAATTTTGTGTTAAGATCACAGACACATAAGAAAGGAGCAGGCTAGGTCCCTGAGTCACTGCTGGGAATGGAGGTGCCGGAAGAGCCGCTGACCTCCAGCCAAGTTTGTATGAGTGAGAAATCAATTTTTCTTGCGTTAGATCCCTGAGATTTATGATTATTTGTTACTGCATAATAGCCTAGCCTAGCCCAACTTACTTAACAATTCTTTGTCAGCCTCCTCTCCCTCATTTAAAAACTTTTACTGGGTTTAGAAATTTAGATGTCTGAGAACCACACTTGAGTAGGTTACTTAAAACTATATAACCTCTCTCTCTCTCTCTACATTATATACATATATATATAATATATTATATATACATATATATTTGTATGGAATTTCTGCATTAATTAATAAATAATAATACAAGAATAAACTTTGTGCTTTACGTACTCACAACTGTAAAACTACTTTTGCCAACCAATATATATTTGTGTGTGTGTGTGTATATAATTTTTAAGAACTATTTTCTCTCTGTGTCTCATTATATATAGAGACAATATGGCTCTTTAAAATTATATGTCATTATAATACACACACAATAACACATACTTTTTTAATAAAATAAACAAGTGAATTTATGACTTTTATTAGATGTGTGACTTGAGACTTTGGTAATATCCCTCATAGGAATTAGTATTTTACAATAGCAGGATCAGAAGGTACTGATCTGACCAGCTAGGACTAGTGCTCTCTTTATCTTCTTATGTATTTTCTGTTAATCCTCACCCAAGGATGTTTATTGCATTGATTTTTTAAACTGAAAGGGAGCGGGAGAGACAGAGAGAGAGAAACACCAATGTGAGAGAGACACATCGATTGGTTGCCTCCGACAGGTGCCCTAACCGGGGCCAGGGATCTAGCCTGCAACAGAGGTACCTGCCCTTTACTGGAATCAAACCCAAAACCCTTCAGTCGGCTGTCCTACTCTCTAACCACTGAGCAAACTGGCTGGGGCTATCTTTATCTTTTTAAAGTGTTTATAAGACCAAGACATTACCATGGCTCTGAGGGACCCAGGCCAGTCCTATCATCTCAGTATTCAAACGTCTTCCAAAGGGTCTAGGAAATCCCTCTGTAGTTCATTTAAAATCAATTCCTTTTTATTTTAAAGCTATGGAAATAGAGATTAAAAATTGTTCCATGCTGGCCTAGAGGGTGTGGTTCGACGTTTTTATTTCTCTCTGCCTCTCCCTTTCTCTCTCTGAAATCAATAAACACTTTTTGTTTTTAAATTGTTCCCATGCCTGTCCTCATTGAAAGCCACAGCCCTGGCCGTCACACATCCTTGTCTTCTGTGAAGTAACCAGCAGTGATCAGTCCTGTCCCCTTAATCCTCTAACAAGATTTTGACTAATGCCGGCGAGGCGGGAGAGGTGATTTGATTTTCCCGCACGTGTGGAGCGGCGCTTAGTCATGACCTGCCCCTGTCATGCTGGCGCCATGCCCATGCAGACGCGTCTTTTCATTCTGCATTTGTGGGAACACTGTTTTTCATATCCGTGTTCTTTCTCCTGCGTGCAACGCCCTCTCTAGCAACTGCAGTTTGACCTTGGCTATTTTGGCAGCCTTTTCACTTATGGTTTCTGGATCATTTCTGGATATTTCCTCATATGAAAATAAATTAGTTTTGGCCATCCACCTGACTCAAATTAGACTTTTCTTGACTTCTGATCACCTCAACCACAATCAGTCTTGTCTTCCTTGTCCCTGTTCCTAAATACTATAAGTAGTTACGGTCATTTATGCAAACACCTAATTATCCTATTTAAATAGAAAGTTCTGCAGGTTGGCAGTTGCATCCTTGTCTCCCAACAAAGTGTCCTGCATGCCACAGATGCCCATTCAATGCCAAGTGCCTCCTGTGTATTGCCTGTTCTCCCCCACCCTCTACCCCAGAAGTTTGCTGTCACGAATGTGGAAGCTCATCTGTTTTTTGTAAAAACAGTGTGAGTTTTGTCCCTGTTTACCAGATCTCTGAAATTTCCAAAGTAGGTATTGCCTCACCTTGTCTGATACCAGACAGCATATTTTCCAGAAATCCATCCTGAATGGTCTCCAGGATGAAAATAATTACCACCAGGAATGATCGATCCATGGCTGGTGTTAGTTCAGTGATCTGCGAGGACGATGCTGGGATCCCCAGCCCGCCCCACCCCCCCTCCCCACCCCCAAGGGCGGTCACAGAGAACAGGCCCTCAGAAGGCCTTCAGCAGCTTGCTTTGCACCATCCCTCTCCTGCCTGTAATTAGACCTTTGAGAACCCTGCACCGGCGCTCGCTCTCTCCTCTAGTTGCTTGCTGAATTGTCTTCCCCTCCCATTCCCAAGCTCTGTTAAGGCAGGGCCCATCTTTGTGTTGGTCACCGTGATGTCCATCAGGCCTGACACAGTCACTGACAGATCTTAGGAGTTCACGAATGGAAACACGGGTGAGTGGACGAGGCACCCACGCTTCCCAGACACAGCCCTCCTGTCCGCAGTGCAGCTGCAGAGCAGGAGGCCCGGTGCCCTGGTCATTCTCGCTGCTGCTTTCCCGTTTCAGGGCAATCCAAGTGGTTGTGATGTTTCCCATAGGAAGAGGCGGCAGCAGCTCGCCCACATGAGCTGTGCCCTGGGAATGGGGGTGATCCTGCAGACTTCAGGTACCCGCTTCCTTCCCGCCTTTTGCACTGAGTCTAGTGACTTAGCTGGTTAGTGCCAAAGTTCCCAGGAAAGCGCCGTCACTTCCACCACCTCTGTTGAATGTCTGCTGTGTGCTCCGCTCATGCAAAGTGCTTCACGTTCATTCTCATTTGATCCTCAAACAGCCCTGCAAGGGTACGCACTGTTGTTCCTGCTTTTGCCGAAGAGAGCCAGATCGTGGAGTTAGCGAGTGTCCGAGCCGGGGTCTGTCCCCAGGCAATCCGCAGATCCCATGTCATAGTGTCACCTCTTATGAAATTGAGAGTCATGTGTCCTATCTGTTCCAGACGAAGATTAATCGGTCACTTTGTGTGCCAGCTTTCCTCTTTATTGCTTCACTGTCAATCACTGTGAATCGCTGCTCATAATTCTTTTATGATCATGCTGATCATCAGGAGGTCAGAGGGCAGTGGGCGCAGATGGAGAAACTGGAGCATAGAAAGTTGAGGTGATCTGTCCATGGCCACACCGGGGTCAGATGTCACCGCTTCCCCTCGGCCACTGGTGGCTTCACACTGTTGCGTTTGGTGTTCTACTTCTTGACGGGCATTGAGGTCTGGGGGCACTGTCCGCTTCCCCACATGCTCTGGTCTGTGTGACGGAGACTTAAGGCAGAGTTTTACTCCTTCAATTGCACTCTGTTTCTGTTGGTGAAAAGTTATTCCAGGACCTGTGATTTCCACCACGAAAGGTCTGTGAACTGGAGAGAACCATCTGAAAGAAGTAATTAAGCATTATTAACACAATTACCTCTAACAAAAGACCGTTTAACTTCCCCACATCCAACAAAAAATTCATTTGCAGCTTCGGGAGCTCCAGCTGGAAGGGCTGAGCACAGCCCAGCGCCTCATTCAGGTGGAGGAGTGTGGGCTCCTGCACTGGCCGCTTCCTCCTCAGGGCTGCTGTGTGCCTAGTGGAACACACCCCCACCTGCTTATCACAGGCACCAGGCCAGACTATTGACTTGTGCTCACCTCTCACCTGGCCCAGGGTACCAAATAGGCAGCATTGAAAGAACAATTGATTTTAAACTATGAAAGGTGACCATGGCAATACGGTAGAAACAGTGGCCATCCTAGTGGAAGGAGAGCCTTGGTCAGTTTTTTTGAATTCGTTCATAATGTCAAAAATGACTTACGTATTATGTGACTTTGTGTCAATCCTCAGCACAGTTCCCTTCAGTGTTTTCACTGTATTTCACTAAAACATGAGTTCCGGGAGAGGAGGCACTGTGCATAGCACGGAGTAGGTGCCCAGAAAATATTTATTGAATGAAGGAGGGTACAGACGAAGAGACTGAAGACCCCAAATTTACTTTTCTGAGGTCACATTACTAGCAAAAAACTAAACCAAGATTTGAACCCAGGGCTGCCTACCTCTCTGGAGTTCTTTCTTCGTGATTGCTCGGATAGGCCGCTTTGTTGGTGCAGAAAAATGGACATGGGAGACACAAAGGTGTTTAACAAGGAACAAAGCTCCAGCCGGAAGTCCAGGAAATGTGGGTTCTAGCCCATCCTTGCTGAAATCCCAGTGAGACCTCGGAGAAGGCCCTTCTCCACGCAAAGCCTCAGCTTCCAAATCTGTAAAATGGAGAGAAAGAAGCAGTGCTGGGTGAGGCTCTAAATGTCCTCAAGTGCCCCGGCAGATGCATGCTTTGTCATCTCCCATGCTCACTCCGAGCTGGGGTCAGGGGTGGGGAGAGGGGGTGACTAATTCACCACCCAAGCAGGCTGAGGGAAGTCGCCCAATGCGTTTTATTTCGGGAATGCAGCATCCTCTCAAGCTAACCAACACCCTGAAGTGAAAGTTGAAGAGAAAAGAAAGTAGAGGCATTTGAAGGCTTAAGAGCTTTTGGGGTGGGGGTCGCGGGAGAGCTGCGTTCACTCCTGGGTTGGTGCAGCGCGCTCGCGGTGATAACTGCCCAGATCTGATACCCTGCAGATCAGAGCCCCACTTTCAAAAGAAAAAGAAAAACCAGACGCGTATCTTTAAAGCCGCCCTTCTTGTGTGTGACACTTTTGTGCGCCATTGGAGGATGCATATCCAGGGCCTCTGCGTCCAGCAGGGCTTTCTTCTGTCTCCCTGGCTTGGGGATTATTGATTTGGAAGGCAGGGCTAATTTACATGTAAATAAATCTCAGCGCTGGGCAGCGGGGACAGGATGTCCAGATGCCGGGACTGGCTTGCTGACGTCACGGCCTCATTAGCATGCGGAGGATGCGAGCACTGCAACAGCGACTTCGCCGGCACCTCCAGCAGCTCCGCCGCCGCCGGTTATTATTTCTTGGCCGAGCCGCACATTTCCTGGTTCCGCGTCCTGAGCTCTGCGACCAGCTGACTGGGTGCCCGGGGCTGGCTCACGATCAGCTGGTGACGCGCGGGCTGGGGTCTGAGACTTCCTGCGGGACTGACGGCTGCGAGGTTCTCAGGGAGGCGGTGGGAGCCTCGGTCGGATCCCCGGGAGGGGAGGGGAAGGGAGGGGAGGGGAGAAGTCACACTCGCCCCTGCCTGGCGGCGCCCCAGCAGGATCGGGGCAGCGGTGCTGTTTGCCGCGAGTGGGTGCTGAGATGCCGCGCAGCTCGCTCCTGCCCGCTGCCGGCTCCGGGAAGGGTCCAGCTTTGCAGAAGGGTTTCTAGAAGAAGATGCGTTGGCTGCCTGCGGTCCTGCTTGCCTTCCTGGAAGCCAGGCTCGGGGCGAAAGTGAACTGGGGCAATTGACCAGCTCAGAGGGTCTGGCGGAAGCTCCCGAAGTGGGCATTTCGTCTTCCTTGGAGGTAGGTAAGGAATTTGCTCTAAATCACACATTGCAAGGCAGTGTGTTTTCTGATGAGGATGAGAGCGCTAGGTCTGGAGGCTGGGTACTGGGGGAGGACATGAGGCCTCCATTATCTTAGCGAGGTGGCGTGTTGCGTGGCCCCGTGCTCGGCACATTTTGCCTTTCCTGTGCTCAGTAGAAAGCTCCATTGTAAAGTGACATGTCACAGCTATAGGGCTAAGTCCCATTGCGTTAAAGCAGCATCTCTCTAACAGAAGTGCAGTTGTCTTTCTAAAAATAATAATAGACGGGGAGAGGGCTTAAAAAACCGAACACCTGGGACAGTGCACAGTAGTCATTTCAGCTCCGAAGTCAGCAACCATCCGAGGAGCCGGGGAAGGAGGACTTGGCTGAGACCAGGTAAAACCATGATGCTCCAGCTGTTTGGGGTTAATTTTAGCCGAGCGTTCAGATGGGAATGGTGACATAGCTCCGGAACATGACTGCACAGCCTGGCGAGACACATGACTCAGTGTGTTCTCCACACTGGGTTTCTCGCAGGAGTGAGGTCTCCGCTCTCTTGGTTTCCTGAAAACCAATCATGGCATCACTAAGCTGCCGAGGAGGTCTTGCGATGAATACAGGTGTTTGATCCGATGATTGTTATGGGGTCTTAGAATATGCTCAGGTCCAGCAGGACTTTTATGAACCGTAAATAATCTAGGCCGGGCCAGATCACGCCGGGTAAGTGGTCTGTGCCAGATGCGATGCCATCCACCGGGCCAAGCGCGGCTCTTGGGGATCCTGGGCACAAGGACTGTTTCCCCAGCGAGAGTTCTGCCTCAGTCAGTGCGTCCATGACCCCAGCCGGGGAGGGCTCCAGCGTGCCGTGCACACACAGTCACGGACTGCCGTGTACCAGAGCTTCCGCGTGCCAGGCTGCAGTTTGCTTGGCTTGGACATCTTTTCCTTGAACATCTTTTCCCGGAGAGTGTTTTAAACCATCTCAGTGAGACCTACAGTAAATTAAGCAGCCCGGCCTCCTCTGAGGCTGCCCCGGCTGCTCTGCTCCTGCTGCCTCGGGGCCCCCTGGCTGCTGATGGCCGACACTGAGGGGTCAAGATGAGTGTTCCCATGGGCTCCAGAGGAAGTCACAACTTTGACGGAATTGCCATATTTTGAAAATTTGGATTTTAATCCCTCCTTGACTGCTTGTAAAGATTTTTTTTTTTTTATGTGAAAATTAAAACACATTGGATCCATTAGACATTGTTGTCTGTAAACAGCCGTGGGGCAGCCAGAAATTGTAAAATAGCATAGTTTTAAATGGCAGGGTTGTAAAGGTTCA
>NW_006383017.1:5474418-5476627 GCF_000327345.1 Myotis davidii | reverse complement strand
GGGGGGGGGGGAGGGGGGCAGGGAGGGGGTGAGTAGAAATAGAGGAAGACACATAGATGGAAGCTTAGGGATTGGGAAGGGAATTTAGATGTTAGCAGGATGGGATGGTGGTTTTAAGCGCTCAGAATGGATGCAGAAAGCACTGAAGACACTGAGAGTCTCATATCTGAGCACAAATTCCTGTCTGTATGATCGGAGAGCAATGGAACCTCTAGGCAGGGTGATAGGTATAAGGATTGAGTGAGGTGACGTAGGAAAAGCGCCTAGGACAGTGCGAGCCACATAGTAAATGCTCAGTAAACGTTAGCTATTATTGTTGTCCTTGTTACCTTTTTAGCATTATGATAATACTCACTGTTACTAAAAACAAAATAGTCCACTGAAAAGGTGCTATGTTCACATCCACTTATCTGCACAAAGGTCTTGCTAGCAAAGAAGGTGCCATCTCCAGTCACTGTCATGTCCGTTCCCACTCAAGGGAGCTTTGCACCCTGTTGATTGACAGAATAAAGCCTATTATTCGGGGCTACTGTATTTTGCAGAATCAAAAGTGGCCGGATGGTAAAATGAAGAGCTTTTAACTCAGGCACCCTTAAGGGAGCCCTCCTGTCTGGGCAGCTGACAAGTCACAGGTCGAAAGCTGCAGGATCCAAATCGAGGCACTTCTGGATTTCTGTTTGCATTTCCCTTCTGTTCCAACTTTGCATGTGAGAGGCGGTTCTGTCCTTCCTTTGCAGTGTAGACACTTAGCATGTTCTTCTCCATTCAGGGGGGCCTTTGACTATGTGCTGCCCTGCTGGTTGGCTCCTTGGAATTGATGCCACCATGTGGGTGACTCTGTTCCTGGGTCAACTCTTCAGGGAAAGGAGCAGGCCTCCCTGCCACCTGCCCATGACCCAGTCCTCTGCTCTGATTTTGTCCCCTGACACGATATGTCTTTGCCACATCCGTGCCCTTCCTCCTCCTGTCACGAGCACACATGAGTCACATGATTTGATGGCTGTTTCTTCCTTTCCTGCCAGCATCTTCCTTTTGAAGTTAGGTGAAATGGAACTTCGATGCGGGGGTGGGTCTGAAGGACAAACTAAATGTGGATTAAAGGAGCCAGAGGAGTCTAGCTTAGAGTTCTTCCTCGGGAAATTCAGACTTGGTCATTTTGGGTTGCCATTGGTTTTCAGTAAGGTTGTGTTTTGCGTGGAGAATGGTATTTTACGTTGACAGTAGCCCACCGCCTTGTCCCCCGGTTGGACCTGTGATCCTGAGAGCGCTGCCTCGCCTCTCTGGGCTTTGGTTTCTTCATGTGAAAACTGGGAACGAAAGCCCTGGACTCGCGGTGCCTCCAAGGTGTTGGCTTATTTCCTTCCGGTGCTGAGGACCTTCCTGTTCCCATGAACACCAGGGGGCAGTGGTTATGATGCTCATTTTTACAGGAAACCGGAGGCCAGGGAGGGAGCACAAACATGACTTAGCCTAAATGACACAGCTGGTGACAAATCTCTATCCATCAACTACGCATTGACTGTGAAGCCCGAGTGGGCAGGGTTCAACACCACCCCTCTGCCCTGCCACCCCTCTGCCCCGCCACCCCTCCCCACTGCCTTGAATTAGCAGAAACCTCGGTCTTCAGAAGCCCCAAGCCATGGTCTGCTCTCTTCTCTGCTGTTTTCAGATACAGAAGGGTCAAAATGCTCTGTCTCTCAGAAATTCTAGGTGGCATTTGGGTGAAGACCCACTGAAACTTTTCCCTCTCCTCTCTTTCCGGTTTATAACCAGTAGCTGCTCGTGACTGTGAATGGTCACAAACTAAGAAGTTGGGGGGCGAGGCAGTGACTGAATCTGTTTCCCTCATTGTGTGTGTGTATGTGTGTGTGTGTGTGTGTGTGTGTGTGTGTGTGTAAATGAAGCGAAGAAGAAAACGTTGCAGTAAGATCACACTGAGCTTCCAGCAGCACAAATCTCCAGAATCTCCACTGGGGACCGGGCCAGTTGAGGTTGGAGACTTGGTTTTCTTTTTCCTCTGGCCTGTTGTTGGAGCGGTTCTTTGTTTGGAGTCTGAAACCCGAAGGCTTGCTTGTTCTGTTATTTCCCTGGGGACAAGGGAGAGGAGAAAAGAAGCAAGGAGAGCCAGAGAAAGAGAGATTGGATGGAGGAGCTGGAGGAGGGGAGAGGGAGGCCGAATGAAGAAGCAGCTGGGAGACCGAGGAGGCCT
>NW_006383017.1:5469127-5474265 GCF_000327345.1 Myotis davidii | reverse complement strand
TCCTCTCCCGCCCCACCTGTCCTACAGACCTCCGGTGCAGCCATTTGGATCCTAGACCCTACTTGCGCTGCACACAGGGTGTCTTCCCCCAGGGTACCAAGGACCATTTTAAAAAGTGCATTCATTTAAAAAGGCCCATTTTCCAGTACAGCATGAGCCTGCCTTTCCTTGATGGGTGTCTACACCCATTTGGCTGTTGGGTCTATAAACATCAAGCTGGCTGAACCAAGGCCTCAGTTTCCCTGAGAGCTGGCTCGGAAGAGGAGCAGGAACACTGGGGCAGAAGGTCCAGGGACGAGGTCACAGTGGGCAGGGAGGGCGGCGGGAAGGCAGGGCTGGCCTGTCGGAGAGCGCTTCCAGAGTCAGCCCCTAGAGCGGCGGGGTGAGCCTGTGCGAGGAAGAAGCAATAATGATCTCCTGCTTCTGGTCCTGCATCCGAGCTGCTGCATGGAAACCGCCCTGGGGCCCAGGAGGGCCAGGCACCATTGACCCTGGGGTGGCACGGAGATGGGGTGACCAGTGGTCGCCTTGAGTTGCCTCCACCCCTCTGGCACTGGGAGTGCATTGGGCCCAGCCCCCACCCTGCCCCCTTGGCTCCTTTAAATCCAACCTTGCAAGTATTACCCAGCCCCATCCAGGGTTAAAAGTAACCGGGACAGGAATTCTCAGCATTTTGTTTCAGTTGGGCAGGATGCCATTTTTCCAGCTCTTTTCTTGGCATCCATTCATCAGTTGTGCGTCCTCAGAGATGCTTGTTCATGAAAATTCCAGGACTCAGCTGAAAACAGCCCTGCTTTCTGTGTTTGCCGGGTCGGCTGGCTTTCAGGGCAGCTGTTCGTATATATAGAAGTGTGTATTTTGGGTGTCTCTGTGTCTGTAGATAGTCTGTGCGTTAGTGCTTATGTAAATGTATAGAAGAAATAATAACTGTTGCAGATTGAGCACCTACTGTGTGCTAGCTGACATGAAAGCTGGAGAAACCAAGACTCCTAGAAGTTAAGTAAGATGGCCACAGTTACACAGACAGTAAGAAAGAGTGAGGCTGGGGTTCAAATCTAGCATAACCGCAGTCCCAGCCGAATGTCCACCACTCTAGACCTCCTTACGCTTTTCGCTATACAGACAGTCCTCGGGTTACGTCGGACTCAGTGTGCATCGTTTCATGGTTATGTCGCCATCTCCCATTCATTTATATAAAAAAAGTTCCGTCATTTCGACATATGTACATATGTGCTTTATGTTTTTTATTACTTATTTACCACAAGTAAAGGTCAGCAATTATCTTTCTTTTATTTATTTATTTTTTTTTTTTACTGTTTCACTTCATTACTGCTGTGTATGTGCGCCATGTGAGTGACGTAGGTACTTATGTAGGTGGGCTCCGACTTACGGTGAAAATCATGTTATGTCGCGCCGTAGGAACAGATCTCCGACGTAACCCGAGGACCTACTGTAATATCCTCTGTGAATGCTTTTCCTTCTATGGATCCCTCATTTGAGAAAGACCTCATTATTTAGCTGCTGAATTGAAATCCCTTTGGCTGATCTTTTGGTAAAATTGGAAACATCCAAGGGAATATGTCGGTCATAAAAAGATCATATGGCTTCTTCACCCACAACTTTGAGTGTGGCTTTTGTAATGAAAGGGTGAGGTTGGTTGGAGAGTCAGTAAGACACGCCGAGTTGAGGATGAGAAGCCACAGACCAGTGGGAGCAGCCCTTCGTTGGACGCAGGGCACATGGGACATTCTGCTGGGCCAAGGTGTGGCCATGGGCACCAGCCGGAGTCCAGAGACAGGGGCCGAGCTTGTTGGCTCTTAATCTCTAATTCCAGGCACATCAGGTTCCAACGAGAATTCTTGGTTTGCCTGTCTGAGCCTCAGCTCTTTCTTCCCTAAAATAAAGGCCTTGAATCAAATGAACCGTTAAGTTCTCATCCGGCACTGCCCTTGGTATGTGCGAACTTGAAGAATGAAGGCAGCCCTGTCGGTGAAGGTGTGCGATTTGCATGGTGCGCTGCCCTTGGGTGGACAACTAAAAGGTCAGGTTTTATATCAGGACCTGCCCTCTCTGTGTTGACTGTGTGTTGGAATCTGAGAAGCAGGAACCCTCTAGAGCAGTGGTCGCCAACCTTTCAGACCTCACGGACTGCCAGTGGTCCACAGACCACCGGCTGGTGACTGCTGCTCTAGAGAATGACCTGAAGCTTCCTGAAGAAACATTGACCTTTGGATGTTTCAGAGGCGTGAGGAGGGGAGACGGTCCCTTGGTGTGTTGGTGCTGCCGTTGCGCTCAGAAGCCCTCGGGGCTGTGCTGTGTCTGCACGCATTCTGCAGAGTGCTGGTGACCTGGGCTTCTCCGGTTAATGGCACACCTGGGGGAGACGCTGAGATGCACATGCTGATGTTGAAAAGCTCCTTGGTGATACTGATGCTGACCCTTCTCAGCCACCTTCACAATCAGAATGAAGTGTTCCACAGGAAAGAGAATGCCACTCCGTTCAGAGGGCCGGGGTTCTAGTCCCAGTGTTATCATTTCTTACTTGAGTAAACCTCAGAGAAATCACTTAGTTGCTCTGTGACTCAGTGTCGCCTTTTGAAAAGTGGTACAAATAAATAATAACTGACATTTACTGACAGCTTACACTGTGATAGGCAGAGCGCTCCCTGTTTTATGTACTGTATCTTATTTACTCCTCATGATAACCTTATGATATCATCTGCACTCATCAGAAACTAAGCAAAGAGGTTAAATGACTTGCCCCAGGTCACAAAGCTAGTAAGTGACCAAGCTGAATTTGAATTCATCCCATGTAGCTCTGGAGCCTTCACAACTTACAGAGACAATAGATGTGAAGGATCTTGGAACTGATTTGTGTGTGTATTGCACACACATCCATATATTCGCTTATATGATATATTATGCACTTATACGTAATTTGGGCCACCTGAGATTATAAGAAATAACTGTTTGCTAAATGAGATTTTTCACTAAAAATGCTTTGGTTTATATAAATTAAAATCAAATGCTTTGTGAAGCTTTGAAGAACACAGGTGTGCTTGCTCTGTTGGGATAGTTCAACAAGGGGGAAATGTTAGCTCAGAGGAATGTTTAGAAGAATGGGAAGTTATGGTTAACCGAGTTTCTGGTTATTTATAATTAAAGCCCATTAGTTTTCAATCTTTTTTTTTTGTAAATTTGGACGATATATCTGATCACTTTTCTGCCTTAATAGAAAGAGCAGGGTTACCCAACTGAGAGTATCTTATAATTCCGGATATGACAGCCATGGACATAATGACCCTGAACCTGACTTCCCAGTGAACCTGCCTTGTGAGTGGAAGTCAAAAGTGGTTGATCATGAGCATCATGTTCGTCTGGTATCTCCCACCTCACTGGACAGCAGCCTGTGACCTCGCAGGATCAACAGATGCCTGCTTTCCTCCCTTACTACTCCTTGTTATTCTCCCAGAAGTTTCTACATAGATGGTAGGGAAGACCTTCTTCAGGGGGGAGAATTATTCTTATTTGAATGTTTAGAATGTTTTAACTCCATTCTTGGGAATGTCAGGACCATGGTATTAATAAGGCAAATATCGGCACCTGCATCACCAGGTCCTGTCCAGTGCAGACCTCACTAATGACCACCACACTTTTCCTATCAAGACCCAACACCACCTCAGAATCCTTCTCAACACAACACTCCATGCAGTCTCTCCCATCAGCTAGAGATGACCCAGGAGGTTTAACCTGTATGCCATGTCTGCCCTTGCAAACTCCCTGGAAGTGGGTTCTCTTTTCAGCTAGTAAATATTTATCCAACGCCTGAGAATTGCATGGACATGCTGAAAAGGAGTTCTACTTCCCACTTATTCTTCCTCCCCAAAGTGGATGACCTGAAGACTTATTGAAAGTTTTAGCTGACTTTTTGTTTAATTAAGGTTGTCATTGATTTTTTTTTTCTTTCTCTGGGATATACGTCCTGTTGTTCTGGTTAATATGGTTACTATTCGTGAGGCTCCTGTTGCTTTTCATTTCCTGTGGTTATGCAGCATCCATGCTGTGAGGCTCCCAGAGGTGTACCGCCTTCACAATGAACTGTTTTCGGTAGGCATCCTCTGGGCCAGCGGCCGCCAACCTTTCGGACCTCACGGACCACCAGTGATCCGTGGACCACCGGTTGGCAACCACTGCCCTGGGCAATTCAGCTATTCATTGGCGGGGTGGTCAGTGCAGAGGGGGTGGCTGCTCTTGGCTCAGCAACTGCAGCTCCCCTGACAGCTTATCTGTCAAGATTCAGGAGGTCATTTAAATTACTACTTGCATTTTGAGTTCACATCTCAGAAATCGCGTAGAAAGCCTGTCAAGACTAAGAGTTTGCCATTGGGCTGGAGCAATGGACACTCTACCCCGGCCCACTGCCCTCCCATGCTGCCTGTGCAGGTCGGGCCACTTTGAGACACCTGCCTGTAGGAAGCACAGTGAAAACACAAAGCAAGGAAGTCAGTGTTGCTCTCTCGGCAGCAGCAGCTTGGGCCCGGCTAGAATGGCTTCTGAAAGGTGAACAGGTGGAAAGTAACCTAATCACTGGGCTTGATTCAGTCAGACGAGCTTGAACTTGTCTTTCCTTCACGTTGTCAGTTTGGCTGCCTACACATCAATGTGGCTTGTCCTGGCTATGCATAAAAATTGTTTTAAACCCTGTACCATTGAATTGCTAAGATTCGGCATCCTCAATGGTAACTCTGATATCTAATGTGCTCTTTTGAGTTTTTAAAAGAACATTGCAGAGCGTGAGAAATAGAACAGCAGTAAGACACCAGGCACTGAATCTGGCGCTATGGGGAAGAGGAGAGAAGACCTTCACTTACCCACTTCTCTGAACCAGGTGGTTTTAACTTGGAATCCAAGAGTATCAAAGGTCCAGAGAAGGAAGACTGATGAACTTTTTGAAATCAAATGCCAAATTTCCTGTGGCTGTGTGTATGTTCATTTCTTTAAGGGTGAGGGTCCAAGCTTTCATCAGATTCTTAAAGACATGAAATCACCCAAAAGGTTAAGCACTGCTAGAGTGGCTGGAGCAGCGGTTCTCAACCTGTGGGTCGCGACCCCTTTGGCGGTCGAACGACCCTTTCACA
>NW_006383017.1:5466322-5469086 GCF_000327345.1 Myotis davidii | reverse complement strand
CCAGTGGTTCTCAACCTTGGCTGCACGTTAGAATCACCTGAGAATCTTTTTAAAACCCTGATTTCTGGGCCTCATCCTCCGGAAATTCTGTTTCTTTGCTATGGGGTAGGGCCACAACATTAGTAACAAAGAAACAGAATTTCCGGAGGATGAGGCCCAGAAATCGGGATTTTAAAAAGATTTCCAGGTGGTTCTAATGTGCCGCCAAGGTTGAGAACCACTGTCCTAGATAGATGCAACGCAAGCTCCTTGACCTCACAGAAGTTACATTACAGTGGGGAAAATGTACCGGACACATCAACAAGTAAGATCGTTTGTGATAGTGAAAAATGTTCAGAGAACAAATGTAAGGATAATAGGATAGATAGTGAATGAGGAGGGGATGTGGGCTATCTTTTACAGGGTCCTTGCTGGAGGGACCTTTGAGTGATGACTGAGTAATGAAAACTAGCCAGGTCACAAAGAGCAGAGGGGAAGATACTCCGGGCAGAGCAACAGCCCCTGCAAAGCACCTAAGGGAGCGATGGCCTTGGCAAGTTCAGAACACAAAGGAAAGGTCAGTGAGGCTGAAGCATGGGAGACAAGACGGGCAGGGGGACAAAATGCAGGGGAGAGAGAGGAAGGGGCCAGACTCTGTCAGATCTGGTGGGCCAGGGTCAAGGAACGTGTACTTCTTTTGAATTGCAGGGGCATGCCCGTGCACGTTTGAAACAAGATTGTTGAGTGATATCACAATTGTTGAAAAAACAAACAGCTGGTGGAAAATAGGTTCTAGAAGAGCAGGGTGGAAAGCAGGGAATTAGAAGTAGCTGCTGCCATGGCCTAGGCAGGAGGCAGCGGTGCAGTGGACTAGGGGAGTAAAGATATGGAAATGGTGAGACTTACCCCATGGACAAGAGTCTGGACTGGGGGTGTTCACTGTACCAACTAACCGAGCGTGTGAGGGCATTGCTACATCCAAACAGACTTTGTGGAAGCAGACCCTTCTAGGCGACAAACATCCTTCAGCCATCGCCTTGTCAAATCTGAACGTAACAAATTTTAATTGATTTCAAAACCTTACTCCTGTAGACCACGCACAGTCAGTTCACCAAGGGCTTCGTTCCAACAGCACATGGAACCAGGAAGTGCTATTTCTCTGTGTCCTCCCTCTGTTCCTCGCGATGCAGAAGGAGGAGGCTAGTGCTGCCTCGTAACAAAACTGCCAAATCCTCTCCAGAGACCCAGCGTGAAGAAGGGAAGCCAGCATCTTGCCTTTGTGCCTGTCCCTGCTGTGAGCCGCCCTGAGAGACTTGTTTTTTCCCTTGGCCTTGACAGCAGCCAGGTCTCTCCTGAAAGCAAGGTCTTTTCCTGTCGGTCTAACTCGGTCTGAATCAATCGAGAGGCTCGCCGCCAGCATCAGTGTTTGGTCAGCGCACAGTCTCGATGCCCTTGTTTCCCAAGTCCGCGGGGGCGAGCTTGAGCCTTTGGCCTCCTTCGCAGAGGAACACGGATTTCTGGGAAGCTCTGCCTTGAGCCCTCAGCACGGACAGTTTTGAAGGGTGTGACCATTGCCAGATGCCCCACAAGCCGAGCCCCTGAGGGATGCTCTTGCCAGCTGGCCCCCGTCCACCCCAGAGATGGCTGTATCTCAGTGGTTCTCTGTGGATGGGGCTGGCCGAGTGCCCCTGGATGAAAGGCGGCCTAATATAAACTGAAAATGTTATTAATAAGCAGCCACTTAAGAATCTCCTACAATTTGCCAGTGATTTGGGGGCCTCTCTGTGAACAGAGAGAGAGGCACAACTTGCTTTACATGGATTCAGGGACCAGCGCAGCCAGTCGGAAGGGGCCTCAGAAAGGCGTTCAGGTGTTTGGCGAAGAGCGCTGGGGCCAGCAGATTTGGGTTTGCGTTTCGTTTTTATCATCTGGCTTCAAGAGCTTGGTTAAGTTCTAGGAACTCTGTAAGCCTTGGTTTTCCCATCTGTAAAATGAGGAAGATAATCATTTCTATCTCGGGCTGCGTTTTGAGGATTAAATAAAGAATATGTGGAAAGTGCTTAGCATCGAGGCCACCGATCCCTCAGAAATGTTTTCTTCCAAAGAAAATTGGGAAAATCATACCCTAGAAGTGGAACCAAACTGACATTACTTCCCATGTCTTGGGGGAAAACCAAGTCGATGTGAAACTGTAGACACTCCAGAACAAGCCCAGCCCGCGGCCCTCTGGGCTTCACCGGCGCCCTCCAGCTATATGATGGCAGCGACCATCTTGCTCTTTTGGCAGTTCAAAGACTTGCCTGGATTAAAAGTGTGTGGTAAGCGCTAAAGTGCTTAATTAGTCCCAGGGTCATTCATTTAATAGCCAACCTGTCAATCTAACTGTATCTTGGTAAGAAAAGAAGGTTACTTGTATAACCTTGAATATTGAAAGCATGGTAATGGTTTAGTAATATTTTGCTAAGGATGGTAATTAAATCACTTTGCTCAGCCTAGCACACCTTTAATATATACTAGGTGTTTCATAAAGACATAAAAATGACTTGTTCAAGAGACTGAGGGAGAAACTAAGATGGCGGCAGAGATAAACACCGGGAAATTAATGCCGCGCACAACAATTGATTAATACCTCAGAGAAACAATACGGACTTCATCCAGAACCATAGGAAGCCTGGCTGACTGTATAAAAATGACTTGTTCATCACCTATTTAGATCTGTCTCCATTCTAACTAGAATACAGTACTAAGGCCTAGATCAACTTCTGGAGAGCAAGCACCATGACGA
>NW_006383017.1:5465988-5466234 GCF_000327345.1 Myotis davidii | reverse complement strand
CGGCCCAGCCAGCATCATCAGGTGTCACTGTGCCAAGCATGCTGCATGCATTAAGTTATTTAATTCTAACAGCAACTCAATGAAGTAGCAGAGTTAGGATTCGAACCCAAGCCACAGTGCCTCCAGAATCAAAGGTTGCACTATTTCGGCTGCCGTCAAGTACTTAGGGGATATTTAAGATCTCAGATCTTGTCTACATGAGGTTAGCCAGCTTCTGCCACAGGCACGTAGAGACTGTCAGCAGAT
>NW_006383017.1:5460278-5465934 GCF_000327345.1 Myotis davidii | reverse complement strand
TTGTGGCATCTCCCAGTTCTTGCCTTGCAGTTTGGAGGTGGGGGTGTTAGTCATTTTCTCAGCAGGGCCCGTCTGCAAAGGAGGAGCTCTAGGAACTTGCTACGCTGTGTCTAGTGAAGCAAAGACGAACATGCTGTGAAGTCACGGGGAGCCTGTGGGCACAGAGAAGTGGAGGAACCTACCCACGAGGGGTAGCCGCCACTCATCCACCTGGCTTTTTTCTGAGCAGAGAGAGCAGTGGGTCTGCCAGCAGCTAAGGCAATCGGAGCTTCTCTAGATATGCACAGCCTTCGGTAGAAACGCAGTGGGGCAGGTAGCAGTGTTACTATGGAGACACCATCAGTGGCCTTCTGCTTTGCAGGCTCCCTGTCTGCTCCTCGCCATCTGAACTAGCTAGCTGGCGTTTGCCGGGCAGATTCCTCCCTGGCTGTGAACACGTTTTCAGGAAAGGAAACTTCCTTCCCATGGATTGCATGTGTCAGTCTCCAGCTGCCATCTTGTCACCATCTAAGATTCCTCTCAATATCTTTTTTTAAAATATATTTTTATTGACTTCAGAGAGGAAGGGAGAGGGAGAGAGATTGAAACATCAATGATGACAGAGAATCATTGATCAGCTGCATCCTGCACGCCCCCTACTGGGGATCGAGCCCACAACCCGGTCATGTGCCCTCGACCAGAATCAAACCTGGGACCCTTCAGTCCGCAGGCTGATGCTCTATCCACTGAGCCAAACTGGCTAGGGCTCCTCTCAATATCTTGAAGACTCCATGTTCTCTCCCACATCCATGCCTTTATTTACCTGTCAGAAATACCCCTTTCTTCTCTTTTTGCCTCGTCACCTTCAGGTGCAGCTTCCTCGGGGAGGCCTCCCTTCTATGCATAGGGTCTCCCTGTAGCATAGTGCTTGGTTTTCTATCCGTCATCGACCCAACAACAAAGTCTAAGTACTTTTCACTTTTGTTTGTTTTAAAATATTTTGAAAAATCACAGTGATAAGAAGAACGTAGAAGAATAATATAATGAGTTTCTGTGTACCCTTTTAGATTTCTCCATGGTTCACATTTTGCCACATTTGTGCTTCTCTCTCCTCCTCCTCCTCTCTCCCCCTGCTACCCCACATCCATACATTATTATTATTATTATTATTGCCGAGCCATCTGGAAATAAATTGCAGATACCATGCTGTACCTGTATATATATTTCAGCATCTGTGTCCTCAGAACAGGGACATTCTCTTTGACCTCCCCACAAGCACTCTTCACTTTGAAAGGTATGGTCTAGCTGTGGCTGTGTCTTTGTGTCCCAATGAGACAGGGACTCCTTACTGTTTTTTATTTGCTTGTTGGTTTGTTTTAATTCTTTGCAACGCCCATCAGAATGCATAGTACATAGTAGATGCTCGGGGAATTACAGTTTAATGAGTAAAGTGCCTGCAGCGAATATTTTTGGCATTCCCTTCTTCCCCCTTGGCACTCACCATCCCAGAGTACTTGACCCATGGTTCCTGCCACAGTAGGAACTGCAGCTTTTTGTTGAGCCGACCTGCCTTGTGTGTGGAGTAGGCCAGGGGGCCCCAGGAGTGGTCCTCACCCGTGGCTGTAGGGAATGGTGCATAAGTACCCCTGCGACCTTGACTCTCCAGTGGCACTCTCTCTGAGGACTGTCGGTGCCATCCTATACCTCCTCAACTGAACTGAGTGACAGCTGAGCAAAGCTCCGGCCTGCTCGTCACCTTGCTGCGTGTTGGCATCCTGCCCTCCCCTGCTCCCCTTCTCCAGTTCCCTGCAGGACTCTGGGGATTACCCTCAAACTTCATTATGCTCACATGCCTTTCGAGGATCCGACTCTGGGGAAACCCAATCTCAGTCATTGCCCATGCTGCTGAGACATCATACCTGTGCATCACAGTGTGGTGAGAGATGTCCAAAGTAGGAAAAGTCACCCAGGAGGCTTACTTTAAGAAAGAATGTGTATCCACTACTAAAAAATTACAAGATAATCCATCTAAAGTAGGACACTATGTTTCTTAATTGAAGTGTGAGCTGACATATGAATTAAGAGAGGAAACAACTGCCACTGAGAATGACCCTCTCCGAGCCTTGGCAGCGCCGGGAGAGAGAAGCTCCTCGTGGCACAGATGGCCAGAACCGCGGGGCCCGGGCGAGGGCAGGCAGCGGGACAGGGCAGGCAGCAGGGTTTTGGCTCCCAGCACACACCAGCCTCTACCCAGCTGGCCCTGTCATGGTCTCCGCCCTTTAGCCTCCGTGTTTATTAGGAAACCATTTTTCCTTTCTCACAGAGATAGAAATCTTGCTTCCTGACATGGCAGGTGTCAAGGTTAATGCCTGGGTCCCTCATTCAGACGGAGTGTTTGCCAGAAAGGGAGGAAAACAAAATATTGTGGCTCAGTGAGGGAGTTACGGAGCCAGTAAGGCTGCAGGTAGCAGAATATGTTGATGTCTGGGTATCAAGAAGAGGGATGTAGGAATTCCCAGGAGAAGGGAATTCAGGAGAATGGAAGAACTTTCCTACGCCCACTAAGATGGCACCAGTGGCTCAGCCAGTTCGGTCACTGTCATCAGTGCAGACACTGATGGGAGAGGGGAGGACACACACCACCTCCTGAGAGTGACTCATGCTATACTCTTCCCACCTCAGAGCCTTTGTACTTGCCTCCCCTGTGCTTTATGCTTGATATCTTCATACAGTGCCTGGCACACAGTAGGTGCTCAACCACTGTTGTCTGCTTGGATAGTTGGTTGATAGGTTGAATGTATCAATAGATATGGATGGGTGGGTGGATATGGATGGATGGATGGATGATGAATGGATGGATATTGTTGAATATGGATGGATGGATATGGATGAATATGGATGGAGGGATGGATGGAAAGATGCACAGAAGAAAAGAAGGAAGGAAGGTTTGGCCACACTACTTAAAACAAGGTGGTAAACACAGCACTAGTCTGGAGTCAGAGGTCATAGGTTCTAATTTGTATGACTCTAGTCAGGTGGCTTATGAGTTCATAACCCAAATTGTTAAATCTGTGAAATGGATAAAATGCCAACTTTCCAGGACCGGTGGGAATGAATAAATGAGATAAACTATGTAAAAATAATATGAATATTATAAACCCTCCATAAATGTAAGAAATGATGTTAATAGTACAGATACAGCCACAGTGCTCAGCCTGCCCTGCCCTTCTTCAGTGCCAAAGCGCATGTTGGAATGAGAGGCGAGAAGCCCTGGAGGTCTCACTTGTGTGGAGTCCTTGATCCTTTGGGGGCAGGCTGTCACCTTTTGGAGCACCCTCATTTCATTGCAGGCCAGCCCTCACACATATTTTTAAAATACGTCTTTATTGATTTTTAGAGAGAGGGGAAGGGGGAGGGATAGAGAGATAGAAGCTTTGATGAGAGAGAAATACCATCAATCGCCTCCTGCATGCCCCCTACCGGCGATTGAGCCAGCAAGCTGGGCATGTGCCCTTACTGGGAATCAAACCCGTGACCTCTTGGTTTGTTGTGGCAGAATGCACAGGAGAACGATCAGCCAGCACTCTGAGGGAGGAAAGTTTAACCTTTATTTCTCAGAACTGCTAGTCCAGGGGAATTCCTGATCCAAGGCCTGAACTGAACTCAAGAGAGGGGAAGGGGGAGGGATAGAGAGATAGAAGCTTTGATGAGAGAGAAATACCATCAATCGCCTCCTGCATGCCCCCTACCGGGGATTGAGCCAGCAAGCTGGGCATGTGCCCTTACTGGGAATCAAACCAGTGACCTCTTGGTTTGTTGTGGCAGAATGCACGGGAGAACGATCAGCCAGCACTCTGAGGGAGGAAAGTTTAACCTTTATTTCTCAGAACTGCTAGTCCAGGGGAATTCCGGATCCAAGGCCTGAACTGAACTCATAGGAAGGCTCTGACCTATATATCTCCTCCTGTGGCGGGCCCCTGAGGGGCCCCGCAGCTCCACCCCAATCAGCTGTGGTTCTTCCCTGGGGGTAGGCTTTGCCGCTCCGCCCAAGTCAGTCAGAGAGGGAAAGTAAGACTACAGTTTTAGCCAGATACTGAACTAGCTTCCCCCTCCCCCATTTTCCTTTTCAGGTTCATGGGTTGACACTCAACCCCTGAGCCACGCCAGCTGTGCCCCACGCATATATTTTTTGTCTGCCTTCCTCTGTGCCATTCGGATCCTCCACATGTTTTGGGGGATTTGGAAGGTGACGCTGGAGCCCTGTGACCTGTGCCTTTTTGGAGGGGACGGTTTAGCTTGTGTTCTTTGGGGTAGCTCAGACTCCGACTCCTTCACGGCGGGATTGTCTCAGCAGTCTCTTGGGGCAGGTGGGCGCTGCTCCCCGTCCTTACCGGCTCACTTATGCACAGTGGGCCGTGCCTTGTTAAATACAACCACTGTCTCTATCCACTTACTTCCCGGCAGCCTGCACCCAGTAAAACTCTCTTCCCAAGAAACTCTTATTTACCTACTAAAGCCTGGGAAAGGTGTTCAAAGGGCACCAAACTCAGAATACTTTCTGGCTCGTTTGGGCTGGTGCTTTGCAGGGCATGTGAAAAGACGATGCCCTCATTGGCAACCCAAGGGGACTGGGCAGCAGAGCAGACTGAGGAAGCCAGAGTCCTGCCCAGGGCGCTGAGCCCAGCCTGCCAGGGCAGGTCCTTCAGTGGTTCGTGGTGACGTAAGTTATTGCAGCACCGAGAGTATGTGACTGATGTACAGAGACGCGGTACAGAGCCAAGGCTTGGTGGTTTTAAATTAGCCATGCCCCATCTCTCCCCACCAGCACAGAAAATGGAAAGTCGATAGATGTGGAAATCTGGTTTTCAGATGTTCTTTATCTGAGGGACCTAACTTAACTCTGAGATGCCCATAAGTATATATGCAATCGCAGATTGCCGGCATCTTCCGGCTGTGTAAATAAATTCTCTGATCCTGCTACAGGGAACCAGATCAGAACAGGCCCACGTACGGGGTCGGATACGGAACCTCTCCTTGCATTGTGCGCACACGGGGATGGCTCAGGCCCAGTCTCATCCCAGGCCAGGCGTGGCTCCTGCTGCTCACCGAGGGGGAACAGACTGAAATCTGGTCTCGTTTCCTACCGAGAGGGAACAAGAGGACCACAGCTGTTTCTATTTAACAGGGTTATCTCTGGGACTGGGAGTGTTTTGAAATATTTTCCTTCTTCTGGTTTCTATGTAATTCCTGATCCCTTTCCACATTAACTGTGTGTTGCTGTTGTTTAGGGATAAGGAAGCAGTAACTTTAAATTATAAGGAGAAAAAGATTTCCTCTCAGGAAGAATAAAAGGAGCCTTTGGTGAGCTGGCGTCATGGAAGAATCTGAATACCTAGGGCACATCTGTTGTTTAGCAAAAAGCTATGAGGCCTCGGGGTTATTTCCGCACTTTGTCTTGATGAAGGTGCATTTTCCCACACCTGTTCTCGGCTGCCCGAGGCGTTGCCACATTGAGTCCGGCATTGCACATGCCCATCAATCACTTGGTCTGTGTTGGGGCTGAGCCACTCTGTAAGCCAAGCATGTCAAACTCAAAGGCTAACCTGGGCCAAGTAAAGGAGGCATGTGGCCCACGGGCCGCCAGTTTGACATGCTTGCTGTAAGCCGTCTGCCTCTT
>NW_006383017.1:5453364-5460211 GCF_000327345.1 Myotis davidii | reverse complement strand
CATCTAAGACATGGTGAGCAGGAGGAGTTGGCGCAGGAAAAAATGATTTTTTTTAAATGTACGTTGCCCAGCCCTAGCTGGTGTGGCTCAATGGATAGAGTGTCAGCCTGCGGACCGATACGTCCTGGGTTCAATTCCAGTCAAGAGCACGTGCCCTGATTGCAGGCTCAATCCCCAGTAGGGGGCGTGCAGAAGGCAGCCCATCAGTGATTCTCTCTCATCATTAATGTTTCTTTCTCTCTCTCCCTCTCTCCCTCTCTCTCTCTTCCTCTCTAAAATCAATAAAAATATATTTTAAAAATAATAAGATGAATGAGTGAATGCATGTTGCCCAGAGTTGCTGAGACCGTCAGCTCTGTTGGTAGGACACACAGCGGTGCTCAGGCTGTACTCTGCCTCAGGAGCTGCCTCCTGACTAGGAGGCGAGCTACAGAAAAGTGTCCTCCAAGTGAGTCAGAGTCCCCTGGGATGCTGGCAGAAACACAGCTCCTGGCCTGTGGGACTATCCAGTCAGAGCATCTTCCTGAAGGTCTCGGCCACCAGGTACGCACTGTCCCATGACTAGAAACTAGAATCATTTATGTGCAGAGCTTCATGATTAGGATTGTCTTTTAAAAGCCATGAACAGACCTCTCTGTCTGATTCTCTCCCCCCCCCCACCTCTCCCGCATGTGCCCAGGTGACAGGGTTGATCCCCTGTTGGTGTGTGCAGGGAGCAACTGATCGATGTTTCACCCTCAAATCAGTACCCTCTCCCTCTCCCTCTCCCTCTCCCTGTCTTTCTGTGTATCTGTGTCTCTGTCTCTCTCTGTCTTTCCATCATCTACCCAAGAATCGGGCACCTCCTTCACATTTGGGTAAGTGCAGAAAAGACCTGAGGGATCCAGGGTAGCATGCTGGCTCCCACACTGGTGTCTGTGGGACCTTGGGACCTTAGGACAATGGAAATGTCTGGAGTTAGGGAAGGAAGTTGAGCCTGAGAGCAACTGAGTTCAGGATCTTCTTCCCTCACATCAACTTGGGCAGCTCTGTGCTATATATTGAATGTATTTCCTTCTGCAAAAGGTATTTTCCTCTCATTAAAAAATGCAGGTGGGAGTGAAAGAGTGAGAGCAGGAAAAATTTTAAAGGAACTTAATGATGATTACAATCCCCTCCAAATCTAGAATGCTGCAGTTTATGACTTGAACTTGTCAGAATCATGTGATAAAAGAAGATCCATTTTTTGGCCTTCATTTTATCACTTCTCATGCAAAACAAGACATGATGGCTCAGAGCTTAGTGTTGCAAATAACCTGTCAACATCTCACGGATGCGACCCCTCACACACACCCAGTCTTTTTGTAATGAGTCCTTCCACATCACGGTGCATAAGTTAATCGATATGAACTGTTAGTTACCCTCCAGTGCGGTCACCGGTGCAGATGACCAGAGAACTTGGAAATGGTTCAAAAGAGAGCCTCCGCCTGCAGGTGTGTATTCCATGGAAGAGCAGATCGTGGCTTTTGAACGTGGGAGCGAATCCACTAATCGCTGCAACTTCTGTCCGGAGGGTGCAGGGGTTGTTGCCGGGTAGAGGGAAGGAAGAAGGGGGAATTCAGGATCTCTGCTCTCTGAATCAGGCCTCATTCCGTGGAAACTTGTCATTCACAAACCCAATTATGTGCAGGTAGAATGTCAGCTCTGACAGAATGAAACCAATGCACGCTTCATATGGTTGGGTTTTTTTAAAAAAATGAAATCCTGCTTTACTAGCAGGCTCTATTTTCATAATGTCTATTTGAAAAAAAAAAAAAGAAAGACCAAATCATATACATCCCGACGCACTCCTCAAAAGCTTCAATCACTGCGTCCACGGAGAGCTGTTGGGTGTTGCTGTGCCCCAAGATGGGGAGACTCATGAGGGTCCAGAGAGACCCTCTTGGCTTTACCTCTGACCCTGGGCCCCTTTCCGAGCCTCTGGGCCTTGTGTCCCCATCTGTAAACAGGTTATTAAATTAGTGACTCCAGAGGCTGTGATGGAACCACTCTGAGGCCGAAGATTCTTTGCAAATAAAAATGCCGTGCCGCAGGGGTGCCTGCCAGTTATAAATGAAGATGGACGGCAGCAGCTAGCAGGGAAATGCAGATCTTCCTGGTTTCGATTTACCACTTTTCTTTTTTTACTACTTTTCTTCTCTTTGGTTTTGGTTTTTCTTTTTATTGATTGATTGATTGATTGATTTTCAGAAAGAGAGAAGAAGGGGGAGAGAGAGATTGGTTTGTTAGTCCACTTATTTCTGCATTCATTGTTTGCTTCTTGTATGTGCCCTGACCAGCCATCAAAACCACAACCTTGATGTATCCAGGCGATGCTCTAACAACTGAGCTACCCAGCCAGGGCCTGGTTTTGATTTTTCTGAATGTTTTTGTTCAGGAGTAAAAGCCTATCTGGCCTGGCTAGTGTGGCTCAGTGGTTGAGCATTGGCCTATGAACCAGGAGTTCACTGTTTTGATTCCCGCTCAGGGTACATGCCCGGGTTATGGGCTCGATCTCCAGTAGAGGGCGTGCAGGAGGCAGCGATCCATGTTTCTCTCCCATTGGTGTTTCTATCTATCTCTCCCTCTCTCTTGCTCTTCCTAAAAAAAAACCAATAAAAACGTGTTTGTTTGTTTTTAAAAAGCATATTCTTGGAATCAGGGATGCTGTCTATAAGGAATTGTTTTTGTTCAGGAATCAGATCCTCCTTTGAATCTCTGGGGCTGACTTTGAACATATTGCTCAACCTCTCTGAGCCTTTGGAAAGTGAGGGTGGGATTGTCTTTATTGGTGTGCAGTCTGTTATGTTTCTTGCGTATGGTGTGCTTGTTGCTTCTAATAGTGTAGGGTCTACGAGGGCAGGGGTCTGTGTTTTGGTTGGCATCCCAAGAGCCTCATGCAGTGCCTGGCACATGGTAGGGGCTGGACTGTTATTTGATGAGAGACTAAACGGGGCCTCGGCCTCGCCCCTTCGTTTTGTGCTCACGCTTCTCCTCGGTGAGACTCGGTCTGGAACTGGTTCCATAATCCTGTGACTCTCCTTATCTTTTCCCTTCTCCTGAAGCTCACATCCGTCCAGCATTAAAGATTGTACTCTTCCCTGCATTGCTGAATAAGTTTCACTGAGGAATATTCTAGAATCTGAATTTGGTTTTAAAAAAATCCTCTACCTTTTGTTTTAAAAGTATGACTTTCCAGTAAAAACTGTTAGTTGCCAAAGAACTTTCTAAATTTGCTTAAATACCAGTACACAAAAACGTTTTTTCTTCAGTCATAAACTGGCATAAAAATTTTAAGAGGAAAAAAAAATAAAAACCTGACGACTTCCCCAAACCCCTGACTTCTTTAAAGTAGCTGATTAATGAGTTACTATTAAAATGAGCTCTGACTGTTTCTAAAAGGAACAGCGAGGGTGAGGATTAAACATCTTTGAGTTTGGAGATGCAAACCAGACCCGCGTGTGCATTCTGTCTCTTGTATTTTCCATCTGACAAAAAGCAGGACGTGGGAGACCATGACAAGCCTAATGCGGCTGGATTAAGCCGATTTTGTTTCCTCGGAACATTTGGGTGTCAACATTCAGGCACACGACATTAACAGATTAAGGACAAAAACCAACTGGCCACCTCGGTGGATGCTAAGAACGCATTCAAAACCCAACACCCTTTGTGAATAAAAACAACAATAATCAACAAACTAGCGTAGCAGGAAACTCTTCAATTTGATAAAGGGCGTCTACAGAAAGCCCACAGCTAAGTCAGACTTGATGGTGAGAGACTGGCTGCTTTCCCTGAAGATCAGGAGCCAACCAGGATGCCCACACATGCCACTTCCAGTCGCCCGTGTGCTCAAGGCAATGAGGCAAGACAAGGACAGAGAAAGACCTCGGACTGGAGAGAAAGGAACAAGACCATCTCTGCTCGCAGATCTGGGCGACAGGGAATCCTAAGGAGACACACACTCTTAGAATTAATAAGCAAGTTCAGCAAGATGGTATGATGTAACATCAATGCACAAATACCATTTGTGTTTCTATACAGTCACAATCTAGAAAACGAAACTAAGCAAACAATTTCATTTACAATGGTATCAATAGGAATACATTACTTAAAAATAAACTTAACACAAGAAGTGCAAGGCATAACAGAAAGCCACAAAATAGCATTGAAGGAAATTAAAGTATGCTGAAGTAAATGGAAAGACATCCTTTGTTCATGGCTTGGAAGACTTACTATTGTTAAGATAGCAATATTTTCCAAATTGGTGTATAGGTTCAGTGCAACCCCTGTCAAATTCCCAGCAGGACCATTTTGCAGAAATTGGCAAGCTACTATCCTAAAATTTATATTTTATGATGCAAATGCCAGGGATGCAGAAGAATCAAAACAACCTTTTAAAAGGGGAACAATGTTGGAGGACCCTCACTTCACAGTTTCAAAACTTACTACAAAGCGACAGTAATAAAGACAGTGTAATACTGGCAAAAGGATAGACATACAGATCAATGGAATAATTGAAAGACCAGAAATAAATCTTTAAACTTATGATCAATTGATTTTTGAGAAGGATCCCAAGACACTTCAGTGGGGAAAGAATAGACTTTTAACAAATGGTGCTGGGACAGTTGGATAGCTCCAGAGATATGAATCTGGAGTCCTTCCTTAGGCCATATATGAAAATTAACTAAAAATGGAACAGAGATCCACATATAAGAGCTAAAACCATAAAATTCTTAGCTCAAATATAGGAGTAAATCTTTATGACCCTAAGTCAGGCAATGGTTTCATAGATATGATACTTAAAGTGCAAGCAACAACAGAAAACAAATATAAATTGGACTTCATAAAAATGTTTTTTTTAAATTGTGCTTTAACAGGCATCATCAAGAAAGTAAAAACCTACATAATAAGGAAAAAATTTTGCAAATCATATACTATCTGATAAAAGACTTGTATCCAGAAAATATGTATATAAAATGTTTACAGTTTAATAAAAGACAAATAATTTAAAAATGGACTAAGGATTGGAATAGACATTTTTTCAAAGAAGAGATATAATAAGCACAGAAAAAGATGTTCAACATAATTAGCTATTAAAAAAGGGCACATCTAAAGCACAGTAAGATACCACTTCAAACCCACTAGGATGGCAATAATCAAAAAGAAAGAATAACAAGTATAGGGAGGAAGCAGAGAAAATGAAACGCTCATTCATTGATGGTAGGAATATAAAATGGTACATATATTTTTTGAAAAAAAGTTTAACAGTTCCTCAAATTGTTAAGCTTAAAGTTACCATATTACCCAGCAATTCTACTCCTGGGTATCTACCCAAGAGAATAGAAAACATATGTACACACACACACACACACATACAAAATTATGTCCACAGATATTCAGAGCAGCATTAATTCACAAAGGTCAAAAAGTGGAAACAGCCCTGACCGGTTTGGTTCAGTGGATAGAGCCTCAACCTGTGGACTCAAAGGTCCCAGGTTCAATTCCGGTCAAGGGCATGTACCTTAGTTGTGAGCACATCCCCAGTAGGGGGTGTGCAAGAGGCAGCTGATCGATGTTTCTCTCTCATCGATGTTTCTAACTCTCTATCCCACTCCCTTCCTCTCTAGAAACAGAAAATAGGTTAGTGGTTGTCAGGACCTGGGGGAACAGGATGTGGGAAGTGACTGCTAAGTGCACAGGGTTTCTTTGGGGGTGATGAAAATGTTCTAAAATTAGACAGTAGTGACAGTTCCACAACTCTGTGAACATACTAAAAGCCAAATGACAAGTCAACGTTTCTCTCTCCTTTCTCTCCCCCTCTTCCTCTCTCTAAAATAAAGTAAAATAAATTAATTAAGAAAAGTTCCCATTTCTCTGCAGCAAGAAGTTAATTGGTGATATTTGATCCTATGAATAAAGCAAGAAAAGGTATCTTACTTGCTCTTCAACATATTTTCTACCATAAAGTAACCCTGAAAAAAAAAAAGTAACTGAAGTCCCCAAATTAGTAGAAGTGTCTGGGATCAAAGCCACTTTAAAATAGTGAGTTTTGTGGCATATGAATTATATCTTAACAAAGCTGTCATCAAAAAATTCAGGCACCAAAAAAATAAATAAAAAATCAGGCACATGTGGGGTTAGGGATGATGGGCTCTTTGTTGCCTTTATAAGGTGCTACTGGAACTGTTCATAAAGATAAGAGTATACATGTAACAGCTTATTTTCATTAAAATTTCCTCCTTCACTGTTTTCTTCTGTTGTATTGATGGATGCTAGACATGCTTTTGTGTTGTTGAGTGAACCTTTTGATTGCTTCATCATTTGTGTAGCCACGGAAATGGAAAGATGTAACCTTAAAGAGGAATGCTCAATTTGGAGAAGAGATTTTGATCATTGGCTGCTGCCTTTTGAAAGAATTCGCTTGCATGATTCCGTTGTATATTATAAAAACAATCAATTTAGGGAAGATTTGGGTTTCTAATTAAAATTTCAAATCTACAGGGATCTTTAGTGGAAATGAAAATTCCTTTCTCGTAAAATCGTAGGCCCAGATTTGTTTAATGGGGAAAATATTTTTCTCTTCTTAAAGAAAATCTCACCTGCAGTTCTTTTTAAAACCACGTTCATTTTCCAAGGTCTAAGAACCTTTTATAAAAATGGTATGTTGTCCGCATTTGTTAAGTCTATTTGTATGATTTCTGGTCAGCATATGTATTATGTCTATTTAATTACTGTTACAGTCAAGGAAATTGTGGTCATGGTCTTTCTCCAGGGTTATACCTGCTAAAATAAAAAATATTTTGACATTCCTCTGGGGGAACTGATTAAG
>NW_006383017.1:5427089-5452470 GCF_000327345.1 Myotis davidii | reverse complement strand
CCAAGGTCCCAACTCCCGCTGTCCCACCATGAGAAAGTCCCATTCCGTCTTCAGCCAGGCAAATATCAAAGCCAGTGCCCAGAGTTTCTGCTGCCCTTTGCAACGTCCAGTCCAGCATCTGGTCAGGTTAGCCTGTGTTCCCAACTGCAGTCCATTGTATGTGGGGTCCAGATGGCCATTGGCCATGTAGCTTCTAGGGCCACATGGCTGTGGAGGGAGCACCAGCGAGTGTAAGGAAACAGGAGCAAAGCGAAAGGAACAAGAGAGCAAGAAACTCCTTTACCTGGGGGATTTGACCTTCCAAGATATCACACACTTGCAGTGGCTCCACCCCGTAGGCAATTATCTTTATTCCCAGGTCAGACTGACAGGCAAGCATCCTCCCTATGTAACCCAGACTTCACTGCACATGTGCCTATCCCCACTTTGTTGTACCCCTCCTCCAAGTGATCTGCAGGGCATGGACCTGTGGTTCCCTGGGGAGTGTGAAGTTGCAGCTTCCTGGTGAAGTTGCCCAGATGCCCATGCTTATAATGTCAGGCCTCCCCTTTGCTCCTTAACTATTATTAATATTAGCTAGCTGGTTACAACAGTAACACATCTTTAAGAGGCAGGTTTACCAGAATCTTAAGTGTTTGACCACTGTTCCCTTCCTCTGACACAGAAAGCTTCTTGCTCTGCAGTTCTTTATGTCTGACAGAATGTTTTGAAACTTAAAAAGCCCTGAAATTTCAAGTTAGGAACTTTAGATGTGGTCATGCTTTTAGAAAAAGTTCTTTTCCTTTTTTAATAACTCTTTATTGTTGAAAGTATTACATATGTGGAAAAGTTCTTTATGATTAAGAAAGACCCAAGAACCCAGCCAGTGTAGGTCAGTGGTTGAGTGTCCATGTAGGAACCAAAAGGTCACTGGTTTGATTCCCAATCAGGGCACATGCCCAGGTTGCAGACTAGATCCCCAGTGGGAGGCATACAAGAGGTATCCAATTAATGATGTTTCTCTTTCATTGAAGTTTCTATCTATCTCTCCTTCTCCCTTCCTCTCTCTAAAAATCAATAAAAACATATTATTTTAAAAAAAGAAAGACCCAAGAATTCACCAACAACTTAAGGGTGGGACCCTGATAACATCCTTTGATTGGCCATTTCTTACTTTTTTCTTCCAATACTGAGGTTGCAAACTGGCTGATGAAATAAACCACACAGGGCAAGATTTCTTTAGCCAGCAAAGTATTGTTTACACTTTTGACTTAGTAGATAAGATGGGGGGAGGTAGAGGAGGGCCTAGTGGGATAAATGGTGATGGAAGGAGACTTGAGGTGATGAACACACAATACAATATACAGATGATTTGTTATAGAACTGTACAACTAAAATCTGTGGGGGAGTGGGTAGAGAGGAAGGTGTAGGAAGCAGCTGAGTGATGTTGGGCTCTCCAATGTTTCTCTAAAAATCAATAAAATACTCTTTTAAAAAAAAGAACTCATGAAAATTTGAGGATCTGAAATCTCATTTCTGCCAGGAACAGTGTTTTGGCCATTGAGTTGAGAGCTGGCATTCTTTCTAGACAGAGTTTGATCTCTACAAGTCACCCTAGTCTCCTCTAAGCCCACTTTACCCCTTTGTGTTACCTTCCTAAACCCTGCAGGTACTTCAGTTTTGTGATCTCTATTCTGATTGCTACCACGGAGAAAATATCTCAGAATAGAAACATTCACAGGACATAATGAGAATCACAGGGAACTCTGTGTTGGATATTAACAGCAAGAAATGAGTGTTTTCTCTCTGTTAGTAGGTTGAAGTTATATATTTTCCTCTGTTTCAGTAAGGATTGTATTATTAAAGTGTAAGTTTAAGAAGAATGAGAGGATTTGAGTTTGTCTGTAAAACTCAGATGAGGTGGTGGGTGACTGGGGAACTTTGTTTGACATCACCATTCTGCCCCTGGTACTTGAGCAATGAGTTTTCACACCTCGATACATCTGTGAGCTTGTTTCATTTCTGTGCTAACCTCAATTTCAGCAGCTTCTAAGAGACCCATCTTTCTTTTGTTCACTTTACTTCCTGTTAAATTGGGCCCTGAAATTTCAAAGTTAAACTGTTTTCAGTTCCCTGCTTACGTAGATTCTTCTATAAGATGGTTAAACATCAGTCTGTGATGTTCAGATTCAGACAGAATTTTCTCTTGAGCCAAAAGAATAGTTACAAAAGCCAAGAATTCACCAACAACTTAAGGGTGGGACCCTGATAACATCCTTTGATTGGCCATTTCTTACTTTTTTCTTCCAATACTGAGGTTGCAAACTGGCTGATGAAATAAACCACACAGGGCAAGATTTCTTTAGCCAGCAAAGTATTGTTTACACTTTTGACTTAGTAGATAAGATGGGGGGAGGTAGAGGAGGGCCTAGTGGGATAAATGGTGATGGAAGGAGACTTGAGGTGATGAACACACAATACAATATACAGATGATTTGTTATAGAACTGTACAACTAAAATCTGTATAATTTCATTAACCAATGTCACCTCAATAAATTCAATAAAAAAATAAAATTCTAGAGCCATGAGAAAAAAAACTTCAAATAATTACTAATGCTTAATAATCAGGAATTTTTAGTTAAGAGTTTATGCTTATGGCCCTGGCCGGTGTTGCTCAGTTGGTTGGGCGCCATCCTGTGCATTAAAGGGTTGTCGGTTGGATGTCCAGAGCCCACTTTACCCCTTTGTGTTACCTTCCTAAACCCTGCAGGTACTTCAGTTTTGTGATCTCTATTCTGATTGCTACCACGGAGAAAATATCTCAGAATAGAAACATTCACAGGACATAATGAGAATCACAGGGAACTCTGTGTTGGATATTAACAGCAAGAAATGAGTGTTTTCTCTCTGTTAGTAGGTTGAAGTTATATATTTTCCTCTGTTTCAGTAAGGATTGTATTATTAAAGTGTAAGTTTAAGAAGAATGAGAGGATTTGAGTTTGTCTGTAAAACTCAGATGAGGTGGTGGGTGACTGGGGAACTTTGTTTGACATCACCATTCTGCCCCTGGTACTTGAGCAATGAGTTTTCACACCTCGATACATCTGTGAGCTTGTTTCATTTCTGTGCTAACCTCAATTTCAGCAGCTTCTAAGAGACCCATCTTTCTTTTGTTCACTTTACTTCCTGTTAAATTGGGCCCTGAAATTTCAAAGTTAAACTGTTTTCAGTTCCCTGCTTACGTAGATTCTTCTATAAGATGGTTAAACATCAGTCTGTGATGTTCAGATTCAGACAGAATTTTCTCTTGAGCCAAAAGAATAGACGATTACAAAAGCTAGTTCTTGGTTAAATTTGCCGATTCGAAAAGTGAGCGATTATGGTATTTTGGAGGCCACTTTGACTCGTCCAAAACGAATGTCTTTGGGAAGTATAAAGCAACGTTCTTGGATTTGTTTGGAAAGAAGATGACTAATGCTATTAAACAGGTGGTTTGAATTATGTCAGATGAAAGGATATTCCTCTCTCTCATAATTTTGTTGCTCTTTGCACAATTTTCTCTATTCTCTACACTTACTCAGACCTCCATGACACAGATGCTTAGGAAGGCAAATTGTCTTCAGAGAGAGACTGTCTCTTCAAGCTGTTTGAAGGGCTCTGTATTTGCCTAATAAAATATGTCTATATTGAAGATATATGTTGCATGAAGGAAATGCACTTTGAATTTAAAATTATGAGATACCTTGAATTGTATAGGTTTAAAGATTTTTAAAACCTTATCCAGTATGTTCTAAGATTAGAAAAGTTGGACTCCTAAATGCCTCTCACTAATACAAATTCTGATGTTTAGTATCATATTAGTTGTCTCTGGTTTGAGAAAAACCATTTTTCTACCAAGTTAAACTGTTTTCAGTTCCCTGCTTACGTAGAAATTATAATGAACAGTGAAATGCTTTGTGCTGGAGGCAAAATACTAAAGACTAGTCAGGGTTGAGAGCAGTGTGCTTCCTTTTCTTTTCATTGGAAACCTTTCATTTTAGCCCCTGGCTGTGGGCTTGGTTAGTAGACCTTCAGGTGATTCTCTTTATTATTCCATTTCTTCTGAGAAATGCCTTCAATTAAATATAATGCAACTGAAAGTCACCTCCCACTTGGGGAGGTGTTCTTGAATGTGAGCACTTAATTTTAGAAAAATCTACTAGCTGTAAAACCCAATTTTCTTAACACAGTCTGAAACCTAATCAGCATCACAGAAGATGCCAGCAAGGACAGGCGTTGATCCTGTGATGTGTGATGACTGGCCTGGACAGTAACCGGGAGATTGCTCAGGTCCTCGCCTTTGCTTCCTCCAAACATGTCTGATGCCACCCAGAGAGCCTTGCGGTCGCGAACAGAGAGCTGGAGTTCGCCCTGATTGACCATCGAAGTCTGCTAGACGGCGCCAGTTTCTCTTCAAACCCAAACACTTAATGATGTGCTCTGTCTCCCAGAGATGCCATGGTGATCAACTGACAGTACATAATATGCCAGGAAGGATTTGGGGGTGTTCACCAAGCTTATGAGAAGGGCCAATGGTGAGCAGGGTTTCCCAATCCAGCACTATTGGCAGCTCTAACTGCCAATAGTAAGTCTTTGCTCTTGGGGCTTCCTGCGGCTTTGCAAGAAGATTGGCAGCATCCCTGGCCTCTGCCCACTAGAAGCCAGTAACACACGCTGTCCTTCCCCCATTGCTGGGACAGCTAATCATGTCTCCAGACATTGCCCCATGTCCTGGGGAGGAGGGGGAGGAATGTGGATTGAGTATCCCTGGCTGAAAGTGATGTTAAAACCTGGAATATCTGGCAGTAAAATTCTGTTCTAATCAAGACCAAAAAAGGATGCCTCAGTTCAACAAGCATTTACCGAACACCTGCCATGTTCTCACTGCAGCACAATGGCTGCTGCCCTTTGAGGGGGTCAGGTGTTTGCCAGAGAGAAGTGTGTTCCAACCTTTTTGCGTGGGTATACAAGTGTCTATGGATATAGGAGTCCATTTCTGGGTTTGTTTTTTGTGGGGTTTTGGGGGTTTTTTGGACAAAAATGTGATGATGCTACCCACTTATTGTAATTTTTCCCCCCACTTCATTATTGTGAGGATTTTTCTCTATCCGTGTATTTAGATCCAGATTCTCCTTTGGAATGGGTGTGCAGTTCTCTGTGGGTAGTTTCTAACCCGGAGCGGTACCAGCACCACTAGGGGGCATTTGGATATGGGTGTTTGGGAGGAGGTAGTTATGGTCGAAATGACTGGAGGACTCCGCTACTGTTTTAATGGGTAGGAGCTTGGGATGCTAAATGTCCTGAAAAGTAGCAGATGATCCTGCACCAAGGAGAACCGACCCCTTCCAGACACCAGGGTACCCAACCCCGAGCAACTCTGAGCCAAAGTTTATTTTTGAAATGTGCGTCTCGGGCTGCTTTCCTTGATATGAAATACAGTGGCAGCAGCCAACCATCCTGTACACTCGCCGGTTCCTCTTGGGAAGAGCAGTTGCTGTAGGTGGAGGGGTCACATGTAAAGCTCCTTAAGGCTTTGACCCTGCCCTCCAGAGGTGGTCTCCGCTGCGTGCACTGGTGGCGGCCTTCACTGGTGCATGTGCTTGTGGTTTTCCTATTAGTTCTTCTCGCTGCATCATGGGTCTGAAGAGGCCATCAGAGTGTTTCTCCTGATGAAAGTCCTTCTCATCCCTGTTACCCAAATGTCTGTGGGGGATTGTCAAATACAGATGCCCCCAAATCCTTGGTCTCTACACATTGGTAATTTGACCTTGACCTTAATTGCGTTTTTGCACAGGAAGAGTGGTGGTTAGGTTATTTGTCCAGAACTCAAACCATCCCAGGACGGAGGAAGAGCAGACCCCAGGAGTAATTGCCCAGTGTTTGGCTTCCAGAGTATTCCGCTGGAAGTGGTAAAATGAGCCATCCAAGACTGCCTAAGAGATGGGTGCATTCGTTGGTTTTGAGCCTGTGAAAGTCTCCAATATCTTTATCGGGGTGCATAGCCTCCGTTATTTATAGCGCATCCGTCGTGCGTCAGGTAAATGTTCCCTTAGGAGCTTCTCTGACTGCCCAGACTCCAGTACGTGCTCACGGCAATCCCTGGAACTCCCCCATTAGCCTGCATCAAACTGGTCATTAGGTGCTCGTTGGTGTGATTGCTTGTTCAATATTTGGCTCCCCCACTGTAGCTTATGATCCAGGAAGCCCCAGCACCTGGCACAGCGCCTGACCCATGGCGGCCACCCCAGGACATTTGGGAAGAGCAGGCAGGAGACGGAGTCCTCTGAAGGACCGGAGATGTTCGGGGTTGCATCACACGGAAAAGATATAAGACTTTTAACTGGTTTTCTACATAGAGAGTTGCTCCGTATCTGTGATTCCTGCCTCTCTGCATTTCTTAAAAGTTGTGTTCTAGGCGATGCCCTGCCCAGCTGGCTGCTTCAGTGTCTCGGGTTGCAAAGGGCAGGAGCCGGGTGGCATCTGGCAAAGGCTCAGTGCCCTCAGCTCCAGGATCGGGTCTGGAGCATGGTGGGGGAGCTGGGGGTCTGGCAGACCCCCTTCTGTCTCCACACTAGGGGACCCTTTATATCACCATCCCCATCTGGGGAGCTGCGGGGAGTCGCTGGGTGAGGAGGAAGCAGCAGGGCCCTGGGGAAGGGCTTGGCTTGGAGTCAGCAAATCTGGCTGCTGCTCCAGCCCTCTCTGACTTCGGCAAAGTTGCTCAACTTCCAGGAGCCTCGGTCGCCTCTTGGTCATGATGATGACCGTGGAGAAAGTGACTGCGTTTTCCTCACACTCGTTTCTGCCCACCAGCATTTTAGCTGCGTGCATTACTTGATTCTCCTTTAACAACTGAATTTGGTCATTGCTGTTGCTGCCTCTGTTTTAGAGGTGAGTAAAGTGAGGCTCAGAGAAGTTAAAAACTTGCCCAAGACCACACAGCTAACGAGCAGCAGTGATGGGTTCAATCTCAGACGCCCCAGGAGCTTGCACTCTGAGACTGTGGACCTCAGGGCTGGGCTGGCCGGAATGAGGGCATGTGCCTGTGTGAAGATCCTGGCATGGGGTCTCACATAGAGCTGCTCCGTAGGATGGTGGTTTCCTGACCGCCCTTCCAGAAGCCATAGTAAGTGACTGTGATCACCGTTGCCCTGGCAGGAAGCGGGAGAAGGAACTTGGGGCTGTCCAAGACAGCAGAAGGTTAGGTGGGGATGGAGGAGAGGGAATAAGCATAGATTGAACGGGAATCCTGGATTCCTTCTCAGCCTTCTCAAGGGCTTTTAATAAAGTAATTTGGGATTCCACCTGCACGGTGCCTTCCTGCCCGCCAGGGACTTGGTTGTAGGGTCGCTGTGAACTGACAACTTCGTTCAGATGAGGTGCTGGCTCTGTGGAGCCGGAGCAGCTCGGACTCCTTTGATGGCCAAGTCGTCTTCGGGCTCTGCCACCCACCTTGCTGGGTGCCTGGATGCTGCAGCATCGCCATCCCAGGCCTGGGTCCCAGGGCTGCGTCCCAGGGCGCTCTCTGCAGGCCCTCAGAGCGCAGAGACAGCCTCCCATGAAGAAGAAGGTGCTGCACACCTCCCCTTGGGGATGAGAGCAGGCAGGGTGGCCTGGCACGGGCTCCGACTTTGCCGCTCAGGCCTCTTCAGCGGGTCTCTGATGCGGGCTGATGGCCTCCTGGCAGCCTTCCAGGGATCTTATTCCCCCAATGAGGATGTAAGGAGAGAATCAGACTAGACTGGGAAAGTCCTTGAAAAGGGAAGAGCGATTAGGCTTTTTTCAATTATGCATTCGCTTATTCAACTGATAGCTAATATGTACCTACTATGTGTCAGGCACTTTCTAGGCACTGGTGGTAAAACAATTAACAAGATAATTGAGATTTCTGCTACATTGCGGTTGTAAGCAGGGTTTTGGAGACATGTAAATTAGGAAACAAATGATCGAGATAAGGTGAGGTGGTGATTTTAAAAAGAACAGTGATGTCCATGGTAGCGGTGGAAACTTTAGTGAACTCTTACCTGTGCCAGCTGTTGTCCTCGGTGCTTTACAAGTCGTGTCCCACCCAATCTAGTCTGTGAAGGAAATACAGCAGCTTCTGTGGGAGCGCACGTGGGCCGGTGCTGGCGGGATTGCTCATTTACACGGATTGGTCAAGGGCAGCTTCTCTGGGGAGGTGGGTTTGACCTGCTCCTGAATGGCATGAGGCCTGCATGTTGAGGCCTGGCTTGTTACAGGGGTTACTCACCTGTGTGCAGGTCAGAAGCGAAATGAAATCAACACCAACTTTGTATCTATGCCAAGAATTTGGGGAGTGTTGTTGGCCGGTCTGAGGAGAAGTGAATGGAACCCATGCAGTGCCCAGTCCTGGCTGAGGCATCATGGACCGAGGGCTGGGACGTCCCCCTCCCCCGGCCATGCTCGCCCCCGCGGAATCCACAGAGCCCATCGTCCACCACCTTCATGTTTGTGCCCACAGGCAGAAGTAAGGCAGCAGAATCCCCCTTTAGATGCTGAAAAGGTAATAAGGAATCATATGCCCATGCCTGGCAGATAATCCATGCTCATAGGATCTTATGCCCGTGCCTCAAAGATAATCCGTGCACGTAGGAACATATGCCCATGCCTAGCGGACAGTCCATGCACGCAGGATCATATGCCCATGCCTAGCGGACAGTCCGTGCATGGGTGTGTCTGCCCCTTTGTCATGTGCCCTGCTTCTAAGATGCAAGCCTGTTGGAGCGAGACGCACACTCTCTTGTTCACCCCTATTGCTCGGTGCCTAAAATGTCTGATACATCTTACTCATTCAGTAAATGTTACACAACTACACAGCCATATTTCATCCTTGCACAAAACCCCCACCTTTCCAGTGAATGCCTTGCAGCTCAGGGAGGATCGGGAACTAGACCGGATGCCACCACTGGTAAAAGGCAGAGCCAGGACTCACGCCAGCTGTCTATCCCACCCGCCGCCCACTCAGGCTCTTCCTCCTCCACCGCCTCTTCGTGGAGATCCACCCAGGACATCAGATCTGAGGAAGCCGGCTCGGCGTGTGTCAGCAGAGGGAGCGGGCGTCACACAGGCTCTTTCATTCTTGGGGAAGGAAGTTTCTCCTAATCTCAGGTTGGCCCGGGTGACTAAGGCTGGCCTCTCCCCACCTCCAGCAGTTTCCCCATCGCTGCAGGAGGCGGCACAGCCCTGCCTCCCATGGCTGCTCCTGCCATCAGCAACCTCTGTCTGTTCTGGCTCTTCTCACTCCCTCATCCTGGCTCGGGGCCCACCTGGCGTCAACTGCATTTCCTCTGCTGGCTCCGTGGCCCTCAGGTTCCTGGTCCAGCGTCACGGACCTGGGCTCTCACCAATGGCGTTTATTCCTTCAGCAAATCCCTGTGGAGTGCTTGCTAGAAGCCAGGCCCTGGGGGACACTGGGACCCAACAAAGAAGTAGCCCTGCCCCTGTGGAGCTGACCGTCTCGTGGGGCAGTCAGGTTAGCGGTTGATGAACAGACCCCCAGAGAGGGGTGTGCTGGGAGTGCAGTGAACACGGGTGGTGGTATAGGCAGGGGTCCTCAAACTACGGCCCGCGGGCCACATGCAAATACAAATATTGTATTTGTTCCCGTTTTGTTTTTTTACTTCAAAATAAGATATGTGCAGTGTGCATAGGAATTTGTTCATAGTTTTTTTTAAAACTATAGTCTGGCTCTCCATCTGTCTGAGGGACAGTGAACTGGCCCCCTGTTTAAAAAGTTTGAGGACCCCTGGATAGAGCCAGGCATAGCAAACTTTTCTGTAAAGAGCCAGGCAATAAATATTTTAGACTTTGTAGAACATACAGTCTCTTGTTGCAAATACCCAGCTGTGATGTGGTCATGTGAAAGCATAGACAGGACGTGAATGAATGAGCATGGCCATTGTGACAATAAAACTTTATCTACAAAAACAGGCAGGGGGCCTGATTTGATCCCCAGGGTGAAGTTTGCTGGACCCTGATTTAGAGAATCTACTTGAAAAGAAAAGAGCCTCTCTGGAGAGGTGATGCATGGAGTGATGGTTAAGTTCCGCCCTCAGCCCCGTCAGGGTTTCGGAGTGCATGAGCACCAGCAGCTCGGGTATCACGTGGGAACTCGTTCAGAACAAAGGTTCTCGGGTCCCGGCCCGACCTCCTGAACCTGAGCTCTGAGGTGGGCCAGCGTCTGTCTGGGCAGGGCCTTCGGGTGATTCAGCGGCATGCCCAGGTCCAGAACTGCTGTCGGGCCCCAGAAAACCACAGCGCTGGACGCAGATGGGGCCAAATCTTGGCTCTTCCCCTTGCTAGGTCTGTAACCTTGGCTTCGGTGTAAAATGAGCTGTAGCTGTAAAGGAGCTGTGAGAAGAGAAGAATGACTCTGCAAAGAGCCTAGAGATGCTGACACATAATAGGTCCTATCGAATGGTAGCCGCTGTCATCACCACCGGCATCGTTTGGGTCTTCCAGACACTGAAGCAGGTTCGCCCTGGGAAGTAACATGAAGCAACTTTCATTCCCAGCATCTTGCTCCTGACTGGCTTCCCCTGAATGTGGCCTGAATACAAGGCTGTTTGTTAAAAGAGAAGTTAAATCCTTTCACTGGTCCTGCTTCCTTGGCTCTCTCCTGGGCCTGTGAACCCACAAGATGCTCCCAGACCATGAATTCTACAGCTGTGACTCACCACGGGGCTGGGGCCATCGTACCAGGCACCCGGCTTTACGTTCACTTTCTGGCAGTTGGCAGTTTGCGCTTTTTATGTGAGAAGCTATTTATACCAAGAAAGACGGGAGCTGGCAGATGTGGGGGGAAGGAGTGAATAACAAAGGAGTTCATCTCTCTAGGCCTGCTGGGTGGTCTGGTTCGTAGGGAGGGAATGCATAATCGAATAGCCCCTCTAGAAACTGCACAGAAACCGTTATTAGACTCACCGGCCATTTGCAGTGTCGTCTTCATTTGATTACTCCATCAGCTCGTGCTGAGCTCCAAATGGAATTTCACGGCTGCATGAGATGCACGCTTCTCCACCTGCAGTGGATTACATTTCTTCTGAGGTGCTTCTCCTGCGTTCGCCGTCGCTGTCACTCAACGCAGGGTTTTCAGGGCTGTGTCAGAGAGGAGTGGGGAAGGGAGATAAGGAGATAGGAGACCCCCAAACATCTGAACAGATCTCGGGGAAGATCCTGTGTTTATCTTGGCTCCAGATACGCACTGAGTCATTGCATGGCAATGGGAAACATGCCTGTGTGCACAGCATTCAGTAAACCCCTGTTAATGAACTTGTTTTCAACGGAGCCGTCAGAGATGGGACGAGAACCCGGGTTCCGGCCTGAGGGCCTCTGCCAGATTCCACCAGCAGGGTCTTGTCAAGGCTCGAGTTCAGAGCGTGAGGCCCAGGGAAGCCAAGGGTCATTTGCAAATGCAGGAGAGGGAGACCTGCCATTGGAGTTCCCAGCTTTCAAGACAGATGGCCTCAACCCTTACAGCAAAGGCGTTCTGGGATCCTTGAGATGGGGAGTGGACCTCAGCCGGACTTCCTGCCTGAGCTCACAGCCGCACACCCTTTCTGCTGGCTGAGCAGCCTACTCTGTGGGCTGGTGTGAGAGTTGATTTACTATCAAGAGGATCTCCTCTGCCTTATGACTCATGAGATGTTTTGAGAAGTTTCAGGAGATGGTTGGATGAATCTACCACCAAGTCAATTAATAACTCCCTTCTTTCGTCTAGCCATCTATCTGTCCATCAGTTTATTCATTCACTTGTGTATTCAGCCATTTGCTCATTCCACCGTTGTTTATTAAGTACCCTTATTCTGTTGTGATTTAGGTGTGGCTGTGGTCCAGGTTTGGTATAAAACCGGAGTTTCCAAACCCCTGTGTTACATTGTGCTTTGTGTGGCAGGGAGTAGCTCATAGCCAACGCAGAACGTCTCTCTTTGTGGAAGACCCACACAGACTCCAGGCGTGGTGCTGGCCTCCCGGAGCTTCCAGTACCTGTCCTCTGAGCTCATAATGTTCAGGAGTGTGAGCTTTGGCACTAAGTAGCTCAGTGTTCAGATTGGACAAGTTAATCCACCTCCATGAGCTTTCATTTCATCATTTGAAAAATAAGAATGTTATTACCTAACTACAGTGTGTTTGTGAGGATTAAATAAAATAATACCTTAGCGTGGGACTTTAAAAATGGCAGATTCAGCTTTTCTTTAAATAGCCAGAAACAGCTCAAATGTCCATCAACAGCTGAATGGATAAACAAATTGTATTTTATCCATAGAGTAGAATACTACTCTGTAATAAAAAGGAGAGAACTCTTGCTGTTTCCAGCAACATGAATTTATCTTAAAGTCATTATTCTGAACAAAAGAAGCCAGACCCAAATAAGTGATCTACTGTAGGATTCTATTTATATGAAACTTCAGAACATTTAAACCAGCGTTTCTTAACCTGTGGGTCGCCAACCTGGGGGTCGAACGACCCTTTCACAGGGGTCGCCTGAGACCATCGGAGAACACATATATAATTACATACTGTTTTCGTGATTAATTACTATGCTTTAATTATGTTCATTTTGTAACAATGAAAATACATCCTGCATATCAGATATTTACGTTACGATTCATAACAGTAGCAAAATTACAGTTATGAAGTAGCAACGAAAATAATTTTATGGTTGGGAGTCACCACAACATGAGGAACTGTATTAAAGGGTTGTGGCATTAGGAAGGTTGAGAACCACTGATTTAAACTAATCTGTAGAACTGAAAGCAGATCAGTGGTGACTTGTGGGTAGAGGAGGTAGGGAAGAGTGGAAGAGAGGAGATCAGAAGGGCAGAGGGAACCTTTAAGGGCAATAGGTGTTTTTACTATCTTGATGATGCAGATGGTTTTGTGAGTACTGTGTATGTATATGTCAAAACTTATCAAATTGTATACTTTGAACATGGGGTTTATCTTTAACTACCTCAATAAAATGATTGATTGATTGATTGATTGATTGAATGAATGAATGAATGAAATGCTCTTTAGCAAACAGGAAGGCAGGCATCCTCTCTCATGTCAGTGATGGAGTCTTCCTAAGGTTCCAGGGTTGCCTCGGGATGTAACTGAGCCTTTGGCCAAGAAGCACTGTTAGAAAGAATTGCTCAGTACTAATTATGCATAATAAAAAGGAGATCTGGGACAGAAACTCATCAACATCCAGATGGATGGCACTAAAAAGCCATTTCCACAAACTGGCTTCTTTCATCATCTTTTAATTCCCTAGGATGTGCCTAACGTGTAGTTGGCACTCGATAAATAGTGGTGGCAGTTGCTACTGCTATAGCAATTAGAAAGATTGATTAAAACTCAATGATCAGATCTTGCAAAGGGAAGCTAATTATCTGAACAATTTCCGAACCTGCATTTTCTGAACCAATAAGAGAAGTTCCTAAGCTCTCAGTTTGGGAGGGACCAGGGCTACCACGTAGAGCTGTAAGGTTTGTCATTACACAGAGGTGCCTGGCCAAGGGGGTGATTGGAGGGATACTCACCTGGGCTCTGATGCCTCCCAAAGGTGGGGAACCTGTGGTTCACCAGAAGGCACTGTAGAGCTTACCTGACTGGGATGCAGGAGTCTTCCCAGATGGGGGCTTGCTTTTTCTAATTTGTAGTTGCGGGGGGCGGGGAGGGTGGTTCTCATTTCCACAAAGGTAATAAAAAGTCTAGCAGCTACCAAGAAGCAACTGTAAACATTAGTCCAGCTTAATGGCTTTTCACTTCTTTTTTTTTATATTTTATTGATTTTTTACAGAGAGGAAGGGAGAGAGATAGTTAGAAACATCCATCAGCTGCCTCCTGCACAGCCCCCACTGGGGAAGTGCCCGCAACCCAGGTACATGCCCCTGACCGGAATCGCACCCGGGACCCTTCAGTCCACAGGCCAACGCTCTATCCACTGAGCCAAACCGGTTTCGGCTCACTTCTTACTTCTTAATCCTGGGCTTCTGGGAGACCTGCTTTCTGACTCTTGAGCAAGGGTGTTGGGAGAAGGGTGGGTCCCCATCCTCACTGGCGTTGAGGGGTTGGTGTGAGGAGGAGGACAGGGTATGCTTTCCCTGGTTTTGATGGCCCAGATTCTGAACAGTGGGTCCTTTTTTGTTCTCTCCTTCCTCCTCCATCGTTGAGCAAATCATTGCAAGTATCATAACCTGTGATAGAGAGGCAGGCAGGGAAAGGGGCAGAAAGGCGAACCAATTAATTTTGCCAACCACTGGGCAACTATGTTCATGTTGTTTGAGGGAGAGGGTCAAGTCAAGCTCTGTGGGTAAACTTGAGGTTGTGTTGTGCATGTCTTTTTTGTTGTTAATCCTCACCCACTGATATTTTTTCCATTGATTTTTTAGAGAAAGTGAAAGGGAGGAGTTGGGGAAAATGATAGGAGAGACAGACAGACAGAGAAACATTGATGTGAGAGAGACACAGTGGTTGGTTGTGTTCCGTAAGCACCCCATTTGGAACTGGGGATCAAATCTGCAATTGAGGTACATGTCCTTGACCGGGAATTGAACTCAAGACCCTTTGGTGGACTGGCCAACACTCTAACCACTGAGAAACATTTGCAGAGTGTGCATGGTTTTGAAGCACCTGTCCTCTCCTGGACCCCATTCCAATGTGGATAAGCAAGAATTCATCTGGGAGGTGAGTAGGACATGAGAAACAGCTCTGCTCAAATGCGGCCGATGGTGGTCTTTCCAAAGCATAGTGATTATAAGCCTTGCTGTGTTATCGGGCCACTGGAGACCAGACGCAGGTCTGCCACGCTCTGGCCATGGGTATGATTGGAGCAAGTTGTTTTACCTGGTGAAGTCATTCTTCCTCTTCCATAGCACAAAGATAGTAATGCAAAGGTTCCCCTTACAGGGCAACTAATACAGAACCTGGCATGTTAAAAACGTCCTATATAATAAAAGCCTAATATGCTAAGTGTCCAGTCAGCCGTTCACCCAATCAAAGTGTAATATGCTAATGACATGCTAAGGCCGCTAAACCGCTCGCTATGATGTGCACTGACCACCAGGGGGCAGACACTCTGACCAGTAGGTTAGCTTGCTGCTGGGGTCTGGCCAATCGGGACTGAGTGACATGGGCCAGGCATGCCCTGGAGCCCTCCCGGTCCCTCCCTGGCTGGCCAACCTCCCGTGTCCCTCCCCACCCCCAATTGTGCACTGGTGGGGTCTGTCGACCTGTCCTGTACCCTCTCACAATCCGGGACTCCTCGAGGGATGTCAGAGAGCTTGTTTTGGCTCGAGCCTGCAGGCCAGGCCTAGGCACCCCACTGGTGCATGGATTCGTGCACCAGGCCTCTAGTTAGATATAATTACCGATTGGACAGCCAATTGGTGTAAAAACACTTTTCTTAGAAAGGCCCATCTGGGAAAACAAAACTGAGATCTAAGCCTGAAGTACTTGTTCAGAGATTAGGAGGGAGGAACTATAGAAATAAGACTGTAGGAATTATTGAACCTAAACCTTGTATTTGATATCTAAGAAAACAATCTCAGAAAAGGTATATGACTTGAACATTGTCACATAGAGCCAGAATTTAGGAAACAGAGTTAATTTACTTCACTGTTATTCCCCTTAGACCAATGGTCGGCAACCTCATTAGTCAACAGAGTCGAATCTTCAAAATAGACTTGCTCAGGCAAAAAACCTACTTCTGCGCATGGGCCACGAAGTTTCAATCGCACTGTATGTGCGTGCCCGCACGTGGTATTTTGTGGAAGAGCCACACTCAAGGGGCCAAAAAGCCGCATGTGGCTCGCGAGCCGCAGTTTGCTGACCACAGCCTTAGACCATCCAAGGCAAATACCCAAGGACGGGGTCTGGAGAATCACAGAAAAGGGGGCTTCCAAGTCCAGAAAGAGCATAAGTCAGAAAGCCCCTTTAGGCAGCTGTGTATCTGAGCGGCCTTGACCAAGTTTCTTGGCGCCTTCTAGCTCTGTTCCCTGTTTGGAAAATAAGGCTGTGAAATCTTTTCTTCCCAGTATAGAGTAGAATAAACACGGTAATGTTCCCAAATTGTTGGGGAAAAGGTGATAGAGTTCATGAACAATAATTGCTATTCCTAGACTCTAGAGCAGTGGTTCCCAACCTTTTTTTGGCCATGCCCCACCGAAGCATCTCTAAAATCCTGATGCCCCCCCCACCCCCCCCGTGACATACAATTCTTATTACTCAAAAGTGAACTCCTATACACGGAGAGGAAGCCTAAAAGGCCATTAGCTTGGTCTAAACAAGCTTCCAGAGAACATGGCATCCATGAAAGAGAAAAATAAAAGAATGAAAGGACAGTTGAAGTTCTGAGGAAGAAATCGCTAAGAAATTGTTTAAAAAATAAAATCTGAAGTGATACGAAAAAATAGCAAAGTTTCAAAACATATAATAGAGAACTGAAATGTATAAATATGTCACAATATATATTTATATACTGTATATGAGGCCCCTAGAACCATAAGAAATGCAAAAAATTCACTGTTAATAACTCATTCCCGAATTGCCCCCCTTAAAAATCAAAGTGCTCCCCTGTGGGGCGTGTGCCCCACGTTGGGAACCACTGCTCTAGAGCCTTCAAAATTTTTGTCCTTTTGATCTTTCAATACCTGAGACACATCTTAACATCTCTAATTGTTTATAGATTTGTTTCTCCTTCTGTTTCTGCCTTATATATTTTTGAGGCTTTATTTATGGATGTCTTTAAGTGTATGATTACAATATATTTTTAGAGTTTTCCTTTCATTTTTTCAACATCCTTTCTTATGGGTTTTGGTTTTTGTGGGTTGTTGTTGTTTTTTACATTTAACTTAACATGAAAATCTTTTTTATGGTTCTTAAAAAGTTTCTGAACAGCTGTATTCATAACATTTCCCAAGAACATAAGTAGTGAACTGGCGGCTATTACAAAGTAATGAACAAGTTGTATCACTGGTAATTTTTGAAATGACCAAGGATCTATTAACCAATTATAGCTTCCCTTTTTATCTCTCCTAACTGTATTTCCTTAAATTCTGGTTTGTACAATATTAACAGTGCACACTAGCTTTCCCTTGGTGAGTAGCTGCAAGATACGCTTTTCTATTGCTTCATTTTAACCTTTTCTTGTAGATTTACTTTAAGTAAGCAGCATATGATGGGTATTGTTTTCTTTTTTAATCCAAGTTGATCATTTATCTTTTAATTGATGATTAGATATATATACTTTTATTATGATAACTTCAATTATTATTACTACCACTTTTTTTCTGGTTTTATTGTTTGCCATCTTTTCTCCTTTGCTTTTTTCTATTTTCTTGACTGCTATTTTTTTAGTGAGGTTTTCTGAGTTTCCTTCATTTTCCTTTACTTGTTGGAAAGCTCTAGAACATGTTTCTATTCTTATAGTGGGTGACCCCCAGTTCCTAGTACCCAGCCACACTGACCCCTGCCCCTCTTCAAATACCCCAGGGCCCCTCCAGCCTCAGGGCCCCCACACTGCTGGGCCTAATCCTTCCTTCCCACTTCATTCATTATTTACAAACATCCAGTTATTTGCTGTTCCTGTCTTCTTCTAAGTATGACAGGGACCTGATGTGATGTACCATTTCTTAGATTTTAGTGCCAATTCTTAGATTGCTTATAAAAGATTTTCTCTCCCGTCCTCAGTAGCCTGCAGCTCAGTCTAATTCTGAGCCATGTTACCTGACTTTGAATTCAGATTTGCTCTGGTGTAAGTAAAATATAATTTTGAATAGTTTCTCTTTAAAGCAAAATCATATCAATAGTAATAATTTTAGGGTAATTTCATGTCTTTGTATCCTTCACTTAACATAGATAAGAAATTACTTTGAAACATCCCATTTTTATATCTATTTCCTAAAAATGTACATGTAAATTAAAACTTTTTCCTTTTTTTTTTTGTTTTTTCTATGGCTATGCCTTTAATGATGTGTTTAATCGTCACATTAAAAAAGAATTCATATACAATGCAAAAACAAAACAACCCTACAACACATACTCTAACAAAGTATGTATGGTCAGAGATTCCATAAGATGTTTAAAGATGCATTTTCTTTTCTTCTATTTTCAATATCTAAAATGTGCTTGTGAGGCCATTAGTTAATATGCATACACTTAAAACAAACCATTTTATGGTATTGAATAGTAATTCCTTTAATTACGTACAAATCTCTGCATATTTCCAAAAGAGGTTTAGAGGCACTTTTGGTGGAATAAGTAAAACAAGAGTAAGGACCGCTGAGGGCAGCGAAGGCAAAGGAGCCCATCCCCACAGAGGCCGGACTGAGGCGCTGCTGAGCTGGGCAGGGTCTCTGGCTGAGCACGTGATGGTATCTGCTGCATCTGGGATGATGGTATCTGCTGCATCTGGGATGCGGCCCATAGCACGTGGGTAAGCGTTGTTTTAAACCAGACGTCAGAAATGCCAGTGCTGCACAGGGCCTGCCCAGACCTGCTGTTTGGTCTGAGCCCAGCTGATATTGAGTTCTCTTCTCTGCCAATTACTCACTAATACATTTGGTCGCGTCTCAGGCCACTTCAAAAGCAGTCAGATGACTCTGTCACAGGCTAGGAAGAGGTGCTACATAATGGGAATTGTATGATCTGTAAAATGTTGAGTTCATGCCCGAGGCTGAAAATGCAGGAGCAATAACTTGCCCGCTGTCAGGGGCGATTTATCGCGCAGGTCTTCTCCGTGGAAACACGGCCAAGGCTGAGTTCCCAGGTCCTCTCGTTTGCTCCAGAGCATTCCCTAATTGTCTCAGGAAAGTTGCTTTTAAAAGGACTTGAATGTAAGTGTACGTATATTGTCTGACTCATTTTTCTCCCACTGATTTTCACCATAGTTTCAGACAAGTGTTACTGCAGGAGAACATTTGGTCCCAACATGTAATGAAAATCACTCTCAGCTAGTCACATTCACAGAGACAGAAAGAGAAGAGAGGAGAGAGGATGGGGAGTTAGTGCTCAAGGGCTATAGAGTTTTACTTTGGGAAGATGAAGGTGTTCTACAGGTGGGTGGTGGTGATGATCGCCCAACAATGTACTTAGTACCATTTAAAAATAAAGTGGTAAATTTTATTTACGCTTATGTGTATTTTACCACAAAATAAATAAATACCCGAAATAGAATAAAATAAAGTAATAAGATTTAAAAATGTAGTCTCAGGAATTAAAGCAGTCGCTTCAAGAACCACATGGCCTTTCTTAGGTGTGAACCTGAGCACATTCACTTCTCTTGCAAGGACCTCTGAGAAAGAGAAATTGTCCACGTGAGCCAGCTCGCATGGCCCTTGCTACGTAACATATGCACAGAACACTCAGAGCGCACAGGCTTCCATATAAGGCGGGCGATTTCCACCTTCTTTGGAATTGCAACTAGTCCATGTGTCTTTCATGATTAATAGCCACTCTAGCCTGTTTATTATTCAAGGCTTTAACGGGAATTACAGGCTTGAAGAATAAACTGTGACTGCATTGGCCATTGATTCATGGAATGCTCAGGGCAGAGGTAATCCTGTGACTGGTTTATGGAGACGGTGCAGTGAAGCGGGAAAGAGCATGAGCTTTGAGATCAGACCTAAACTTAAGTCCTGGCCCAGCCTCTTTCTCCCGAGCAGGGCAGATACACGTAACCTAGTCAGTCCTCATTTTTCAAGTATCCTAGTATCAGCACATTCACCCATCTGTCAAAGTTTGTTTGTAACCCCCAAAATCAGCACTCACAGCACTTTCAAATACATTCCCAGGTATGTATGGGGAGGGGGGATTTTGAACAGCCCATGTGCATGTTGCCAGCTGAGGGGAGCGAGGCGATGTTCTACTTTTGTTCCATCTTTCATACAATCAGCAAGTGGTTTTGTCACCTATGTAATACCATGTTTTTTGCATTTGTGCTTTTCTTTGGGGGGGGTGCTTTTAAAATGGTCCCCAAACTTAGTGCTGAAGTGCTATCTTATGTCCCTAAGGCAAGAAGCCTGTGAGATGCCTTATGGAGAAAATACATTAGTCAGTCTTTGGTCAGTATGAGTTGTAGTGCTGTTGACTGTGAATTCAATGTTAACGAATCAACAATATATATTAAGTAAGGTGTTCTTAAATAGAAACGCACATCAAACAGGGATATGGACTCATCCATTGACAAAAATGTTGTGAGCAGAGGCTGGTGGGAACCCCTTCCCATATGTCCTTTAGGTCAATGGCTCAGTAGTCACTAATTCAGTGTCCACCGTGACTTAGCAGAACATATCTACCCTGAATGACAAGAACCAGCTGTACTTCCCTTTACAAAAGGTAACCTCTTGCTCACACATCACTTCATTCTTCCCCTGCTGTGGTGAGAAGGAGGGCTGTTCACAAATGATTGGCTCCCTCTTCTTCCAGGCACAGGGGGCAGGTGGGAGATGGGACATTCTCACCCCCATGCATATTAGACATGGCCATGTGACTTGCTTTAACCAATGAAATGTACTCAGAAGTCACATGCATCACATCGAGATAAAAGTGTTTCTTTGCTTGTGTTCTGCTCCAGCCTTACTTTTCTCTGCTGATATGGAAACGGCATTGTAGAGTTTCCATCACCTGACTCTCTGCCTACCCTTATCAGAGATATAGTGTGAGTGAGAAATAAAACTGTGGTGTAGATAAGGGTTTAATATACAGAATATATAAAGAACTGATACAACTCAACAATAAAATAAAAGCCAACACAATTTTTAAATGGGTAAAGGACTTGAATAAACATTTCTCCAAAGAAGATATGCAAATGGCCAGTGAGTACATGAAAAGTTGCTCAACATCACTAGTCATTAGGGAAATACAGATCAAAACCACAAGGAGATACCACTTCACGCCTACTAGAATGGTTATAATTTTTTAATGGAAAATAACAAGTATTGGCAAGGATGTGAAGACATTGGACCCCTCACACATGTACATTGTTGATGGGAATGCACTGTTACCACTGTGGGAAACAGTGTGGCTTGCTCCTCAAAAGGTTAAATACAGAATTACCTTATAACCCAGCAATTCTGCTCCTACATATACACCCAAAAGAACTGGAAGCAAAGATTCCAACAGATACCTGTACAGCAGTATTCACTGAAGCATTACATTAGTAAAGGTGAAAGCAGCCCAGGTGTCCATAAGCAGATGTCTGGATAAGCACAGTGTGGTCTGTGCATGCAGTGGAACATTAAACAGCCTTAAATGGAATGAAATACTGACAGAGGCAGCGGATGAGCCTTGAAAACATTATGCTAAATGAAATAAGCTGACAACAAAGGAAAACCTTGTCTGATTCCACTTAGATGAAATACCTTGACTACGTTAATTCATAGGGACAGGAAGTAGATCAGAGATTCCCAGGGGCTGGGAGGACGAGAAATGAGGAATTTCTGCTTAATAGAGAGTTTCTGTTTGGGGTGATGGAAAAGGTTGGAAATAGAGAGTGGTGATGGTTGCACAACATTGTGAATGTAATTAATGCCACTGAATTGCACACTTTGAAATGATTAACGTGGCAAATCTGAAACATGTTTCACCACAATAAGAAAAATTACTATTTTTTAATTAAAAAACAACTGTAGCCCTGCCGGTGTGGCTCAGTGGTAGAGTATCGACCTCTGTATGAACCAGCAGGTCAGATTTGATTCCAGTCAGGGCACCTGCCTAGGTTGCAAGCTGGTCCCAAGTAGGGAGCATGCAGGAGGCAGCCATCAAGGATTCTCTCTCATCATGGATGTTTCTCTCTCCTTTCTTCCTTTCTGAAATCAATAAAAACATATATATTTTTTTAAAAAAAACTATCCTGCCTTTAAAAAAACAAACTGTAGTGCAAAGCTGGTAGCATTTTGGTGGTGTTTGTTGCTGTGGCATCCTACAGAAACCTTCCTTCCTATCTGTTTCTCTGGAATCGCATAATATAAGACATTCAGAGCTTTATGGCCTTATCTAACACTGAACCTGCAGACCAAGGTATTACCTGCACTGATCTGTTGGCTTCTCAGAACAGGAAGACTAAATTCTTGCAATTGTATTCTTGATACATTTGCAACTTAATGGGCAGGCAGTGTAACCTAGGCTGCAAGTGGCCATAGTGGCCAGAAATCCTTACCTTATAAGTGAGCTCCTTCGTTTCCATACTTTTCCATGGATTCTCACCTTCCGTTATTTTATGTGAAAGAATGAAACTGCCTTAAATGAACTGATTCCGAACAAAGACTGCCTGTATTTTAAAATGGGTTTCCCACAATGTCCTGTGATCAGCAAGCTCTATTTAATAAAGAATTCTTCTTGGAATCATAGCATATCTGTCAATATGCATCACGTTGGGCAGTGAAAAAGTTGACTTTGTCCTAGGATTTCTTCTGTTGCTGCTTTCTAAACTTTCTTCAGAATGGGTTTACATGACATTGTGGGTCTGTACTCACTAATAATAGAGGGGGGAAATGGACTACTTATGTTGTATATGAAGTATAAAATCAAAAACAATGATTTAGCACAGGAAAGATACCGTATGGGAAATTCATAAGGAGTTCACTTAGGAAAGAGATAACCCAAAACTCAGATATTTATTAGGGACACATAATGCTAGGTGTTCACCCAATACTAGTGTCTCCTCCTTTCTTACAGACAAAACCTGATTTTATTCTGGGCAGCAATATGCTCAACTAAGGATTATATTTTCCAGCTTCTCTTAGAGCTAGGTCTAGCCAAGGTGTTAATAAATAGAAGTTGGATAGTACTTCCAGGAAATTTCTTTAACTGTCATTGATCCAACTGGAACATAGGTCTTTTGCCCCTTGCCCTACCCATCTTCTTGCCTGGAACATGAACAGGATGGCTGGAGCTCCAGCAGCCACCTTGTGATTTTTGAACATAGATGCCACGAACACTTCGGGTAGTGGTACGGAGTGATGGAAAGAGCTCAGATACTTAATGGTTTTTACAATATGCTGTATCAACTCTAGACCACTAAGATTATTATTGCTAGGAGCCAATGCATTCTAATCTCCAGTGTTGTTACTCTCAGTAATAATATTGCTATGACCATTACTAGTATATACTGCTTTGCAGTTAACAGTGTGTTTTCATTCTGTCATCACTTTGACCTTCACAGTCCTGTGAGATGAGTGCAGTTATCTAGTCTTAGAGATGATGACACTGATGCCCAGAGAAGTTAGGTAACTCGGACAAAGTTGCAGACTTAGCATTTGCCATCGTCACAATTCAAACATTAAACATCAAATGCAGCTTCTTTTTCCTACATTGTAGGCAAATGTTAACATAATTGATGTTTGAGTAAATATTTCAGAAATGGAGGATTTTTACCTCATTTTTTAAATAGAGAACCACTCACCTACCAGAATGCAGCAGGCTGATCACATGCAAGCTTAAAGAAAAGGTTTTACTTATTTAGGTTTGAGGTGGGGGGTTGTTGTTGTTTTTCTTCCTCATAGAGACTGACAGTATGTTCAGTTCACACCCTTTTTGGTAGAAGACAAATCAGCCAATACAGACATGTTTTAAATGTGTGTGGCTTTGTTTTGTTTTTTCAGTCTGTTTCATACCTAGGGATTTAAAAGGAAACAAGAAGGGAAGAAAGGAAAATATATATAAATAAAGGACAGCCCTAGCTTGGGTTTCTCAGTGGTTAGTGTTGGCCTGAGCACCAAAGGGTCTCAAGTTCAATTCCTGGTCAAGGGCGGGTACCTGGGTTGCAGGTTTGACCCTGGTCAGGGCACATACGGGAGGTAACCAATCGATGTGTCTCTCTCACATTGATGTTTGTCTTTCTCCTCTGTGTCTCTCTTCCCCTCCCTTTCTCCTTTCTACTCCCTCTCTGAAAAAGCAATGGAAAAAATACCCTTAGGTGAGGATTAATGCCCCCACACACACAAGAAAAAAGTTAAAGAAAGGGCAAAATTCTGAGGAGAAAGAGGGAGGGGATATGGAAAAGACTAGGAGACAGAAAACTGTAAATATTTTGAAGTACATGTCAGCTGAGGTAGATAACTTGGCTTCCTTACAAGAAGTTCTATTTGCAAGAACCATCTGAGGCAGAGTAGACAACAGATAGTTGTCATCATACCCTTTGCCAACAATCTTGAGGTGTTTACAGCTCTTCTATTCTTTCTTTGTTACCTGTGTAAAGAGAGTTTGCCAAAGAAACTGACTTTATAAGTTTCTGTCAGTGATGTGCTGGAAGTGGGTCAGACAGTATCACAAGATCCACTTGGTCAGTTTTTAGGAATTTTGTCAGCCAGTTGTTAAATGCAGCTATTTTTAAAACTTAGTTATATAAACTTATAATTAAATTATATTAAAAACAAAGGTAATACATAATCAAAGCTCACCACTTTATAGTTCCTTTCCCATGTTTCACTATTATCTATGCTCTTGAGGTCATGTCATCTGTTCGATCCCTATGGTGGAACCACTATGTAGTGCCATGCTACTGTGCATCTCTTCCCAACCCCACATCCAGTGACGTCATGTTGGTAGCTTGAAATCAGCCATGATAGGATTATTTATACCATTGAAATGGGCAAATGCTACAGATTTAGGAATTTATTTTTTCGTGAACCTTGTAGTATTTTTGTCTGCCTGTAGTGGCTTTTGCATTAACTTTGCATTATAGTTATTTGCCTACTTGTCTTATACACTCTACTGAAATATAAACCCCTTCAACCAGGGGTAGTTTCTTATTCATTTGTGGGTCCTTTCCCCATAAGCACTCAACAGTTCCTTGCACACAGTAGACTGCTTTAGTCTGCTCTCGCTGCAGTCACAAAATAGCGTAGACTGGGTGGCTTAAACAACAGACCTTTGTTTCCTCACAGCCCTGGAGGCTGGAAGTCCAAGATTGAGGTGCCAGCAGGGTTGGTTTCTGGTAGGACTCTCTTCTTGGCTTGCAGACAGCCACCTTCTTCACTGTGCATGTGCACTTCGGGTGTCTCTTCCTCTTCTTGCAAGGAGTTTAGTCCTTTCTAATTATAACCCCACCCTTACCATCTCATTTAGCTTTAATTACTTTCTAGAAGTCTCTATCTCCAAATACAATGATATTGGGGGTTAGTGCTTTAACGTACGAATTTTCAGTAGAGGAGGACACAATTCAGTCCATGACATAGGCATTTATGATTAAACATTGGATGCTTGAAAGCAAAGAAATACAGAGCCTTTACTGTGTGCCTGTCTCTGTACTAGTTACATTGATGCCATCTGAGCTTAGCATTGCTTCAAGGTACATATAGGGGTTGGCAAAAGTAGGCATATAGGTGTTCATATGGAAAAAAATGCAAGTTATGATTA